>NC_139143.1:192991333-193548833 GCF_964270905.1 Leucopleurus acutus | reverse complement strand
AACCCCAACCCTAACCCCAACCCTATCACTAACCTTCTAACCCTAACCACCTAACCCTAACCCTAACCCTAAACCCTAACCCTAACCCCTAACCCTAACCCCAACCCTAACCCCAACCCTAACCCCAACCCTAACCCCAACCTTATCCCTAACCTTCTAACCCTAACCCTCTAACCCTAACCCTCTAACCCTAACCCCATCCCCAACCCTAAACCCTATCCCTAATCCCTAACCCCCAACCCTAAACCTTAAACCCTAAACGCTATCCTTAAACTCTAAACCCAAACCCCTAAACCCTAAATCCTAAACCATACCCTAACCCTAACCTCCCTTACCCTAATCCTAACTCCAGCCCCAACTCCAACCCTATAACCATAACCCTTAACCATTACCCTATTGCCGTAACCCTATAACCCTAACCCCTAACCCTATCCCCTAACCCTACTCTAACCCTAACTAACCCTAGACCTATCCCTAACCCCTAAAGCCTAACCTTAACGCTAACCTCTATCCCTAACCCCTAACCCTAACCCAAACCCTAAACTGTACCCTAACCCTAAACCAAACCCTAACTCTAAACCCTAAACCTATCCCTAAACCTAAGCCTAACCCCTAACCCCTGATACTAACCCTAACCTCAACCCTAATCTCTAACTCTTACCCCCAACCCCAACCCTAAACCCTACCCTAACCCTAACCCTATACCCTAATCCTTACCCCTAACTTAATCTTTTTATTTTAAGAAATGTTTTTCTTGGGTAAATCAAATTAGCACAACAACTAAATAAAACAGAAACTAACCTGAGTGTCCCTCAAAAATCTATGTCTTAAATACTTGGTACTTCTGTTCTATCGACTGTTATGTAGCCTATAAAATGTGTGAGAGCTAAATCTGTTTTTCTACAGTGAGAAACATGATGTTCCACATGTAAGGAGCACCTGGGTAAAATGAGAAAGCTACACATTACGCTGGTCGTTTCAGGGAGTGGGAAAGGATGGCAAGTGGTAAAATATTATCTTTCCCTTTAATCTTTTTAAATTTCACTTGTTACAAAGAACTTGAATTATAATTGTACTTTTAAAAGTAACAATGGAAATTTGAAAGAAAAAAATATATTGTTTAATTACATTTCATAGAATTATTATCCCTGAATCATAATTCTGTTAGTACACCAGTATAGAGATTATTTCTTAGTATTTAGGTGAGAACTATTTCCTTCTGTTTTGAGAATAATTCTGTAAACTCATTTCCAGTAATGGCACTCTTCCCCAAATCAAAGGTTTAACAAGGGAGATGCAAGCAGAATACTCATGAAAACACAAAGCAACACAACCGCAACAAAAAATTTCTAACTTCCAGTAACAGCTCAATTTAGAAGAGGGTTTATAACTTCAGAACGAAAGCATTCCTCCTTGACTTTCTCACCAGTCAAAATCTGTGTATTCTACAGAAAACCTGTGATGTTATTCCCATAAAAGTATCCTTTACTGCTTCTGCCTCCATTAGATTTCCTAAGCACTAGTGTTTTAATAGAGAGGTTAAAAACAAAATCCTAATGTGCTTTATTTATAATGTGTGTGTTCTTTGTCTTATCCTAGTGTCTAAAGTCTTCTCCATGGCTGGACCCCAAATTATATTCCTTTACGTGCTAAGCGATATCTGGAGAGTGGGAGAGGTTTAATGAATACCCTAACCCTAAAGCATACCCTAACCCTAACCCATACCCTAAACCATACCCTAATCCTAACCCATACCCTAACCTGTACCCTAACCCTACACCTAGCCCTATCCCCCGAGCTTCTGGTGCCTAAGAATTTATAATGTTAACCGTCTGTTACCTCACCATCAAGCAGAGAATTGTGCACCAGCTGATCACATACCCTGCGACACCCCTCCTTAACTTGGCCTTTAAAATTGTTTTGCCGAAAACCTTCAGGGAGTTTGGGGTTTTAGAGCACAAGCCACCTGGCCTCCTTGTATTGGCGCTTGTACAATTAAGGCTGCACTTTCCTTCACCACACCCGGTGTCAGTAGACTGGCTTTACTGCACTTGGGCAAGCGGACCCACGTTTTGATCGGTAACACTGGGGTCTCCCAGGCTCCCACTCTCCTTGTGCCCCACTGTCATCTGCTCCTCCAGAGTCGTGTTGCAGCAAAAATAGAAATGAAGTTTTCCCTGCCCTGAGAACAAGGAAAACAAAGGGACCAGCGAACAGGCTAGAGAAGAAACATAACCTGGCCTGAAAGAGTTCATCACTCCTTGTTTTACTTTGTCACTCATTTGTAGTAACTAGATTTGTACGTTACAAAGCTAACCTCACTCCCTGACACTATGTAACTTACATTCGGCATCCATCACCCCTGACTGTGTGAGTTACATCCCCTGCCTCTCACTCCCTAACCTTACTATGTCCAGCACTTACATTCTATACGCCCCTCGTAACAAATCACCCCCTATAGTTTTTGCATTTCAGAAACAAGGTCACCACCGATAAACCAGAGGCAAACGGATGCAATTACCAGACTGCCGGACCCCAATTACCGGGCGGCCTGATGCCAACTGTGACTGTTGAAATTATGCAAAGGAAAGGAGGAATGCAAGACCGTCACTACTTTGATCCTTATCCTATACCCTGGACTGTGAGAGCTCCACATATAAAATCTTCCCTGATTCTCAAGGAGCGGGAGGGGGGGTGCCCAGTTCTTGAGGCGCTTGCCAACTGTGTCTTCCCTACTGCCCGGCAGAAAAATGAAGCCATCTCTCTCTTCCTCCAAAGCCCGACTCCGTATTTCTGCTCAGCCTCGGTGCACAGGGAAGCCGAGATTTCGACAACAGTCTGTGGCCAGTTCCCACATTAATTCCCCTCTACGCCCACAGCCCTGGCCCAAGCCCGATCTTGTGCCTGGTTCCTCCATCAGGCCTGACAAAGCTCCCTGCCCCATGGTGCGCCTCACATCCCACCCCAACCTGCTCTTTCTAAAGCATAAACGAGACTGACTCTCTCCCACCTGTAATCCCCCAAATGTTTCTCCACTTTCGCTAGGGTATCTGCCGGGAGAGACATCTGCCAAGGCCCTGAGAGTCCCCGGCATCCCCACTAGGCTGCTGGCTCCTGAGTTCCCTGACAATGAGCACCTCAGCAGGCCGGGAGACATGGCAGGAAACCCCAGAACTGCTCACCTCAGGACAGGGCAGGCACTAAAACGGCCTCATCAAAGACAGCAGAGGGGTCCCCAGCTGGGACACAAACTCTGCACGAGTGGCCTCTCCTTGAGCCATTACATCACCTCGTGTGACTTGACGGAAGGAAGGACCGAAGCACACTTGGTTCCTAAGGAGGATGGTATAGGCTCAATCACGTCCCTCCAAATTCACATGCTGAATCCCTAACCCCCAGGACCCCAGGGTGTGGCTGTATTTGGAGATGGGATTTTTAAAGAGGTGATCAAGGCAAAAATGAGGTCACAGGGTGGATCCTAATCCAATAGGATTGATGTCCTACAAGAAGAGATTAGGACACAGATAGGCACAGGGAGAGACCATGTGAGGACCTGGGGAGAAGATGGCTGTCTAAGCACCAAGGAGAGAGGCCTCAGGAGAAGCCAGCGTGCACACACCTTGATCTCCGACAGCATCCAGGACTGGGAGATAGGTCTGTTGCCCAAGCTGCCCTGTCTGTGCTATTTGTTACGGCGGTCCTGAGTAGACTCACACGCAGGGTTAACTCAGGGCTCACACTGGACAGAGCCCACTCTCCATCCCCCTGTACGTGAGTTACAGGAGCCCCAGGAACTGAGGAGGGGGTCCCTGAGGGGAGGGACAAGATAGAAGATGCTAGACATTAACATGGCTGCATTCACGTTAAACGTGCCTGAAATCCAATCACACGAGATGGTTTTGTCCTGTATGTACATCGGCACCTTCAGTCTGAACTGCAGATCTTTGGCTTCACCACCTCCACTGAGGGCATTAGCTTCACCTGCTGTGGACCATCTCCTATAGGATTTCCAGAACCACAAAGCATCGAAGCTTCACAGGACCCAGAGTCTGTGCACTACCGTCCAGGTGACCGTCACAACAGGGCCGCGCAGCTGCCCATCAGAACCCATTTCCCTTTTTCCTGTTCACAGCTACCCTGCACCTCCCAGCCTTCCCACCCCTTACAGCTGGGGCGCGGTGTCTCGTGTTAGCAAGGGGAAGGAGTGGAGGTGGTGAGGGCCTTGGCCAGCCTGCATCCTAGGACGGAGGGCATGATGCCCACCTGGTCACCTCACCCTGCTGGTTGGAGCCCTCACCTGGAAGCACGGAGGAGAAGCAACGGGGACAGAGCCTGGGACCTGACACCCACCTGCCCTGGACTCTCACAAGAAAGGGACAGAGACATCTTGAACTTCAGCCCAGTTTTGGGAGACACTTTGTTCCAGCAACAAACTTTGCCTTAAAAGCCAAGGTGCTTTACAAACCCCTCCCCAGCTGTCACAGAAAGTCAGACTTAATCTCATCACACTTTTCTCACACCCCAGCTCACGCTGAGACCTCCTCTCAGGGGATGGTGCTTCAGAGCAGCCCCTTTAAAAGATCCCTGGAGTTCAGCTCTCCCAGCCCTGCCTTCAGTTTAAGGAGGAAGTTTCCCTGACAACCTTGACAAACCTGCTCAGTTGCCTTGACAACCAAGCTTTGCAATCTCCCAAACTCTTCTCCTTCAAACATTCCTATTATAGGCTTGATGAACCTAAAGTGACAGTGCTGTCATCATGTGCCAGAAACCGATTCCCCCAAGCCCGTAGTTTTTGGTTACATGATGCTATTGATGATGAGATCCCGGAAGAGCCAGCTTTGCAACATAACCACTTCTGGACTCGGCACTGGGTCCCTTTCCACGGACCGAGTGGAGTGACTGTTTCCACGGGCCCCGTGGTGGAAGAGCTCACCTAATGCAGCCAGGACTTCATCCTGTACAGGTGATTCCAGGGTCCTCATTCTCCCCAGAACACCACGGCCCCACGTTCACCACCTACATGGCTACTGTCTTTGCCAGTCTATACGGGACCTTGGTAATCTCCTAAAAGAGTGTTATTTTATACACAGGTAATGGGTTGAATACTGGCCCCAAAAGATGTGTCCCCCCAGAACACGTGAACAGGACCATATCTGGGAAAAGGGTCTTTGTATATGTAGTTAAGGATCTAGAGGTGAGGTCATCTTGGGTTAGGGTGACCCTCAATCCAACTGAGAGAGTCCTTATGAGAGACAAAAGAGGAGAAACACAGACATAGAGGAGAAACCACGTGAAGACAGAGACAGAGACGGGAGGGATGCAGCCACAAGCCTGGGAATGCCTGGAGACCCCAGAAGCTGGAAAAGGCAGGAAGAACCCTATCCTGGAGCCTCCGGAGAGACTTCCGTCCTGCAACACCTTGATCTCAGATGTCTGGTCTCCAAGACTGGGGGAGGATGAATTCCTGTTGTTCTAAACCACCCAGCTTGTGGTCATTTTTTATAGAAGCCACAGAACAGTCTCACAAACCCTGCTCTGTAGGATCCTGGAAGTGCGGCTCTCATTAAAGGCTGACAAAGGCTGGATTGCAGAACCCATAGAATCAGAATTGGGCCCCAGAAATCCTAAAGCAGTGGCTGGACACCAGAATGTTGAGGGGTCAGTCGGAAGCCAATCCCTAAGGGTGCCGGCTGCACACAGCCTCCCCGGGTTTTTTCTTTTTCTTTTTTTTTTTTTTTTTGCGGTACATGGGCCTCTCACTGTTGCAGCCTCTCCCGTTGCAGAGCACAGGCTTCGGACGCACAGGCTCAGCAGCCATGGCTCATGGGCCCAGCCGCTCTGCAGCATGTGGTATCCTCCCGGACTGGGTCACGAACCCGTGTCCCCTGCATCAGCAGGCGGACTCTCAACCACTGAGCCACCAGGGAAGCCCCCTCCCCAGGTTTTTACGCCTGTACATGTTGGGGATAAGTATTTCCATCCTGATTCAGGACCTCTGATGTCACCGTTCACGTTGCTAATTAAGAACCCACTAGTTACACAGATGAAAACCCTATCAGAACACTTGCCCCAGTGGTAAACAATTCTGACCAACAGACGTGGGGAATCGTCTCCCATGCAGCCAGAAGCCCCCCGCTGCAAGGAGCGTTCTCATTTCAGGGCTGGGGGACGGTGCCGAGGCGTCTGTGAGTAAACGTGAGCTGAGCCCCAGGCCAGCTGCTGCTGAACTCTTCCCACCCTTCCCAGGTAAACACCTGAATGTGTGCAAAGACTATAAAGCCTAGAGGAAAGGGCTTGGAGCCACCCCAGCCACAGCACGCCGGCCGAGTTGGTGCCTGCAGGCCAGTCAGGATGGTCCTGGTCCCGGGCGCTCTTCTGGAAGCTTTCCATTTCCCTGCCTGAGGAACCCCTCCTGTCCAGGCCCCCACTACTTTTCTCCTTCCTCACCTCTGCCCAGGGAGAAATTCCAGCGGCAGGTATGGGTGACACATCCTCTTCTTTAGCAGGTGGCAGCCCGGCAACTCCTGCAGAAAGTCCAGCAGAGCCCCACTCACACCGGGCCACCCACAGAGCCGTGGGCCCTACTCCCTCCTACCAGCCCAGCCCCGAGACTGCTGACGGAGCAGAGAATATGGCGTCAGGCACAGCTGCAGGGGCTCTTGCTGCCTGGAGTGGTGTTTATATTGATCTCAACCCAGGCACACCTGGGGAGGGCTGGCGGGCCAGGTCAGGCTGCCCAGGTCACCCAATCCTCGCCCTCAGGGGCTCATAGCTGCAGAAAATGGGCCTTGCTGCACTGGCCAGGTCCAAGGAACAGGTGTGGGGTCCTGAGAGTCAGGATAGACACGGGGCTGCAGCCCTGCTTGTTTTCTAATCATTTTCTCTGGTCCATGAGTGGGAGACAACTTCAAGACCCTCTCCTAATGAAAGGAACCCAGGAGTCAGGGAGAGGAGGGGTGGTGGGTGGACACAGAGGCCTGGTGCCCCAGCTGCAGTGGAAGCCTCTGGAAGACCCGGTGGAAGGAGGCCGCACAGAGTGAAGCCCAGGGTCACAGACCTGTCGGAGCTGCTGTTTGTTAGTTCAGGTCCTGCTCTGAGGTGCTCAGGGTCAGCTCTGAGCGACAGGTGAGCTGGGGGTGCTCTGCAATGAGGGCTACATGCACGGTTCCTGTATGCCCAGCCTTGCTGGGTGCCTGCCCAGGTGACCTCCATACCTGGGAGGGGCCTGACCACGAGAGCCCCGTGGGCTGCTGGGTGCCTGCCCAGGTGAGCTCCATATCCAGGGAGGGGCCTGACCATGAGTGCCCCGTGGGCTGCTGGGTGCCTGTCCAGATGATCTCCGTATCCTGGGAGGGGCCTGACCACGAGAGCCCTGTGGGCTGCTGGGATCCTGCCCAGGTGAGCTTCATATCCTGGGAGGGGCCTGGCCATGAGAGCCCTGTGTGCTGGGAGTAGGGCGTGTGTATGAGCGCCCTCTCTGTGCAGCCGGCACAGAGTTGCTTACCAACTTCCCTGTGGGCAGTGTTGGGATGAAATGAGAACCAGGAGATGCCACGGGCCCCCTGAACCCGTCCATCCAGAGTGATGAGGTGAGTAGGCGGGTGCTGGCCACTGGGCTGCGTGAGGGAGGCCCCACGGGTACCTCTTGCGTCGTCCACCTGACACCACGGAGGCCTCCCCAGGACAGAGCAGACAGCCTGCCTGGGGCAGGTGGGAGCTCCTGGTGACCCTGCAGGGGACATGAGAGGGACAGACCAGGCAGGAGGAGGTGGGAGCCCAGGCAGAGCCATGGGGCTCGGGACCAAGGGGGCCTTTCTGGGTCTGAGCTGAGAGTGGACGTGCAGGTGGTGAGTGTGATCCAGGAAAGCTGCCCTGGTGATGTGAGGCTGATCCTGCTTCAGTGACAAGCCTTCCGGGTGATCCCAGAACAGGATAGTGAGACGGATCCTATTAGAAGAAGGTAACTGAATCCCTCCAAGAGGAAGCTCTGTGAGCTGGCCCGGGGAGGGGGTGAAGGGAACAGGCATGGAAGCTGTGGGGAGTGGGCAGTCCCCCTGGGCGGGCGGCGGGTGCAGACCCCACTCCGTGTCCCACAGCTGTGCTTCCGGCTGGATTACTTGGGTTCTCGGAGCCTCAGCTTCCTGGTCTGCTCGTGGGGTGATGGTAGCATGGACTGACTAGTAATTTGCTCAGAACAGGGTAGGAAGGGGTCTAGTGGAAATTCCACAGAACACCATCAGTGTGGGAATCGCAGGCCCTGTTTCCCGCAGGTCTGTCTTCAGGATCGGGAGAGCAAATCCGAGCAGACTTGCAGCAGAGCCTGGGGACGGGCTCCGTTTGCTGGGTCCCCCTGGTTCCCGAATCTCGGAAGGAGCAGCTCCAGCGGGCAGTGGCAGGTTCATCCCACACCTGGAAGCATCCAGACCTCAAGTCCCAGCAGCCCCCGAGCCCTGTGTCTGGGCCCCCGGGAGGCAGACGGGACAGGCCGGCGTCTTCCTCGGCCCTCTTGCTGCCCAGAACATTCGGGGTCCCGGCCGTCATTAGGGAGAAGCAGGGATGGGGGTGTCCCATGTGGGAAGAGGACACGGAGCGGCTTGTGCACATGCACATCCACACCGGGAATGTGGGTCGGTGGGACGCGGGTACCGGGAGGGGCAGGCGGGGGCCTGAGGAAGTAGGGCGGGGCTGGGGGTCCCGGGGGGGGGCGGTATGAGCTTCGCCTGTGCCGGGCCTCAGACTCCACGGGGCTTCCCTCCCCTGGTCACTGGGCAGGAGTGGCCGAGCAGCGTTGGTGGAGGGACCCCTCGCGTCCCCAGGCCCTGGCAGCATCAGCCCTCCAGGTTCTGGGTCAGGGAGCCTGAGGGGCGCAGGCCCACCTGTGCCCACAGGGAGGCCTGGAGGGGTCGGGCGGGAAGCACGGGTGTGGTCTCGCCTGTGCGGAAGCCCCCGAGCCAGTGTCTAGTGGGAGCCCTCACCTCGCACGTGGGTTTCAAGTCCACGGCTCAGATCACCTTCTAGCCACTTGGTTTGTTTTCTAGACACAAAGTCCTAATATCTTCTATGTCCCCTGCCCGTGAAAAGGCACGTCTCACCTGGCACCAGGTGCTGCCTCTGGTCCCCCCTGACTGGACGCCCAGCAGCCAGTGTCACTGCGTCACGACTGTCGGGGGGTGTCAGGCGTGGGGGGACGAGAGCACACGGTCCAGGCCCATGAGGCGCCGTGCCGTCCACGGAGCCGGTGCTGTGGCTGTAGGCGTTCTCTCCCCACCCCGCGGGCAGAGACCACCGTCCCCTTACAGACTGTTACCAAGTGAAGTCATGTGGACCCTGCTCGGGCCCCAGCCTGCGAGGCGCTCTGCCTCAGCGGGGAAGGTTTCCTTTTCCCACGTGGGTTCAAGTAGGCAAATAACAGAACCAAAGCCGAGACCAACACAGCACAGGCTCTACTCAGTGGCCAAAGAGTGGAGAAGCGGGAACTGAGTTCACAGATCACCTTCTCACCCTCCTGGAGAGAGAGGTTTAATTTTAAAGAGTAAAGACAAAGGGAGGAGGAGGGAGGCTAGTGATGGGATGAAGAGGCCTTCCGGGGAAGGGGCGGGGCTTCTTCCAAGGGGCTGGGGTACCACCTCCTTTTACCCGTTTCTGGTCCTTTATGTCCAGCCATGGCTGCCGGTGGGTGTGTCACTTAATATACTGATATAGTAAATTCAACATGTGATGAGACTCAGGGTCGGTTGGAGGTCACATTCGTTGCCAATTTGGTCCCAGCTGTGTCCATCTCTTTGTTTGTAGCTTCCTTTCTTATCTCTGGACCCCTTAACTTAAATACTTAGGGGAACTCCTGCTGAAGGTGGGGGTGCAGGACAACCCTGTGAAAGGTGGGTGCACGGGTCCTGAGCAGAGCCTGGAGCAGCTCTGACAACAACAGGAGGCTGAGACGGGCGGCCAGTCTGACGCCCGCACTGGGGCCTGTGGTTGGCATGCGGAGGGGGTCAGCCGGGGGCACGTGTCAGGGAAGGTTCTCGGTGTTTACACAGAAGATGTGAACGTGGGCCCAGATGCACAGCTGCCTACAGACGCTGCTACAGAAACCCCTGATTCTTTCTTGAGAAAACTGCTGGGCGGTCATTCAGGCAACAGGGCAAACAGCTTGCTCTGGAGGCTCTTGTGGGATAGTGGGAACTTAGCAACAGGGGCTCAGCCTGCATAACCCCAGAAGCCCTCCCAGGACAGCCCCAGAACTGCTTCTGGCATGGCAAGGAGAAGTGGGTCTTCCACCTACTAGGCGTGGTGGAGAGGGCTGGGGTCTACAGGGCCGCCCTCACCTTCAGGGACTGGCTGGGAGGCTAACAGGACCCAACGTATGCTTGTGGCTTGTGTCCTCACAGGTGATATGGGTCACAGTACGCAGTAGGCATTACCTCGAGGCAAGTGCTCACACTGAGCGTCCCGTTAGCGAAACAGCATGGAAGCATGCTGACTTTCTCCTTGAGAAGGGTGACTTCAGGTACGAGGTCCTCGAAGAATTCTAAGCAGAGTGTCTTCTCATGGCAGCTCAGACGAGGGCCATGACAAAGACTTCCATGTCACATCAGACTAGCCAGAAATGTGGTCCTGAAGGCTATTCGTGGGCTATGGAAATGTAGCTCTCCTTAAGGAACGTGCAGTGTGTTGCCCATCACTCGGCATATGCAGAGGGCCTCCGAGGGACCGACCTATGGGCCTCGATGATGGTCAGCAGGCCCACAGGGGTCTGGAGGTACTCAGTGATCCTGGAAGGAAATGATGCACATCAGAGGGGCCTAGGAGTCCTGAAAAGGGTACTTCCTTTAAAATAAAGAGGAACAGCGACTCAGACCTCATGGAAACAGCTGCACGCCTCCCTTTCTGTATGGATACTCAAGGCCTTTCCTCGAGGCAAGTACTCACGTTGCGTTTCCCTTTAGCAATAGAGCATGGCAGGCTGAGCTCCACCCCGGCCATAGAAGCACCCGCTTTAGATAGAGGAAACTCATTTTCTTCCCAGAACCAGGCCTACAGTGGCTAGTGGCCTGTCAACAGCAGTGAATTTCAGGTCCCTCAAGGCACCATGCATGGCGCTTTCAAAATGGGAAAGCAATGCTAGTTCCATCAGTGCCCCTTTTCCATGGGCACAAGCGGCATACATCCCTGTGGTTTCTAACAAGTCAAAAGGGACACAGGTTACCCAGTGTTTCCTTCCCCATATCAACTCCTCAAAGCAGAGTGTTCTGCATCTACTTAACTGCCTCAACCAAGGTACACCCTAGCTAGGCTTCCGGGCCTGTGGCTCTTCAAAAGCCTGCAGTGTTACATGAAGAACTGGGTTTTAGATGCAGTAGGAACGCAAGACGACTTTCTCCTGCAGGCAGGGTGACTTCAGGCAGGAGGTCCTACATGGAATGCGAAGCCAAGGGTTTCTCTCAGTGCAGCTCAGACTAGGGCAATGACTCAGCCTTCCCCGGCATGTTGGACGTGCTAGACCAGTGTTGGTGACACTCTGGGAGAGCTGGGGATTTCAAGATGACCCAAGAAGGACTTCAGGGTGTTGCCCTACACACGGCATACACAGAGTGGCTGTGAAGGGCCACGGGCCTGGAAGTTGCTTAGCAGGCCCAGGGGGAAATGGGGTGACTCACTGTTCCTGCCAGGAACAGGGTGCCCACGCTGGGCTCCTAGGTGTCCTGAAAAGTGTACTGCAGTTAAGATAATGCAGAGCAGCGGCTTCAGCCTCATGGAAACTGCTGTACGACTCGGCTTCTGCACAGCAATTCAGGGCCTTACCTTGAGGCAAGTGCTCATGCTGAGTGTCCCAGTTGTGACACAGCGTGGTAGGATGCTGAATTCCTCCTCGAGCAGAGTGACTTCAGGTACGAGATCCTCGAAGAATTCTGAGCAGATTGTTGTCCCATGACAGCTCAGACGGTGGCCATGATGAAGACTTCCATAGCAGGTCGACTGGCCAGAAATGTGGCTCTGAAGGATGTTCGCAGACTATGGGAATGTAGCTCGCCTTAAGGAACGTGCAGTGTGTTGCCCATCACTCAGCATACGCAGGGGGACTCTGAGCGACCGACCTATGGGCCCCAATGTTGCTCAGCAGGCCCACAGCGGTCTGGAGGTACTCAGTGATCTTCAAGGGAAAAGGATGCACACCCGAGGGCCCTAGGAGTCCTAAAAAGGGTAGTTCCCCTAAAATACAGCAGAACAGCGAGTAAGACCTCATGGAAACAGCTGCATGCCTCCCTTTCTGCACGGATACTCAGGGCCTTTCCTCGAGGCACATACTCACGATGAGTTTCCCTTTACCTGTAGAGCATGGCAGGCTGAGCTCCACCCCGGCCATGGAAGCACCTGGTTTAGCTAGAGGAAACTCATTACCTTCCCAGAACCATGGCTAACATGGCTAGAGGCCTCTCAACAGCAGAAATTTCAGGTAGCATCAAGGCAGCATGAATGGAGCTTTCAAAATGGGAGAGCAAGGCTGGTTCCATCAGGCCCCCATTTCCATGCTCACATGCAGCATCCATCCCTGTGGTTTCTAACAAGTCAAAAGACACACAGGTTACCCAGTGGTTCCTTCCCTGAATCAACTCCTCGAAGCAGGGTGTTCTGCATCTAGCGAACTGTATCAACCAAGGAACACCCTAGCTAGGCCTCCGGGCCTGTGGCTCTTCAAAAGCCTGCAGCGTTACACAAAGAACTAGGCTTTAGATAGAGTTGGAAGCAAGCCGACTTTCTCCTGGAGGCAGGGTGAATTCAGACAAGAGATCCTAGATGGAATGCAAATCCAAGGGTTTTTGTCAGTTCAGCTCAGACTAGGGCAATGAGTCAGACTTCCACGGCAAGTTGGACGTGCCAAAACAGTGTTCGTGAACCTGTGGGCGTACTGGGGATTTCAAGCTGTCCCAAAAAAGAGTGCAGCTGTTGCCCTACACGCAACATACACAGAGTGACTCCGAAGGGCTACGGGACTGGATGTTGCTTAACAGGCCCAGGGAGGCCTGGGGGTACTCAGGCTTCTGGCCGGGAATATGGTGCCGACCCGAGTCTCTTAGGTATCCTAAAAAGGGTACTGCGGTTAAGATAATGCAGAGCCGCAGCTGCAGCCTGATGGAAACTGCTGCACGCCTCCGCTTCTGCAGGGCAATACGGGGCATTACCTACAGGCAAGTGCTCTTGCTGAGTTTCCCGTTAGCGACATAGCATGGTAGGATGGTAAATTTCTCCTCGAGCAGAGTGACTTCAGGTACGAAGTCCTCGAAGAATTGTAAGCAGAGGTTTGCTCATGGCAGCTCCTCTTAAGGAAGGTGCAGTGTGTTGCCCATCACTCGCTAAACAGAGGGCCTCCGAGGTTCCGACCTATGGGCCTCGATATTGCTCAGCAGGCCCACAGGGGTCTGGAGGTACTCAGTAATCTTGGAGGGAAAATTGTGCAAACCCGAGGGGCCCAGGAGTCCTAAAAAGGGTACTCCCGATGAAATAAAGCAGAACAGCGACTAAGACATCATGGAAACTGTTGCGTGCCTCCCTTTCTGCATGGATACTCAGGGCCATACCTCGAGGCAGGTATTCACATTGAATTTCCCTTTAGCTCTAGAGCATGGCAGGCTGAGCTCCACACCGGTCATAGAAGCACCTGGTTTAGATACAGGAAACTCATGTTCTTCTCATAGCCAGGCGTATAGTGGCTAGAGTCCTGTCCACAGCACTGAATTTCACGTAGCTTTAATGTAGCATGAATGGAGCTTTCAAAATGGGAAAGCAAGGTTAGTTCCATCAGGACACCATTTCCATGAGCACACGCACCATACAACCCTGTGCTTTACAACAAGTCAAAAGAGACAGAGGTTGTCAAGTGGTTCCTTCCCTGAATCAAATTAAATCCTCTAAGCAGGGTGTTCAGCACGTAGTGAACTGCCTTAACCAAGGTACGCCCTAGCTAGGCCTCCGGGGCTGTGCCTCTTCAAAAGCATGCAGTGTGACACAAAGAACTGGGCTTTCGTGGCAGTCAGAACACAAGCCGACTTTCTCCAGGAGGCAGGGTGCCTTCAGGCAGGAGGTCCTAGATGGAAAGCAAAGCCGAGGGTGTTTCCCAGTGCAGCTCAGACTAGGCCAGTGAGTCAGACTTCCCCGGCACGTTGGACGTGCTAGAGCAGTGTTTGTAAACCTATGAGAGTGCTGGGGATTTCAAGCTGTCCCAAGCAGGAGTGGAGTGTGTTGCCCTATGCTCGGCATACACAGAGTGGCTCCGAAAGGGAACGGGCACGGAAGTTATTTCGCAGGCCCAGGGGGGCCTACGGGTACTCAGTGTTCCTGCGGGGAATACGGTGCCCACGCGAGACTCCTAGGTGTCCTGAAAAGCGTACTGCTGTTAAGATAATGCAGAGTAGCAGCTACGGCCTTATGGAAACTGCTGCACACCTCCACTTCTGCTCGACAATTCAGGGCCTTAGCTTAAGGCAAGCGCATCGCTGAGTATCCCGTTAGTGACACAGCATGGTAGGATGCTGAATTTCTCCTAGAGCAGAGTAACTTCAGGTATTGAGGCCTTTTGAGGGCTCTGGAAATGTAGCGCTCCTTAAAGAAAGTGCAGTGTGTTGCCCATTACTTGGCATACACAGAGGGCCTCCAAGTGTCCGACCTATGGGCCTCCATGTTGCTCAGCAGGCCCACAGCGTTCTGGAGGTACTCAGCAATCCTGGAGGGAAATGATGCACACCTGAGTGGCCTACGACTCCTGAAAAGGGTACTTCCTTTACACTACAGTGGAACACCGACGAAGACCCCATGGAAGCAGCTGCATGCCCCCTTTCTGTACGGATACTCAGGGCGTTTCCTCGAGGCAAGTACTCACGTTGAGTTTCCCTTTATCTCTATAGCATGGCAGGCTAAGCTCCACCCTGGCCATGGAAGCATCTGGATAAGATAGAGGAAACTCATTTTCTTCACAGAGCCAGGCCTACAGTGGCTAGTGGCCTGTCAACAGCAGTGAATTTCAGGTCCTTCAAGGCACCATGCATGGAGCTTTGAAAATGTGAAAGCAAGGCTGGTTCCATCAGGCTCCCATTTCCATGGGCACACGCAGCATACATCTCTGTGGTTTCTAACAAGTCAAAAGAGACACAAGTTACCCAGTGGTTCCTTCCCTGAATTAACTCCTTGAAGCACGGTGTTCTGCATCTAGCAAAATGCCTCAACCAAGGTATGCCCTAGCTAGGCCTCTGGGCCTGTGGCTCTTCAAAACCTGCAGTGTTACACGAAGAACTGGGCTTTAGTGGCAGTAGGAATGCAAGTCGACTTTCTCCTGGACGCAGGGTGACTTCAGGCAGGAAGTCCTAGATGGAATGCAAAGCCAAGAGTTTTTTCTCAGTGCAGCTCCGACGAGGGCAATGAGTCAGACTTCCCCGGCATGTTGCATGCGCTAAAAGGCTGTTCGTGAAACTCTGGGAGTGCTGGGGATTTCAAGCTGTCCCATGAAGGAGTGCAGTGCGTTGCACTACACTCGGCATTCACAGACTGGCTCTGAAGGGCTACGGGCCTGTAAGTTGCTTAGCAGACCCAGGGGGACCTGGGGGTACTCATTGCTCCTGCCGGGAATAGGGTGCCCACACGAGGCTCCTAGGTATCCTGAAAAGCATACTGCCTTTAAGATAATGCAGAGCAGAGGCTACGGCCTCATGGAAACTGCTGCATGCCTCGCCTTCTGCATGGCCATTCAGGGCCTTACATTGAGGCAAGTGCTCATGCTGAGTGTCCCGTTAGTGACACAGCATGGTAAGATGGTGAATTTTCCTTGATAATAGTGACTTCAGATACAAGCTCCTCGAAGAATTGTAAGCAGAATGTTTGCTCATGGCAGCACAGACGACGGTCATGACGAAGACTTCCACGGCACATCAGACTGGCCAGAAATGTGGTCCTGAGGCAGTTCGAGAATTCTGGAAATTTAGCTCAACTTAAGGAACATGCACTGTGTTGCCTGTCACTCGGCATACACAGGGGGCCTCAGAGTGACCGACCTATGTGCCTCGATGTTGCTCAGCAGGTCCACAGGGGTCTGGAGGTACTCAGTGATCTGGGAGGGAAATGATGCATACCTGAGGGGCCTAGGAGTCCTGAAAAGGGTACTTCCTTTAAAATAAAGCAGAACAGAGACTAACACCTCATGGAAACAGCTGCGTGCCTCCCTTTCTGAACAGATACTCAGGGCCTCTCCTCGAGGCAAGTACTCACGTTGCATTTCCCTTTATCAATAGAGCATGGCAGGCTGAGCTCCACCCCGGCCATGGAAGCAGCCGGTTTAGATAGAGGAAACACATTTTCTTCCCAGAGCCAGGCCTACAGTGGCTAGAGGCCTGTCAACAGCAGTGAATTTCAGGTCCTTCAAGGCAGCATGCATGGAGCTTTCAAAATGGGAAGGTAACACTAGTTCCATCAGGCCCCACTTCCATGGCAACACATAGCATACATCCCTGTGGTTTCTAACAAGTCAAAAGAGACACAGGTTACGCACTGGTCCCTTCCCTGAATCAACTCTTCGAAGGACAGTGTTCTGTATCTAGCGAACTGCCTCAACCAAGCTACACCCTAGCTAGGCCTCCGGGCCTGCGGCTGGCTCTTCAAAAGCCTGCAGTGTTACACAAAGAACTGGGCTTTAGTGGCAGTCGCAACACAAGCTGACTTTCTCCTGGAGGCAGCGTGACTTCAGGCAGGAGGTCCTAGATGGAATGCGAGCCCGAGGGATTTTTCTCAGTGCAGCTCAGACTAGGGCTATGAGTCCGACTTCCACGGCACGTTGTACGTGCTAAAAGGGAGTTTGTGAACATGTGTGAGTGCTGGGGAAATCAAGCTCTCGCAGAAAAGAGTGCAGTGTGTTGCCGTACACTCGGGATATAAAGGGAGACTCCGAAGGGATATGGGCCTGGATGTTGCTTAGCAGGCCCGGGGGAACCTGTGGGTACTCAGTGTTCTTGCAGGAAATACGGTGCACACGCGAGGCTCGTAGGGGTCCTTCAAAGTGTACTGCCTTTAGAATAATGCAGAGCAGCGACCACGGCCTCATGGAAACCACTGCACAGCTCCGCTTCTGCATGGCAATTCGGGGCCTTACCTCGAGGCAAGCGCTCACGCTGAGTGTCCCGTGAGCGACACGGCACGGTAGGATGCGGACTTTCTCCTGGAGTAGAGTGACTTCAGGCACGAGGTCCTCGAAGAACTTTAAGCAGAGTGTTTTCTCACGGCAGCTCAGACGAGGGCCATGACGAAGACTTCTAGGGCACGTCGGACTGGCTAGAAATGTGGCACTGAGGCTGTACGAGGGCTCTGGAAACGTAGCTCTCCTGAAGTAACGTGCAGTGTGTTGCCCATCACTCGGCATACACAGAGGGCCTCCGAGGAACCTATCGGCCTCGATGTGGCTCAGGAGGCCCACAGGGGTCTGGCCGTACTCAGTGACCCTGGAGGGAAAATGATGCACACCGGAGGGGCCTAGGAGTCCTGAAAAGGGTACTTCCTTTCAAATAAAGCAGAACAGCGAGTAAGAACTCGTGGAAACAGCCGCATGCCTCCCGTTCTGCAAGGCTTCTCAGGGCCTTACCTCCAGGCAAATAGTCACCTTGAGTTTCCCCTCGGCTCTAGAGCATGGCAGTATGAGCTCCACCACGGGCATGTAGGCAACCACTTTAGCTATAGGAATCTCGTTTGCTTCCCAGAGCATGCCTACAGTGGCTAGAGGCCTGTCAACAGCCGTGAATTTCAGGTAGATTCAAGGCAGCACGAATGGAGCTTTCAAACTGGGAGAGCAAGGCTACTTCCATCAGGTCACCATTTCCACGGGCACATGCAGCATCCATCCCTCTGGTTTCTCACATGTCAAAAGAGACACAGATTACACAGTGGTTCCTTCCCTCAATCAACTTCTAGAAGCAGTGTGTTCTGCAAGTAGCGAACTGCCTCAACCAAGGTACGCCCTAGCTAGGCCTCCGGGCGTGTGGCTCTTCAAAAGTCGGCAGTGTGACACGAAGAACCGGGCTTTAGTGGCAGTCAGGACGCAAGCTGACTTTCCCCTAGAGGCGGGGTGACTTCAGGTAGGAGGTCATAGAGGAAATGCGAAGCCGAGTGCTTTTCTCAGTTCCGCTCAGACTAGGGCGGTAATTCCCACTTCCATGGCATGTTGGAACTTGCTAGAGCAGTATTCATGAACCTGTGGGACTGCTGGGGATATCAAGCTCTCCCAAGAAAGAGTGCAGTGTGTTGCCCATCACTCGGCATACACAGAGGGCCTCCGAGGGACCAACGGACCGGCCTCGATGTTACTCAGCAGGCCCACAGGGGTCTGGAGGTACTCAGTGACCCTGAAGGGAACTGAGGCACACCGGAGGGGCCTAGGAATCCTGAAAAGGGTACTTCCTTTCAAATAAAGCAGAACAGAGAGTAAGAACTCGTGGAAACAGCCGCATGCCTCCCGTTCTGCAAGGCTTCTCAGGGCCTTACCTCCAGGCAAATAGTCACCTTGAGTTTCCCCTCAGCTCTAGAGCATGGCAGTATGAGCTCCACCACGGCCATGGAAGCAACCAGTTTAGCTATAGGAATCTCGTTTTCTTCCCAGAGCATGCCTACAGTGGCTAGAGGCCTGTCAACAGCCGTGAATTTCAGGTAGATTCAAGGCAGCACGAATGGAGCTTTCAAACTGGGAGAGCAAGGCTAGTTCCATCAGGTCCCCATTTCCACGGGCACATGCAGCATCCATCCCTCTGGTTTCTCACATGTCAAAAGAGACACAGATTACACAGTGGTTCCTTCCCTCAGTCAACTTCTCGAAGCAGTGTGTTCTGCAAGTAGCGAACTGCCTCAACCAAGGTACGCCCTAGCTAGGCCTCCGGGCCTGTGGCTCTTCAAAAGCCGGCAGTGTGACACGAAGAACCGGGCTTTAGTGTCAGTCAGGACGCAAGCTGACTTTCCCCTAGAGGCGGGGTGACTTCAGGTAGGAGGTCATAGATGAAAGGCGAAGCCGAGCGCTTTTCTCAGTTCCGCTGAGACTAGGGCGGCAATTCCCACTTCCATGGCATGTTGCAGAGATTACATGTATTACGTGTATGAGATTACATCCCTCCCTAACACCATACGCAAAAAGCAGCTCAAAATGGATTAAAGACCTATCTAAGGCCAGAAACTCTCAAACTCTCAGAGGAAAACATAGGCAGAACACTCTACGACTTAAATCACAGCAAGATCCTTTTTGACCCACCTCCTAGAGAAACGGAAATAAAAACAAAAATAAACAAATGGGATCTAATGAAACTGCAAAGCTTTTGCACAGCAAAGGAAAACATAAACAAGACGAAAAGACAACCCTCAGAATGGGAGAAAATATTTGCAAATGAAGTAACTGACAAAGGATTCACCTCCAAAATTTTCAAGCAGCTCATGCAGCTCAATAACAAAAAAACAAACAACCCAATCCAAAAGTGGGCAGAAGACCTAAATAGACATTTCTCCAAAGAAGATATACAGACTGCCAGCAAACACACGAAAGAATGCTCAATGTCATTAATCGTTAGAGAAATGCAAATCAAAACTTGAATGAGACACCATCTCACACCAGTCAGAATGGCCATCACCAAACACTCGAGAAACAATAAATGCTGGAGAGGGTGTGGAGAGAAGGGAACACTCTTGCACTGCTGGTGGGAATGGGAATTGGTACAGCCACTATGGAGAACAGTATGGAGGTTCCTTAAGAAACTACAACTAGAACTACCACATGACCCAGCAATCCCACTACTGGGCATATACCCTGAGAAAACCATAATTCAAAAAGAGTCATGTACCAAAATGTTCATTGCAGCTCTACTTACAATAGCCAGGAGATGGAAACAACCTAAGTGTCCATTATCGGATGTATGCATAAAGATGATGTGGCACATGTATACGATGGAATATTACTCAGCCATAAAAAGAAATGGAATTGAGGGATTTGTAATGAGGTGGATGGGCCTAGAGTCTGTCATACAGAGTGAAGTAAGTCAGGAGAAAGACAGATACCGTATGTTGACAAATATATATGGAACTTAAGAAAAAGAAAATGTCATGAAGAACCTAGGGGTAAGAGAGGAATAAAGACACAGACCCACTAGAGAATGGACTTGAGGATATGGGGAGGGGGAAGGGTAAGCTGTGACAAAGTGAGAGAGTGGCATGGACGTATATACACTACCAAGCGTAAAACAGATCGCTAGTGGGAAGCAGCCGCATAGCACAGGGAGATCAGCTCGGTGCTTTGTGACCACCTGGAGGGGTGGGATAGGGAGGGTGGGTGGGAGGGAGACGCAAGAGGGAAGAGATATGGGAACATATGTATCTGTATAACTGATTCACTTTGTTATAAAGCAGAAACTAACACACCACTGGGAAGCAATTATACTCCAATAAAGATGTAAAAAAAAAAAAATTTCATTCTACCTAAAGCCATCAACAAACAGTGCCAGGACTACTAGACACCAGTCTCCAAAGAACGACACCGGTCACCACCTACACTGCACATAAAACTAACTAAAGCGCACAGTCCTCCACACTAAGCCCTTCCTCTCCTGAGTGCCCTGAGGAGGCACCCCACCCACCCTGCAGTCGGCTGCACAGGAGGAGTCTCCACACTTGCTCATTGTTTCCGCTTGTGGAGTCTCCTCACCAGCGGTTCCTCAGAAAACCCAGCTCCTGTCAGGGTGGACAATGCCTCATGGTCCAGAACCTAGGCCCTGACAGGAGACAAAGCTCCTGTCTGCTTGTCACAGAGCAAAGTCTGTGGGCAGGGTGCACCTGTGCCCCCAGGGTCACACAGGGGGGTTCGGCGCCCCCTGTGGGACGTCAGAGAAGCGCCGGGAGTGCCGCACTCACAAACCCAGAGGCCTCGTCCGGAAGGCAGTTCTGCTGTGTATACTCAGTTTGCAAATCCAAACTGAAATGGAGCCAAGTATCTCGCTGTGTCTTCCCAAAAGACGGTTAAGGAGCAATTAATTACAAACCATATGTAATGAAATGAATGTAGACACAAACTTTACGACTTAAACCAAAATTCACTCAAAATGCCCATAGGCAAATTTCAATTACCAAACTATAAAAATCCTAGGAAAAAAAAAGATAATCTACATGACTTTGGGTCTGGTGACCTTATTCAGAAAACCGGAAGACAAACCACACACTGCAAGAAACTATTCCCAAAACACATGTCTGATAAAGGATTTGTACTCAAATTATGCCAACAACGCCATTAAAATTTGGTAAAGGTTGAAACACACACCTGACCCAAGAAGATAAACAGGCAGTAAATAAGCATACAAGAATAAACTCAAGATGCTGGTGGAATGCATGTACAACCAGCTTTGGAAGACACTTTGGCAGTTTTTTCCAAATCTAAAAAGTCTCACCTTAGGATCCAAGAAGTGTACCTCTTGTATTTAGACAACTGCTTTGAAAAACTGTGTTCAAACCAAAACTAGCATCAAGTAATGCACAGCAGCTCTATTCATAATGGCTAAAAACTTAAAGATATCAGGATGTCCTTCTGTAGATGAATTCATAAGCAAATTAGGGCACAAACATGTCAAGGGGTGCAGAATACACCACCCCAAAATATGCCCATTTGACAAAAGGATTATTTTGGACTGATTAATTTAAGAAACAGCAGACCCAGGAGAATCTATCAAAACCAAGTAGAAAATGCCCTTTTAGGAGGTACATTTACATTTATCAAGGATATCTCCATTTGTAAGGGTATGTCCCTCTCTGGACCAGTAATTGAATGATGACTAAATATCAAGAAAAGTTTGCTGGGACTCCCCTGCTGGTCCAGTGGTTAAGACTTCATGCTCCCAATGCAGGGGACCAGGGTTCAATCCCTGGTCAGGGAACTAGATCCCGCATGCTGCAATTAAGAGCCCGCACGCCGCAACTCAAGATTCCACAGGCCGCAACTAAGACCCGGCACAGCCAAATAAATAAATGTTTAAAAAAAACAAAGCTTGTCAATGAAATAGGTCTGGATGTAAATCTGTGTAACAACCATACACTTGTTTACTGGGCTTTGCCTAATAACATCCCTTAAATGGCCGCCTCCACTTCCTCACATCTTTTTCTGTTCTCAGCAGAAGCATTTAAGGTAACGGCTTGGGCCATTTCAGGGAGTGACTCAGTTTTCCTGGGTATCTTTCAAGTATACAGGAGGTACACAGGGTATATATTAAACTTCTGATTTTTCCTCCAGTTCGTCTCTTTTTCATTACAAGGGGGATCTCAATAAAGAACATAGAAGTGTAGAGGGAAAATTATTTTTCCTCTCATATACATGCAGTGCAATACTATTCAGAGATATAAAGGAATGGATCATCAACCCCTGCGAAAAAAAAGAAAGATGCATCTAACACTTACATTGCTAAGTGAAAGAATCCAGTCTGAAGAGCTACACACTGTATGACCTCCTTTATATGACATTCTAGAAAAGGCAAAACTGACACGGTAAACAGTTTACAGAATATGTGGTTGAAATAGTCCATATGATACTTTAGTGGTGAATACCTGTCACTATGCATTTGGCTACACCCACAGATTTTTACAACCCAACAAGTAATTTACAATCTATTCAAACTTAGCTACCTAGGATATGGGAGTGTCAAAGACTGGAATACAGAATGTAACAAAGAATCTAACTGATTCAGAAGTGTATGAAAAAACTCGCTGTTGGTAGTGGGACAAATGGGCTGACCTAAGTTAACTACGGAAATGTACAGAATCCGTAGGCCAAAGACAAAATGTGCCATACATACACAGTGGACTCTATGTTCTTTCCCAAGAGGGGCAGCAGCTAACAGTACTGAAACTACTATATCAATCGCCAAATGGAACAAGCACTGAATTTAATAAATGACAAATGGTGGAAGCCAGGTTTCTTACCACTGGAGTTGGATGTTACAGTCAAACAAAGGGAGAAGGTTACAATATCCATGTCATAACAGATCTGGTTGGAGATATCAGTATAAACTATCTTTAGCCTGCACATAGTTCCACATGGAAATCTTTATAATTATGTGTATATGCATAGGCTGGGATACATGCATATATTTCAATGTACTGTCAGCTGAGCATATTTAGCTCCCACATGTAAGTTTTTAATACCATTCTCTAATAAAAGGAACAAGGCCTCTTTGAAGAAAGGGCTGATGCTAGGACTGAGACAGTAAATATATGAAGCAGGATAATCTTAAAATATCAAAAAGTTGGGCTTCCCTGGTGGCGCAGTGGTTGAGAGTCCACCTGCCGATGCAGAAGACACGGGTTTGTGCCCCAGTCCGGGAAGATCCCACATGCCGCGGAGCAGCTGGGCCCGTGAGCCATGGCCGCTGAGCCTGCGCATCCGGAGCCTGTGCTCCACAATGGGAGAGACCACAGCAGTGAGAGGCCCGCGTACCGAAAAAAAAAAAAAAAAAAAAATCGGAAAGTAAGGAAGTACCAAAAATTTTTAAAACCCACAAAAGAAAAATTATGTAAAATGAAAACAAGAGCAAGTGGAAAAAGCTCTCAACAGCCAAAGCAAGAATGAACTAAGCAGTCTAATAATGTAGTGCTGGATCATAACCAAAAGTTTACAATAATTATTCATGTGTCCCAACTGGTAAAAATAAATTACATAGTTTTTGATGAATGGTGTTAAATAGAAATCTCCTATGCAGAAAGCTTCTAAACAATGTATATAGCCACTCAGCTGTCCATCAAGGATGTGAAGCTAACCCCTCTCTCCTCAAGTGTGGCTTCTGCATTATGACTGCCTCCTACATAAGACACACAGGATGGACATGGGAAAAAATTAACCTCACTGTGGGAAAACTTGACAAACACTACTTCAGCTAGGTGACCAAAATTAAGAATATAAGGGAGAAGTTCCCTTAAGAGCCTGTCCTCTTGATATATAGTACAGAGGAAGCACTTCACCTCTGTGGTCTGCTTTTTCAAAGCCAAGTCTAACCACGACAAAACCACCAAGCAAATCCCAGCGCCCGGCAGTCTATACAATACCTGAGCAGCCCTCCTCCACGCTGTCAAGGTCATGGAAACAAGGAGAGTCTGAGCAACTGTCAGAGCCCAGAAGAGTCTAAACAGACATGATGACCGCATGTCCTCTCAGATCCTGGAACAAGGAAAGGTATAACAAAGGGAACGTGAATAGGGACTTCAGTTAATAGGAAAGTATGAGTATTTGTCCATTATTTGTCATGATTCTGTAGAAAATTAGACAGGAAAAATTAAACGTCAAATAAGAGAAACCTACTGTAACAAACTGGAAATCTAGAGGAAAAGGGGCATTTCTTTGTAAAAACACATTACCCAAATGGACCCTAAATTAAGGAAAACACAAAAGGCCAATTAACCACTGAGGAACCTCTTCCCCTACTGGCTATCCTATCACTGTTCCAGGCTTTCCCTCTCCCGGGACAGGGAAGGAGCAGGGACAGAGCTGTTTGGCAGCTCCCCTAGTATATGACCTCACCCAGTGTCTTCATCTCCCCTAGCCACGCCTACCCAGTGAGGACACCTGAGGAAGGGTCAGGGATTATTGACTCAGATGTATCAACCAGGACTTTTTCTTTTCCCAGCGACTGGACACACTTACGGAAGTAAAATAAATTAGTATTTATTGTAAGGGTAGAAATACATTAATACTTGCAAGTGGCAGGTTGAAGACTGGGTTTGGACCTGGCAGGTCCAGGGGCTCACACTGTCTCAGTGTGACCTTGCTTCTCTGCAAACTTTTGTCCCGCTCAGTGCCTTTGGGGGACCCCATTCACAGGCACAGACTCTCTCACTGCCCTTGGGCCAACAGCAGTTCTAGGCTGACAACCACTCACCATCCATTTTCTGAGAAAGAGTTTCTCCTTTTCTTGGATTCCAAGAAAGTCATGGTTTTAAATGCCTTTGATCTGGCTTGGGTTGCATTCTCATCCTTGACCCATCACCAGAAGATGGAAAATGGGACTGGCTAGATGTGGGTTGTAAACCAATCTTCGAGCTGGGTGGAACATGGGGTCATCCTTCTGCAACTGTTTGGACTGGAAGCAGGTGAGATATAATTCCCAAAGGAAAACTGAGGCCCTTGGGCCTGAGAACAGATGCTGGCTGGGATAAAGCAACAGATTCTATGTCAATGACAGCTCACTGCACAGCACAGAATCTGACACAAAAGAAAGAAAGGGGTTCACTTAGGGTCAGGGGCTGTAGCAACTCATCCAGTGCTCTTACTGTCCCTCCCAAGACTGCAAGTTCTTTCACTTGCTGAAAAGTCAGGATCATTGGTGGTGGTAAACTCTAGTCTCTTTCCTTGGGCATCAGGTCCTCACATCTCAGAGGCTGGCCCAGAACAGCCCATGTGCCGTCAGAAGACACACAGACCTCATTCCTGCCCCTGAGAGGTGAGAGTCCTTGAGTTATGCCATCTCCCTGGCCATATTAATTGCCCATCCCTGAAAAACAATACTGCTCCTTTTCCAGTTTCTTCTCTCTCCTTTACTAAGAGGAAGAAACCAAATGCTAGGGTGGTAAGGAAACTCTTGTGCAATGAAGTAACGGGAGGCTCGAGAATTATTCCATGCCATGGAACCCATAATCGGCAGGCTTTCCAGAGGCCACATGGATGCATAAGGCTCTCCAAGACAATGGCAGTGGCAGTGTAAACCTCACACTGGGAGGTCCAGTTGCTCCCATATCTTTGATTCTTAATGAATATGCATGTCAAAAGTTTCTAACGACTGAAAGGACAGAGGATTGCAGGGCCATGGTCTGCTGTATGGGTGTTGTGTCAGGGCCACACTCCAATGTCTAGAGGATTATTACCTCTCTTGGCAGCCTATGAGGCCGTGAGCGGGAGGCCTTCTTCTCAGCCACATGCATGTTGGTAGTTGAAACTTCTCAAAGGAATGTCTACACTGCCCAGGTAGCTCTTGAATTGCCCGGCATCATGGTCAGCTCCGTAACTGTACATGAGGGCCTGACAGTGCCCAGGCTGGACTGAGCTAGAGGACCACAGATGCCTGCCTGGATAGTCAGAGGTCGAGGGCTGTCCTGCCTGAGACTTGATCATCTATTCATGCCCACTCAGATGGGACAAAGGATGCCTCCAGTACCAGGAGGGCCCCACCAGTCCTCAAGAAGGCAGCATCTGGGGGCTGGCAGGTCACTGCACCCAGTCCTGTATAAATCCACACATGTCCACTGAGTGCCCTCCTGTCTGGGCTGTGCTGGAACCTGGGGCTGCCCAGGCAGAGTAGGGCCAGGATCACCCTTCCCAGGTAGGAGGGCAGAAGGAAACGATGCGTGACTTCTGACACCCTCCCCAATGCTTGACAGAGGTTGAGGTGGATAAGAAACAGTCCGAGACAAGAACAGACATTTCATTCTTCTCTCAGAGCCCAGGACTGGGCGAAGGGAGGCCAGAAAAACAGTTGTTGACCTCAGCTCCCTGACTCCTGTTTGACCCTGGGCAAGTCCTATCCATTCTGGAGGCTTCAGAGAGAAGGAGAGGGGAGGGCAATGAGGGCCAATTTGTGCTTAAACCTAACTCTAACCTTTATCCTAAGAACCCTAACCTCTAACCATAACCCCCTAACAACCCTAGCCCCAGACCCCTAGACCCTCGCCACTGACCCCTAAACTCTAATCCCTGACCCTTTAACCACAACCCTCTACCATACTCTCCAACAATGACCCATAACCCTAAACCGTGACCGCTGAACCCTCACACTGACTCAGCCCCAGGCCTAAAGCCTGGCCTAGTGGGTACCGAGAAAGGACCCTATGAACTCTCAAATAAACCAAGGAATTAAATCTTCCCGACCACGAATTTAGCAATGGGTTCTTAGATTTGACAGTAAAGCATAGGAAATGAAAGAAAAAAATAGATACATTGGATTTCCTCAAAATTACAAACCTTTGTGCATCAAAAGAGGCTATCCAGAAAGTAAAACGAGAGCCCACAGAATGGAAGACAATATTGGCATATTATATATCTGATAAGACTCTTTACCTAGAATATACCTGGGACTTTTCCAACTCATCAACAAAAGACAAACAATACAATTTTTGAAACAGACAAATAACTTGCATGGACTGCTCTCCAGGCAAGACATACAAATGGTCAACAGGGACATGAAAAGATGTCAAACGTCAGGAGTCATGACGAAAATGCAAATTAAAGCCACAGTGTGATGCCCCTTCACACACACTAGAATAAAAATAAATTTTAAAATAAATTTTAAAATATGTAAATAAAAACAACAAATGTTGGCAACAATGCAGAGAAATTGGAACCCTTAAAAGTTACTTGTGGATATGTACAATGGTTCAGTCTATGTGTACAAACCTTTAGCATTTACTCAAAAATATAAAATATAATTACCATGTGGTTCAACAACTCCACTCCTAGATATATACCAAAAAAATGGAAAACAGGCATTCAAACAAAAACTTGTACAC
This sequence comes from Leucopleurus acutus, assembly GCF_964270905.1. Classification (NCBI taxonomy): domain Eukaryota; kingdom Metazoa; phylum Chordata; class Mammalia; order Artiodactyla; family Delphinidae; genus Leucopleurus; species Leucopleurus acutus. The sequence goes on along the minus strand of NC_139143.1, from coordinate 193,521,299 downwards.
CAATTATTCATAGCAGCACTGTTCACAATAGCCCAGGGTAGGAAAGATTTAAATGTCCATCAGCAGGTAAACGGATAAGCAAAATAAGGTAGATCCATAAGCTGCATTATTCTGTCATATAAAGGAATAAAGTAAAATTATACAGCCACTGTGGAAAACTGTATGGTGGCTCCTCAGAAACATGGAAAATGTATGATCCCTTGATTCCACTCCAGGCTGTACACCCAGAATATTAGAAAGCAAGGACTGGAACAGATATCTGTACCCCATATTCATAGCAACATTATTCACAATACCCAAAAGGTGGAAGCAACACAACACATCCTTCAACAGATGAATGGATAAGTACAGTGTAGTACATAGGCAATGGAATATGATTCAACCTTTAAAACTAAGGTAATTCTCACACATGCTACAATGTGAATGAACCTTGAAGTCATTATGCTAAGTGAAACCAGCCAGACACAAAAAGGACAAACGTTCTATGATTCCACTAGTATGAGGTATGCAGATAAGTCAAATCCAAAGACAAAGTAGAATAAGGTTGCCAGGGGTTGAGGGGAGTTAGTGTTTAATGGCTACGGTTTCACATGGGGAAAATAAAGTTCTGGAGATGGATGGTGAGGATATTTTTACAACAATGTGAATATAGTTAATGCCATAGAACTGGATACTTACAAATGGCTTAAATGGGGCTTCCCTCGTGGCCCAGTGGTTAAGAATCTGCCTGCCAATTGCAGGGGGCACGGGTTCAAGCACTGGTCCTGGAAGATCCTGCATGCCGTGGAGCAACTAAGCCCGCGAGCCACAGCTACTGAGCCCTCATGCCACAACTATTGAAACCCGTGCGCCTAGAGCCCGTGCTCCATAACAAGAGAAGCCACTGCAATGAGAAGCCTGCACACAGCAACGAAGAGTAGCCCCCGCTCGCCGCAGCTAGAGAAAGCCTGCGTGCAGCAACAAAGACCCGACACAGCCAAAAAATAGAAAATAAAATAAAATAATTTTTTAAAAAGCTTTTAAAAAATGGTTTAAATGGCAAATGTTATGTGTTTTTAATCACAATGGAAAAAATGAATGAAATAATGATCAATGTTACAATGCGGTTAAACACTGAAAACATCCCAAGTGAAAGAAGCCATACAGAAACCCACCCAGATCATGCTCATCTTGTACACTTTCAATCCAGCAAGGTTTTTAAGTGAGGAAAAGCCCCAGTGATGGTTCCAAGAAGAGAAAACTGGATTCGAATAGAAAAATACATTTCCACAAAGCTGGGGCAGCTGGTGAAAGTTGAAGCAGGTCTGTGGATAGGATTATAATGTGGAAACCTTAATTATTCCTCACTTTGGGGTTATGTGCTGGTTCCCTGGGAGAGTGGCCCTCCCACTCTCACAGGGTAAAACAAACTGGAGTATTTTGTGAAGGTGGAAAACTTTTTACTGCTATTTAAAGTCTTTTATACACTTGAAATTTACTAGAAAATAAAGTACTTATCAAAACAACCATGTCATACCATGCCAGAAATACAGACATCACACTCTGTTATAGAGACCGAGCCCTACCCAGACCCAGTTCGCCCACAGTGGGGATGTTAATCACCCTTGTAGGAGTGCACATACTACAAGAGGCACCATGGGAAGATTATATTGGGAGCCACTATGCCTTGGGTGCTGTGGATGACCTGGATGTAGATGAAACAGTGAGATTTCTGAACTCTAGTTTTCCACATTCAACCACCAAATAACTGTTACATCTAAAAAATGAATTCAGTAAAGCTGCAGGATACAAAAAGAAAAAGAAAAATCAATGCACAAAAATCATTTGTGAATCTATACACTGATAATGAACCATCAGAAAAAGAATTAAAAAAAAAATCCCGGGCTTCCCTGGTGGAGCAGTGGTTGAGAGTCCGCCTTCCAATGCAGGGGACATGGGTTCGTGTCCTGGTCCGGGAAGATCCCGCATGCCGTGGAGCAGCTGGGCCCGTGAGCCATGGCCACTGAGCCATGGCCACTGAGCCTGTGCATCCGGAGCCTGTGCTCCGCAACGGGAGAGGCCACAAGAGTGAGAGGCCCGCGTACCGCAAAAAAAACAAAAATCCCACTTACAATTGCATCCAAAAAGATAACTAGGAGTAAATTTAACCAAGGACGTGAAGGACCTGCACACTGAAAACTGGAAGACACTGATAAAGGAAACTGAACAGACAAAAATAAATGGAAAGATACCCTGTGCTCATGAGTAAAAAGAACACTGAGGGACTCCCCTGGTGGCACAGTGGTTGAGAGTCCGCCTGCCGATGCAGGGGACGCGGGTTCGTGCCCCGGTCCGGGAAGATCCCACATGCTGTGGAGCGGCTGGGCCCGTGAGCCATGGCCGCTGAGCCTGCGCATCCGGAGCCTGTGCTCCGCAACGGGAGAGGCCACAACAGTGAGAGGCCTGCATACCGTAAAAACAAAATAAAATAAAAAAGAAAGAAAGAAAAAAACTACCCCAATATAACTTATAAATACGAATGTAAAAATCTATCACAGAATAATAGCAACATGAAACCAACAGAACTTTAAATGGATAATGCCATAAGCAAGTATCTCTACACCAGAAGTTTCAGGTTGCTCAACATATTAAAAGTAAGCCATGTATTAAAGCACAATAATGGTGTGAAGTAAAAACACATAATCATATCAATTAATGCAAAAAAACTACAGTGAAAATCCAGTGTTATTTCATGATAAACACTTAAGAAAGCAGGACTAAAAGGAAATTTGTTCAATATGGAAAAGAGTGGTACAAAAAGCCACAGCAAACGTCATGCTCAATGCTGAAGACTGAAAGATTTCCTCCTGAAATCAGGAGCAAGGCCAGGAAGCTGGCCTCCATCACCGTTACTCAGTGGTGACTGGAAGTTCTACCCAGACTCTTGAGGAAAAACTGAAAGGCATCCGTGGGTGAATGGAAAAATTAAAACTGTGTCTCTTCACAGAACATAGGTCACATCATCTTATATATAAAACTACCTATAATCAGCAAAGAAATTATTTGAGCTAATCAACTAATTAAGCAAAGTTATAGAACAAAATATCAATTCATGAAAATCTGTCTTATATGTATACGCTAGCAAAAAATAATCTGAAAAAGAATTTATGAAAACAATTCCGTTTTAAATAATGTCAACATCAATATTTAGGAGTATATTTAATCAAGGTACAAGACTTGTTTTATGTATGTATGTATGTATTTATGTATTTTATGTATGTATGTATGTATTTATGTTTTATGTATGTAATGTTGTATGTTTGAAATTACTGGAAAGTAAATTACTTTTCAAAACATCATGTATGTCAATAGCACGCCAGAAAAGCAGAGAAAACATCAAACTTCCATATAGAAGCCAAGCTTTACCCAGATCCAGTTCACCCAAAGTCCACATATCATTTAGAGGCACTGGGGAAGGTTATATTAGGAGCCACTGTCCTCCGTGTTGTGGACGACCTGGATACGGCAGAAACAGTGGGATTTTTGAATTCCAATTTTCCACTTCATTCCACAAAAAAGCTATTAGAACTAATAAATGAATTCAGTAAAGTTGCAAAATCAATACACAGAAATCAGTTGCATTTCTAAACACTAATAATGAACCATCAGAAAGAGAAAGAAGGCAACCCTATTTACAACTGCATCAAAAAGAACAAAATACCTGGGAATAAAGTTAACCAAGGATGTGAAAGACCTGCACACTGAAAAGTTTAAGACATTGATGGAGAAATTGAAAAACACACCAATAAATGGAAAGACATCCTGTTCTCAGGGGACGGAACAATTAATATTGTTAAAATACCCATTCTACCCAAAGCAATGGACACAGTGAATGCAACCCCTCCCAAAATTCCACGGTATTTTCCCCCAAAAGAGAGCAAATCCTCCTAGTATCTGTGTGGAACCACAAAGGATCCCGAAGAGCCAAGGCGACCCTGAGAAAGGAGAACAGGCTGGAGGCGTCTCCCTCCCTGACTTCACACTTCGTCACGAAGCTACAGTCCCCAAACCAGCGCGGAACTGGCTCAAAACAGGCGCAGGGACCAGAGGGACGGGACGGAGAGCCAGAATTCAGCCCCCACGGACGGGGTCAGTTAATTCATGACACAGGGACCAAGGACACACCACGGAGCTCGACACTCCCCACAATAAATGGTGCTGGGAAAACTGGACACCCCATAACTCATGCTGGCTACCCTGCACACAAACCTGACCAAAAGCCCAGCTTTGCACACCGAGCCCTTCCTCGGTCACATGAAGACGGACCCCCTCGGCCGTCAGTCGCCCCCAAGAAGCTTCTCCCCACTTTTCCTCACTGTCTCCTCACCTTTCCCTCAGGCATCACCTGGGTCCTCAGGAAACCTGTTCCCTAGTCAGCGTGGACGCAGCCCCACTTTGTCCTGAAGCCGAAACCCCGGCGAGTCCTAAGGAGACGGAGACCGAGCTCCTCTCAGCAGAGACGCTGAGCCGGGCGTCCCACCCGAAGCCCCCGCCCCCGCGCCGGAGGAGGCACAACTCATCTCAGCTGCGCTCAGAATCGAGTCCGCAGGGAACGGGCATACGCTGCGGGTCAGAGAGGGGAGCTTGGCGCCACCATGTGGTCAGTGCAGGAAGTGCAGGCAGCGCCTCCTTCACAGATCACTGGAGACAGCGCGCCCTACTGACAGAACTGCTGAATCCATTAAACTGGAAATTCAAACTGAAGTGGAGTCTCTATTCCAAAAGTTTTCTAAAATTAGTTGAGGAACAATTAATTGGAAACCATTTGGAATGAAATGAATGTAGATGCAAACTTTACAACTTATACCAAATTCACTCAAAGTTATTCAGAGGCAAGTTTTATTTTATTTTATAATTTATTTTTCACTGCATTGGGTCTTCGTTGCTGCACGTGGGCTTTCTCTAGTTGCATCCAGCGGGGCTACTCTTCGTTGCGGTGCACGGGCTTCTCATTGTGGTGGCTTCTCTTGTTGGGGAGCACAGCTAGGCGCGTGGGCTTCAGTAGTCGTGCCGCGCAGGCTTAGTTGCTCTGCGGCATGCGGGATCTTCCTGGACCAGGGCTCAAGCCCGTGTCCCCTGAATTGGCAGGCGGACTCTTAACAACTGCGCCACCATGGAAGTCCCCACAGACAAATTTTAAATACAAAACTATTCAAATTATAGAAGAAAATTGACATGAGCTTGGGTTTGCCCATGTAAATCATGAGCTTTGGAGTTCTAACACACAACACAAAAAGGCAATCTAAAAATGAAAACAAGCAATAACATGGACTTAATTAAAGATTTGTACCCTGTGAATGACCTTACTCAGAAAATCAAAAGACAAGTCACAAACCAGGAGAAAAATATTTGCAAACACATATCTCATAAAGGTTTTGTCTCAAAACACAAATAACTCTAACACAAACAACCCAATTAAAATAGGGAAAGATCTGAATGGACACCTGGCCAAAGAAGATACACAGACAGTACACAAAACTATGCCCAGGACTAGGGGGCAGAAAAACAATGGTCCAGCTCAACTCCCTGAGCCATTTGTGACTGTGGACTAGTCCTGTCCTTCATGGAGGTGTCAGAGACATGGAGAGAGAGGAAGGGGAAGAGGGCCAGTTACGCTTAAACCTAACTCTAACCCTGACCATTCCAGCCACTTTCATTTGACATGGTCTAAGAAGTCCTAGTCATAGTAATGAGATTTAAAAAAATAAAAATAAAAGGAATCTCATGGCAGAAGAAAAAGTAAAACTGTCACTGTTTGCAGATGACATGGTACTCTATACAGAAAATCTTGAAGATGACACCCAAAACCAAATAGAACTCATCAGGAAACACAGTTAAGTTGCAGCATACAAAATTAATCTACAGAAATCGGTTGCATCTCTATACACTCACAACAAAATGTCAGAATGAGAAATTAAGAAAACAACCCCATAGACAATGACATTAACAAAGATAAAATGCCTAGGAATACATCTAACCGAGGAGGTGAAAGACCTATACTCAGAAAACTGGAAGACATTGATGAAAGAGACTGAAGACGACACAAATGGAAAGACATAACCATGCTCATGGGTTAGAAGAATTCGTATTGTTAAAATGATTCCAGGGCTTCCCTGGTGGCGCAGTGGTTGAGAGTCCGCCTGCCGATGCAGGGGACACAGGTTCGTGCCCCGGTCTGGGAAGATCCCACATGCCGCGGAGCGGCTGGGCCCGTGTGCCACGGCCGCTGAGCTTGCACGTCCGGAGCCTGTGCTCCGCAACGGGAGAGGCCACAACAGTGAGAGGCCCGCGTACCGCAAAAAAAAAAAAAAAAAAAAATGGTTCCACACCCCAAGGCTATCTAGAGTTTCAATGCCATTTCTAGAAAAATACCAATGGAATTTTTAGGTGAAATAGAACAAAGACATGAAACCATAAAACTCCTAGAAGAAAACATAGGCAGTACACTCTTTGACATCAGTCTTAGCAATACTTTTTGGACCTGTCTCCTCAAGCAAGGGAAACAAAGGCAAAATAAAGCAATGGGACTCCATCAAACTGAAAAGTTTTTCAATGGCAAAGGAAACCATCCACAAAACAAAAAAGGCAGCCTACTGAATGTGAGAAATATTTACAAACAATATATCTGGTAAGTGGTTCATACACAAAATAGACCAAGAACTCACTTACACAAGTTAGCCTCCAAAAAAACAAAAACCCAAATAAAAAATTGGCAGAAGACCAAACATGTTTCCAAAGAATATATACAGCTGACCAAAAGACACATGAAAAGATGGTCAGCATCACTCATCATCAGGGAAATGCACATCCAAACCACAGTGAGATTATCAGCTCACACCTCAAAGAATGGCTACCATCGAAAAGACAACAAATAACAAGTCTTGCTCAGGATGTGGAGAAAAGGGAACGCTCATGCACTTTTGTTGGGAATGTTCATTGGTACAACCACTATGGAAAACAGTATGGAGGTTCCTCAAGTAATTAAAAATAGACCTACCATATGATGCAGGAATTACACTTGGGGGTATCTTTCTGAAGGAAACCAAAACACAAATTCAGAAAGATATATGCACCCTTATGTTCATGGCAGCTTTATTGGCAATAGTCAAGATGTGGAAGCCACCAAAGTGTCCATCAATAGACAATTGGATAAAGAAGTTTTCATATATATGTATGAAAACTGGACACACACACACACACACACACACACACACACACACACACACTGGAATATTACTCAGCCATAAAAAGAATGAAATCATATGACAACATGAATGGACCTAGAGGGCATTATGCTAAGTGAGATGTAGCAGACACAGAAAGACAATTACCTTACGATACCACTTATATGTAGAATCTACAAAACAAAACAAATGAACAAACACCACAAAACAGAAATGGACTCATAGATGTCAAGAACACGCTGGTGGCTGCCAGATGGGAGGGAGTGGCAGGATGAGTGCAATAGTTGAGAAAGATTGAGAAGTTCCAAATCCCAGTTATAAAACAAATGTCCTGGGGTGTGATTTACAGCATAGGGAATAGCGTCCATAATACTGTAATAACATTGTATGGTGACAAATTGTAACTAGACTTATCTTGGTGATCATTTTGTAGAGTATAAAAATATCAAGTCACTATGTTGTGTTCCAGAAAACTAATATATAATATTGCCTGTCAAGTATACCTCAATTTTAAAAAAGAAGAAAAAATACTATCTTAAAAAGAGGAGGGGGAACTTCCCTGGTGGCGCAGTGGATAAGACTCTGCGCTCCCAATGCAGGGGGCCGGGGTTTGATCCCTGGTCAGGGAACTAGAACCCACATGTATGCCACAACTAAGAGTTCTCATGCCACAACTAAGAAGCCCACATGCTGCAACTAAGTAGCCCACATGCTGCAACTAAGGAGCCTGTGTGCTGCAACTAAGCAGCCCACCTGCTGCAACTAAAACCCGATGCAACCAAATATATAAGTAAATATTTTTTTTAAAAAAAGAGGGACTTCCCTGGTGGTCCAGTGGTTAAGACTCTGTGCTCCCAATGCAGGGGGCCTGGGTTTGATCCCTGGTCAGGGAACTAGAGCCCACATGCAGTAACTAAAAGATCCCGCGTGCTGCAACAAACACCCGGTACAGCCAAATAAATAAATAAATATATTTTTTAAAAATTGTTGGGGAATTCCCTGGTGGTCCACTGGTTAGGACTCTGTGCTTTCACTGCTGAGGGCGCAGGTTCAATCCCTGGTCAGGGAACTAAGATCCGGCAAGCTGCATGCTGCAGCCCAAAAAAAATTTTTTTTAATTAAAAATGTGTAAAAAAGAGTGTAGTGAGATAAAGAGCGGGCATCAGATGAAACTTTGAAAGGATGCTGATTGAAAGGCCAAGTGCCTCCTGAAGTTTGACTCTCAAGTGGCCCAGGCAAATTGAGGACTTGAAGAGGAGGAGTCATGTGATGCTACTGGAATGTTTATTTGTTTCTTTGTTTAAATGGGGTTTATTATTTTTTTAAAGAAGTTTTGAATTCACAGCAAAATTGGGCAGAGTACAGAGAGGTGCCACGTGCCCCCTGCTCTGCTGTTCCTGCTCTCTCCATCCACCCCCTCCCCGCCACCAACACAGGTGCTCAGAGTTTCCCTCTCCCCAACTAGCCTATCAACATTCTGTGTGTTGGTCACTATCGCTGAATCTACATGGACACATCATGGTCATCAGAGTCCAGAGTTTACACTAGGGTTCACTCCTGGTGTTGTACATTCTATGGGTTTTGACAAATGTATCTCGCCATGAGTGTATCACAATGAATAGTTTCACTGCCTTGAAAGTCCTCTGTGCTTGAGCTGTTTATCATACCCCACCCCTTAACCCCGCCACAAACCCCTAGCAACCCACCCTTTCCGTGGTTCGCCTTTTCCCGAATGTCATAGGTAGTTGGTACCCTAAGATGTGGCACCTTTCCAGATTGGCTTCTTTCAGTGAGTGACATGCAGTTAAGGTGCCCCACCTGCCACCCCGTGGCTCCCTCTCTCTCTCATTTTTCTTTTCAGTGAGAAGAACATTCTGCTGCATGGATGGAGCTCCGTCTATCTGTCCATTCACCTCCCGAAGGACATCTTGGTTGCTTCCAAGTTCTGGCAGTTACGAATAAAGCTGCCGTAAACGTCCAGAGGCAAGTTTCTGTGTAGAGGGAAGCATTCGGCTCATTTAGCTCCATCAGTATCAAGGAGTTTGAGGACTGGATCGTAGAGGAAGAATGCGTTTCATTTTGAAATACACAGCCCATGTTCACAGAGCTTCTGAAGATGGTCGCTGAGAGCATGTCAGCATGCTGAGGAGTCAAGCCAAGGAAGGAGGTAGAATTCAAAGGTGCCGGCGGGGAAGATGTGGCCAAGATCGAACCTGACCTCCACCCTCTTAGAGCTGACGGCTGGTCCTGAGAATTAAATGGGCGTGAAACAGACTCACAGGAGGGAACCATACACATTTATTTCCCACAAGTTTTACCTGACCCAGGGCGCCCTCCTAAGGAAATGAAGAAAGACCCAGAGACGTGGCGAAACCTAAATTCTTTTCTGTTGTGTTGAACACAGAGAGGCGATTGTGGAAAAGGACCTACACTATGTGGGGAGGCTAAGGAGGTTGAGAATTAGGTTGAACAAGGTCTGTTTGTACAGAATTCTCTCACTCTCCACTCTCTGCCCTTGACAATCGCAATGTCACTCTCCTTCCAGCAGAGGGAAGGCGTCTTCCTCTGGGGGTGGGGCCGGGGGACATGTTATCTGCTGCTTCCAGGAAGACAGAGGAGAAGGCTCAGAACGCCCTTCTGCACCTGCTGTATTGGTGGCAGGGGGTGGGGGGGAGAGTTGTTTTTGCTTTGTTTTTTGAAGTGTCCGGAGCTCAAGACAATATTCTGGTTTCCTTTACATCTAAGTCCTTTACCTGGGGTTAGGCTTCTGACAAGAGGAGGGACACATGTTTCTGACATGACGGGCGGGGCAGGCAAGGAGGGATAAGATGGGTGCGGGCCTGTGCCTGTTCTCTTCTCATGTGTTGGGAAGATGATTCTGCTCTTGCCAAATGGGATCTAACTTCTCCATGAACGATCTAGCAAGATATCAGCTGAAAAGAGGAAGAGTAAAGATCAGAGAAATACAGAGAAGATCGCTGATAGACGCTGGGGTCTCCTGAGCAGTGATTTTATCAGAGGCACATGCACATCTCTGGTCTCTGAACCACCGTGTTTAAGGCCGATTTGGTGTGTAGGCCATTTTCAATGTACGGTGGTACCATCAGGCCACTTCGGGGTACTGTCTCCGGCTCACCTGAATGGTGCCGTCATGCCCACGTAAGACGGGGCTCACCCGGGATTGGCATGGTGCCAGAGAAAGGGAGACAGCGGTGTGTCATTGAGCTTAAGGTATTTCTAAGAGAGTGGCTCTCTGGAGAGGTTGAGGTGGAAGGAGGCCAGCTGGATGTCTGTCTGCTTGTTTGTTGGGTATTGGGGGGGAGGGGCGTGTGCTGTTTATTTTCTGGATGAGGCGAAAGAACTCTTCAAATGGAGGTGTTTGTACAAGGGGTCTGGCAGGATGGGAGGGTGGGGCTCGGTCCATGTGCCAAGATATCTAGAGAATCTATAGCGGCTCACACTCAGGCCTTTTCTCATAAACAGGCAGGGAGAGGAGTTGGCTTTGTCATCACAAAGCTAACTAGCACCACAGTACTCACGACAGAAGGTTCCCAGAATGAACTGATTTGCAGGAGCCAACTCACACAAACTGGAAAAGCATTCCTCATAACCAAGGCCGGAGAATACCTGTGGTCCAAAAACCTCTTGAAGATCAATGTTCTAAAAAGAGAGCAAACACATGCAATTCCACTGAGAGGCCGTGCATATGGCCAGTGTATGTGAGAGATGCTCAGCCTCTCAGATGAGGACACATGCAAACATAAACACTGTGGAGACAGCTTTCGTCACCATCACACTGGCAGGTTTCTAGTCTGGTGACCACCAGCCCAGGGGACAAAGTGAGGAAGAAGAGGCCCCAGCAGATCCCCTAGAGGGAAGAGTGACCAGACACTCCTCTCTGGGAGAACAGTGTGCAGTACCCATCAAAGTCCCACAGGTGTGACCCTTTACTAGCAGTGCTGATTCTTAGAGCCGATCCCACTACAATCCCTGCACCATTTTTCAAAGATGTCATTTCAAGGATACTCATCACAGCACTGGCTGAAACAGAAGGTGATCGGAAACAACACTAATGTTCACGGAGAGGGGGTGAGATCCATCAGTCCTGGTCCACACGGATGAATGGATGCTGTGCAGCTGGGAAAGTGGTTGCAGGGTCTCTACCGGACGACAGGGGAGACTTCAGGGTTTATATGTGGGATGCATGTAAACCAACCGTCTGCACCCAGGATCCCATCTGTAAGACTGCATATATGTGAAATCAACATAGATGTAAATGAATCTGCTTGTGTGTGAGAGAGAGAGAGAGACAGAGAGAGAGACAGAAGGAGAGACAGAGCCTGAGAGAGATGCACCAAGCCATCCATGACAGTCTCCTCTGGGGGTGGGGTTTGCAAAGCTCTTCTCTTCTCCCTTAGGTGATACTTCAATTTTTATAATGTGCGTATTACTTTAATAATTCTACAAAGATTAAAGTCGTATGTCGCGTGATCCATTTGTATTCATCTATGGAGTAACTAAAGTGCATTATTTCTTTTTTATTTTGAAATGATTTATTACAAGGACAATAAATACTTATGACAATAATGAATTCTGAAGGAATTAAGAATTAAGTAAACAACAAAGGCTTTCGGTGACTCAGCTCCAGGCCAGCTCGGTGGCAGTGCACGGCAGGGTTGGGGCAAGCTTCTCCAGGAGGCTGTGTGTGCTCTGAATCAGCCTCCAGTAGAGGTGAGGGAAAGGTGGGTAAGACCTGCACACTGATCTGATGACATTGAGAAAACGCAAGAAGACTTGCACACTGAAAACAACAATAGCTTGTTAAAGAAATTAAGAAAAAATTCTAAATTTCTGGAAAATAACTCCATAGTCATGGGTCAGAAGGCTTAATTCTGTTAAGGTGGAGGTACTCCATGAATAGATCTAAAGAGTCAAAAAACCGCTACCAAAATCCCAGGTTATGTTTTGCAGAAACTGACAACCAATCTAAAATTCACGTGAAAAATGCAAGGGGCTCAAAACAGATCAAGGAATCTTGAAAAGAAGAAAAAGTTGGAGGTATGGAGAGTCAGGCGGAACCCCACGATTGGTATAAAGACAGTTTATACCTGAATATACTTGAGATTGAACAGATACAGAAAAAAAGCCTTCTCGGAGTTCCCCTTATCTGAATAAAAGCAGAAACTTTTGAGAAATGACCACGGCCATAAATTCCTTCTTCAGGGTGGCTTCTATTTCCAGGAGAGAGACCAAAATAAACCTACCATAAATCCCTTCTGTGAGGTGTTTTATGACCCTGAAGAAGATGCAGAGAACACTCACGCACAGACAGACAAACACGATCACAAACTTTCTTAGAACCCGTTGTATTCCAAAGAACCTGCTGTCTTTCCTGAAGAAACCCATCTGTTCTTCCCATAGAAGCCAATTCTCCCCTCTCCCTTTCTGCTATTAAGTTAGGTTTATAAGCTTTTAACTTTCACCATTTAACATGTCAGTTACTTTTTTGGTTGGCTCTTGGCTGTAGAAATAACCCTTTCCTCTTGTTCATCTACTCTTTATTTCTTTGGGCTGTCTTTGGGAGTGACTCTGGATCGTGGGAGCTGCTCTTTTTTCACCCTCTTTAGTGACATCTTGTCCATGATTAAGCTATGAAAAGGCTTATTGGGGACTTCCCTGGTGGTCCAGTGGGTAAGGGTCTGTGCTCCCAATACAGGGGGCCTGGGTTTGATCCCTGGTTGGGGAACTAGATCCTGCGTGCCGCAACTAAGAGTCCGCGTGCCGAAACTAAGACCTGGAGCAGCCAAAATTAATTAATTAATTAATTCTTTAAAAGGCTTATTGGGGTTTCCCTGGTGGCACAGTGGTTGAGAGTCCGCCTGCCGATGCAGGGGACACGGGTTCGTGCCCCGGTCCGGGAGGATCCCACATGCCGCGGAGCGGCTGGGCCCGTGAGCCATGGCCACTGAGCCTGCGCGTCCGGAGCCTGTGCTCCACAGCGGGAGAGGCCACAACAGTGAGAGGCCTGCGTACCGCCAAAAAAAAAAAAAAAAAAAGGCTTATTGGTTTTGACTCACATTTGGAACAGGTATACCCTTGGAGACCCCCTGCAAGGAAGAAACAGGTTCAATACTGCCAGGAGAATTTGCCGGTTGTCCTGGCCAAACACCTGATAAAACAATATTTGCAAGGATTTTTTTTTTTTTTTAGGTTTTCACCTTAAAACAAAGATCCTATTGAAACCTCTCAGATGATCAAATTAAAAGAAATACAAAGGAGTATCATGGAGAGCCTAAGAACACTTCCTTAACAAAACAGAAAACAGAAATCAGATCTAGAGCAAAAGTTAAAGACAATTCCCTGGCTGTCCAGTGGTCAAGACTTGGCGCTCTCACTGCCGTGAGCCTGGATTCAATCCCTGGCTGGGGGACTAAGATCCTGCAAGCCACATGGCGTGGCAAAATAAACCAAACCAAAACAAAACTTAAAATCCTTGTACACCATCGATCATCCCACCCATACATACACTGTGCTCATGCCATCCTCCAGATGGGCAGGTCAGCCTCTTGAAGTTATCATTGAGTAGGACATGCAATTCTTCAAAGAATTAAAAACAACGATCTGGGACTTCCCTGGTGGCGCAGTGGTTAAGAATCTGCCTGCCAATGCAGGGGACACGAGTTCGAGCCCTGGTCCGGGAAGATCCCACATGCCGCGGAGCAGCGAAGCCCGTGTGCCACAACTACGGAGCCTGCACTCTAGAGCCCACGAGCCACAACTACTGGAGCCCACGTGCTGCAACTACTGAAGCCCGTGCGCCTAGAGCCCGTGCTCCACAACAAGAGAAGCCACCATGATGAGAAGCCCGCACACCATAACGAAGAGTAGCCCCCGCTCGCCACAACTAGAGAAAGCCCATGCACAGCAGCGAAGACCCAACACAGCCAAAAATAAATAAATAAATTTATTTTTAAAAAAAAACAACCCTCCGTGCTTTACTAATCTCACCTATACAGAAGCAGAAATGCAGCTCTAGGAGGAATTCAAAGCCCACACAACCTTCTTATGGATATCAAAGTCTCCACTTTCTTCTTATGTCTGGGCGTTGGGAAAAGAACTGTCCTACACTCTAGAAAGAAGAAACACTTAAATAGTAATTGCCCTACACCTCTGATAATAGGATACTGGCCCCAGAAGTTCTCCTTTAAGATGCTTCCATCCTTCCTCAGAACCTTCTGCCAGCAAGAGCTGTCCTCCTGGTCCTGAGAACTGAGTCTTTAAATGTGAACATCCAAGGAAACAACCCTCACTCGAGGGTGCCTTGCCTTTAATTGTGCTCCTTGCCTCCTGTCATAAAACATGAGACATTTCTTTCTTCACCTGATAAGTGCAATTACAATCTCCTCCCCACCACACCCCAAAAAAGTCACAACACTTTCTTCCTTTGCATGCTCAGCCATTGAAAGTAGCTTAGACCACTAAAATCACTGCCTGAGACTGGAAAGGAAAATGCAAACTGTAGACAAACTGGGTATTTTATCCACTCAGATTGGCTTTAAAAAACACCAAGATGGGCTTCGCTGGTGGCGCAGCGGTTGAGAGTCCGCCTGCCGATGCAGGGGACGCGGGTTCGTGCCCCGGTCCGGGAAGATCCCACATGCCGCGGAGCGGCCGGGCCCGTGAGCCATGGCCGCTGAGCCTGCGCGTCCGGAGCCTGTGCTCCGCAACGGGAGAGGCCACAGCAGTGAGAGGCCCGCGTAACGCAAAAAAAAAAAAAAAAAAAAAAAACCAAAAAAAACACCAAGATGCACACATGGTATTTCCAAAAATTCCTCTGTCCAGAGTTTAGTCCACAGCCTCCATAAGATTACATATCAGGGCAAATCTGAATCTTAAAAATCTTCTCCACAAATATTAGTAAAAACCTTTAGCTCTCACTAAGCAAGTAATCTTTCTTGTTCCACCTGCCAGAAACACAATTCAGAGCCTACTATTTTATATAAACAGATAATATTTTATTACTCAGTTTTACTGACTCATGGCTAAAATTTTGTAAAGACAGATATATCTATTTGCATTTGTCTGTATGATTATGTATGTCTTTTTTTTACAGGAGGGGGGATCCTCAATCAAGAACCTAGGAGAGTACGGGGAAAATTGGTTTTTCTCCCATACGCATACAGTAAAATACTATTCAGAAATAGAAAGGAAGAAACAAAAAACAAGGATGAATCTTACATGTATACTGCTACGTGAATGGATTCAGTCTGAGGAGGCCACACACTGTATGACTCCATTTCTGTGGCATTCTGGAACAGGTAAATCAGAGATGGTAAACAGGTTATGGGGTGGGGGGTTGAAATATTCCCTGTGATACTTGAGTGATAGATACCTGTCACTATGCATTAGTCTAAACTCATGGATTTTTACAACCCAACAAGTAAATCAAATATTCAAATGTAGTTATTCAGGATATGGGAGTGTCATAGGGTGGAAGAGAGAATGTGCCAAAGAATCTGATTTAGAAATGTACGAAAGAAAACCCACTGTTGGTGGCGGAACGAAAGGTACTTGCGCTAGTTAGCTTTGGGAGAGAACGGAATCTGCAGTAGAAAGGCAAATTGTGCCATGCGTAAATACTGGACTCTGTAAGTTCTTTCCCAAGGTGGTAGAGGCTAATAATACTGAAACCACTGCATCTGTAATCCGAAGTGGGGCAAGCAGTGGATTCAATGAAGGACAAATGGCGGAAGCCAGGTTTCTTACCGTCGGAGCGGGATGTTACCGATAAGCAAAGGCCAATGGTTACAATACCCATGTGACAATGGATAGTTTACATTTCCTCAATTTTAAAAACTTTTGTGCATCAAAAGGTGCTATCCAGAAAGTGAAAACACAGCCCACAGAACGGAAAAAAGTATTTGCACAGGATATAGCTAACAAGAGACTTTTCTTCAGAATACATCAAGAACTTATACAAATCATCAACAAAAAGACAACCCAAATTTTAAAATGGAAAAGGACTTCAACAAGGACCAGACAAAAAATGCAAATGGTGAACAAGCACATAAAAAGATGTGTACCAAGAAAGAAAGAAACCCCCAAGACGGAATTATGTCAGAGGAAAGCAGGAGCCAATGGAAAGAGCTCTGACTCGCCAGAGCAGGAATGAACTGAGCAGGCATATACTGTACTGCTGGCTTCTAACCAAAAGCTTAAAATAACTACCCGAGTGGGCATCCACACCGGTTAAAATAAATAATTACGCAGTGGAGGTTTCTTTTCCTCAGGAGCGCTGAATAGAAATCTCCTACGTGGAAGGGTTCCAAAGAGTTGCTGTAGATACTCAGCCATTCATTAAGGAGGCGGGGCTGACTCCCCTCTCCTGGAGTGTGCGAGCCGCATAGTAACTTCATCCCAAGGAAGACACACAGTACAGACTTGGGGAAAATCTGACAAACACTACCTGAGCCAGGAAGGCAAAGTTAACATGAACAGTGGTAGGTTGCCTTGACGTATGTTCCCGTGGTACAAAGTAATGAGATAGCACTTTACCCCTGTGATCTGCTTCCTCAAAACCCACGACCCCATTCTAATCACAAGAAAAACACCAGGTAAATCCCCACTCGGGACAGTCTGCACGGAGCCCGGCTAGTCCGCCTAGGCCACTGAGAGAAGGGCAGTGTGAGAAAAGGTCAGAGCCATGAACATACGAAAGTGACACTATGACGAAATGCCATGTGATAGCCTGGGTGGGATCCTAGGACAGAAAAAGGGAGAATGAAGGGAACCTGAATAAAATACAGATTTTAGTTCATAATAAGGTATCCATATTTGTTCATTAACTGTGACAGTTCCGTAGAAAACTAGAATGAGAGGTGAAATTAAAAGTCAAATACGAACAAGCTATTGCATCACCCTGTAAATCTAGAATAAAAGGGTGATTTCTTAATAACACACAAATAAAATGAACCCTAAAATATGGAAAATACAAGCAGACCAATTAACCATGCTATGACCCTTTTTCCCAGCGAGCTCTCCTCTCATTGTTCTGGTGTTTCCCTCTCCTGGGACACAGAAGAAACAGACACAGAGTGGATTGGCAGCTCCCCTTAGATCTGACCCCACCCAGTATCTTCATCTCCCCCCGACATGCCCACCCAGTGAGGACACGGTGCCAGAGGGTGTCTCAGGAACCATTGGTCCTGACATCTCAGGACTTTTTTAATTACAAGGGTTTAGACACGCTTACTCAAGTAAAATAAATTAATATTATTTTTAAATGACAGAAATAACTTATTGCTTCCAAGAGACAAGTTGAGAGTGGGGTTGGAGGTATCAGGTCCAAGGGCTCACATTCTCATAGTGTGGCCTGGTCCCTCTCCAACTGTCAGTCCTGCTGAGGGCCTTGGGGGCCCCGTTCACAGGCGCTGTCTCCCTCACTGCATCTGCAGGATGACACACACTCGACGTGCCTTCTACTGGGAAGGGTTTCTCCCTCCCTAAGGCTCCATGCAAACACATTACTTTGAATGCCTTTGGCCTGGCTTGGGTCACGTTCTCATCCTTGAACCAAACACAGCAGGCAGAGGACTGAAACTGGGATTGTCTAGACGAGGATCATACATTCATCTTCCAGGTGGGTGGAACATGGGTCAGCCCTCTGAAACTGTTTGGACTGGAAGCAGGTGAGATGTAGTTCCCAAAGGAAAGCTAGGTGCTGCACGTGGACATGAGGACAGATGCTGGCTCGGTGAAAGTATGAGATTCCACGTCAATGACAGCCCGCTGCACAGCAAAGAATCTGAAGCCCAAGGTCGGAGAGGATTCACATAAGGTCAGGGCTGCGGCCACCCACCCGATGCTCTTGCTGTCCTCCCGCGACAGCAAGAAGTTCTTCCATTTGCTGAAAAACATGGCTGATGATGGTGGTAAATGAAAGGATCCTGTCTTGGGCACCAGGTACTTGTATTCTCTTCTATCCCATTCAGAAAATAGAAACAGTTCACATTCACATGGAATGGACAATATACATTTACTCTCTCACCTCTGTCAAAATATGGTCCAAAGAGATCTGACCATCATGGCATGCTGCAGAGCACAACACTGATCCATTTCATTGATGAAATTATGTTGATCAGATTAGATGGGTAAGAAGTGAATAGCTTGCTGGAGGTTTTGGTGGACACGTGACTAGAGCAACTTGATTCTTGGGTATTTATCCTAGAGAAATTAAAAACTTAGGTTCATTCAAAACCCTGTACACAAGTGTTCACAGCAGATTTGCTTATAATAGCCAAAAACAGGAAACTCAAATATCCTTCAATGGGTGAATAGATAAACTGTCGTATATCCATACAATAGAACACTGCCTAACAGTAAAAAGAAATAAATTATTGATACACGCAGCTACTTGGGTGGATCTCAGGACATTATGAGTGGTTACATGCTATATAATCCATTAATATTCTCAAAGTGATAAAATTATGGTATTAGAGAACAGATCAGTAGTGGCCAGGGGTTAGGGCTGGGGGAAGGGTGTGACTATTAAGAAGTAACATGAGATAGCTTCTTTGTGAAGTGGGAACATTTCTGTATCCTGATTGTGGTGATGTTTATTCAAATGCCCCTGATAGGGGCTTCCCTGGTTGCGCAGTGGTTAAGAATCCACCTGCCAATGCAAGGGACACGGGTTCGAGCCCTGGTCCGGGAAGATCCCACATGCCACGGAGCAGCTAATCCCGTGCACCACAACTGCTGAGTCTGCACTCTAGAGCCCACAAGCCACACTACTGAAGCCCACGAGCCACAACTACTGAAGCCCGCATGCCTAGAGCCCGTGCTCCGCAACAAGACAAGCCACTGCAATGAGAAGCCCATGCACCGCAACGAAGAGTAGCCCCCACTAGCCACAACTAGAGAAAGCCTGCATGCAGCAACGAAGACCCAGTGCAGCTAAAAATAATAAATAAATAATAAATTTATTTTTTAAAAAAACCTGATAGAACTATACAACAAAGAGTGCATGTAAAAGCTGGCAAAGTCCAAATAAGTTCTGTAACTAAGTTAATAAAATCGTACAAAAATCAGTTTCCTTGATTTACCAGTATGCTATGACTATGTAAGATATTATCATTGGGTAAAGCTGAGTAGAGTACACAGGAAATTTCTGTGCTATTTTTGCAAGGTCTTTTGAGTGCAAACTTTCAAAATCAAAAGTTATAATGAAAATTGAAACTCACTAGATCCACCTCACAGTCGTGGATCGGGGATTTCACAGGGCACGAACACCAGGAGGCAAGGGTTACTGGAGGCCATCTAGGGCTACCACACTCCCTAACAAGCATCTTGCACGTTTGATGCCGTCTCAGCATCCGCTTCCAGGTAACTCGTCCTGTGATGACCATGGTAGGTCTAGGGGTGGCTTTCTTTGTATTTATCATGCTTGGGGTTCCTCAGCTTCTTGGACTTGTGTATCGACATCTTTCATCAATTTTGGAAAATATTTCTTTCCCTGTTTCCTCTCCTCTCCTTTCAGGACTCTAATTATACCTAAGTTAGACTTTTTGATAATATCCAACAGGTCTTGGATGCCTGGTTAGTTTTATCCATTCCTTTTACTCTTTGTGCTTCAGTTTGGATAATTTCTATTGACCTGTCTTCAAATTCATGGTTCCTTTTACCACTCTGCCCAGACAGACTGAATTAATTCTTCAATTTCAATACTGTATTTTTCAGATCTCAATTTTCCAGTTGGTTCTTTTTAGTTCCCATTTATTTGCTGAACTACACGATCTTTTCACCCACTTTTATCCATCATTTCCTCTAAGTCCTTTAGCACATTTATGATTCATTATTTTTAAGTCCTTCTCTGCTGATTCGAACACCTGAGTCATCTCTGGGTGTCCTTCTTGATTATGGGTCACCTTCTCCTGCTGCTTCATGCCTCAAAATTGATTTTGTATCCCAGACACTCTACAGTAGAGACAGAAAATGTTTCTCCCAGAAAGCATTCACTATTTCCTCGGTCAGGCAACAAGGGTGAAGGGTGATCTCTTCCAATTAAACAGCATTAGGTCTGGGTTGATTCTTTAGTTTCACTTCACCTCTGGTTCAAAGGTGTTGATGGTGGGGTCAGGCCTCTGCATCCCACGGGACTTTGAGACACCGCAATGCTCAGAATGCCCAGTGCTGCTGTATACTTAACAGGAGCACCATGTGGGAAACTGGTGGGCCGGGAAGATGCACTCTACCATTCAGGGCTCCTCCAGATTCCCTTTTACCATGCCAGCCAACACAAACACATCAAAAGTGTGCCTAGTTTGTCCTCATACCCGCAAAGTTGCCTTGCGCGTGACATACTGGCTCCTATGTCCCCAGACCCCAGAATTATTCCCGGGATAAAAGCAGCAGCCCAGTCTGCTTGCACTATAGTTTGTGGAAGAGAACTTACTTAAGAAAATTAACGTAAAGGGCTTAGCACACAGCCTGGCACACAGTAAGCAATTATTCATTTTCACTACTATTGATGGTGTCCCCATGTGAAATTATGAGTTCCTGGAAGAAAGATGTAGTTATTTATTTCTCTTGAACATTCTGTGGGCCCAACGCATTCCTGACAGTGGGTGAGAAGATGTGAACTGACCGTGTGTGTAAATGTTATGTAGGGAAAAGACAAGGAACACTACGATCCTTGTGAGAACATGCTGATGCCCAGGCCTCAGGAGTTCACAGAGAGGAAATTTCACCACCTGCCACACTGGGCCTTCTGGTGCCCATTGTATAGGAAAGAAGAACTGAGGTTCCACGGGTGGGTTTTAGAAGAGCAGTGAAGCACCAGGCCAAGGAAGATAATATGCTTACCTATAGCAAAGACAAATGACTTTTAGGAAAGGGGAGGAAAGCCTCAGCTTACCTGGGACAAGGATGCCAGGAGCACAGCAGCATCCCTTCTGTGTTCCCTTCGTGGGTCCTGAGGAGGCCACAGGACAGAAGAGTGAGGTGTATCAATACTACCCCAAAACTCTCACATATTAACCTAGAAATCCTCACACATCAGTTTGTGCGTCCCTGACATTCTCTAAAAAATGATAAATCAAAAATGTACCTAATAAATGTGGAATCTAGAAAAGTGGTACAGATGAACCCATTTGCAGGGCAGGAACAGAGACGCAGACGTAGAGAATGAACATGTGGACGCAGAGGGGGAAGGGGAAGGTGGGAAGAAGTGGGAGATTAGGATTGACATATATACGCTGCCATGTGTAAAATAGATAGCTAGTGGGAACCTGCTGTATGGCACAGGGAGCTCAGCTTGGTGCTCTGTGATGACCTAGATGGATGGGATTGGGGGGGAGGGAGGGAGGCATAAGTGGGAGGGGGTATATGTATACATACAGCTGATTCACTTCGCTGTACGGCAGAAACTAACACAACATTATAGAGCAATTATACTTCAATTTTAAAAAATGTATCTAAGACAATGAAGTAACAAATACACTTTTGTCTACTGGCTGATCTCTCTATCAGGAAGTACCCACGTTAAAAGTCACAACATTAAGGTTGAAGCATGATTTTTCCATATTGTGAACTTAAGTTAATCCTAGTAGCAACCAAGAGCGACTGCAAGTTTCTGGAGCTCTTGGTGCAACACGCAAGTGTTCGCTCAACGTGGGAATGGTGGAGAGTCAGGTATAAAGCAGTATATGCCAACAGCTGGGAATAGGAAATGAATGGTTTCATCAACTATTACCAAAGAAAGTGACAAAATAACAGATTTTTTATTAAGAGAGATTAGAAGAAGATAAAATAATCATAGCAGAACTTAAAATAGCCTTCCACACTGTGTTTCTTCATTGGTCTTTCTACTCAAACAGCTGTTTGAATATCTTTTCTGATTCCAAAATTGCAAGCAAAGTTTCAAACGCCAGGATGAAATTTACTGCCATCAGAGAACTGTAACAGCTCCATTTTCTATCACATAAGTTATGAAGGGTCTAAATGTCTCACCTTTCACAGGGTAGTCATGGAGGCAAGTGCTCAGCGCAGAAGACATTTCCCTTTGCTTGCGCAACATTTCTCTCATGAAAAGTTTTGTTTATAAAGCTATTTTGAGTACTGTTCAAACGGAGTGAATTAAAACCAAAATCACATGTCACTTTACCCCTGTGCATGTACAAAGGTTGGCAAGGCAAGGGTGGGGCACGTGGAGGCCGGAGGAGTGTAAACCGGTGAAGCATTTTCTGGAGTGCAATCTGTCAGCACTTGGTACTGCTGAACACACGTGTCCCATGACACAGCACTGCAGCTCCAGGCCGTTCCTGAAGAGACAAGGGTGCCCGTCGCAGCTTTACCTGGGAGCTGGAGGCTCCTTCCGGCCCATCACGGGGCAGGCGAGCTGGGCGGGGCAGGCGCCTACACAGGACAGCTGCACTGTGCACATGTAACATCGCACTGAGATTGCACTGAGCGAGAGGTGCAAGGTCTGCAGCCCAGTAACGTGCACAGAGACCAAAAGCACACACACACAAGCAGGGCATGAAGGATATGCACATAACCTAAGACATGTTCTCAACGCTTTCGCTCAGGGGTCTAAGATGCTGCGGAGACATTAGGGTAGGGAATGGAGAAGAAAATAAAATAAAAACCAGGGAGGAGGCTAGCATGCCCAGATGATTGCCAAAGAAAGGGAAGAAAAGGAGATTTCAGTTTTCAAATCCAGAGTCCTAGCTTCTGAAAAAAATCAGAAGATTTAGCGGCACTGGGCCCGTCGCCACACGGCAACAATGCAAGGGTGCTGCATAGCACGTCTGCTCTGCCATCCACTCTGTGCACCCAGGCGACCTCCCTCACTACACACCACGAGTCCAGCCCTGCAGGCCCCTGGGGCCGCTGATGCTTGAGGACATGAGTTTTGATGCCACAAAGAACAAAAGTGGTCCTATACAGGGTGGGACTGGGAACCAAACAGGTGTGGGGACTGAGAGAAAGGGAGAAATTGTAGATAAGACCTGGATTTCTGCCTTAATCAGGTGGGCAGGTGAGCTGCTGCTGAGACAGTGGGTGCTGACACGGGGCAAGTTTCAGATGAAGAGCTTAAGTGCCATTTTGGTTACATTAGGTTTTAGGTGCCCGTTAAGGATCCTCAGAGCGCTGAGAATTCTGCTCTAAAGAGAGTCAATTAGACAGCGTTTCTTCTGGGGCCAAGAGAGGAGTTTAACTCTCCTCATGCTGAGGAAACCCCATTGTGCACTGATGCAACCTCTGTCCAGCTACGCCAGGCTGGGCACATCTATACTTGGGTGAAAAACTCACTGCCCAAGTGTCCCATAGGGTTCTGGATTTGCAGGATCAGAGCCTCCTGGGGGCACACAGCACTCCAGGTGCAGAAGGGGCCTGGAGGTTGAAGTGCACGGTGAGGAGTGTGGCGTAGGTGCTGAGGAAAAATGCCCGGGAGGAAGCTCCTACTTATGTGAGCCACGATGGCCCTTCCCAGGGTGCAGAAGCATGACGTTTAGTCGAGGGCACTGGATCCCAAGCAAGTCAAAGGAAGCAGATGCCACCAAGCCTCTGAGGTGGGGTCGTCCTGCCCAGTGCAACCCTCAACCCCCAGTCAAGATCTCCCTGGACCAGGATATCGAGAACTTCTCAGAGCACCACAAAGTTTGTACAAAGAGAAGACATTGCCCCACCCAGAATCCGAGCAGGAACCTGTAGGTGTGATGTAGGGAAGCTCAGAGAACTGGGACCACAAGATCTCTGCCTAAGAGAGGGGTGCCGCCTCCAGGAGCGCGGTCACAGGGAAAGTGTGTGTCTGACTCCAGTCTGGGACCCACGCAGCCTGAATGCTTGGCAGACGTGTGAGTGGAGGGTCTAGTGATGATGGGGCAGATGGGCAGAGAGTCCAAGCTAGTGGTGCGGATTCGGAGATGTGCACAGAGGTTCTCACTGAGGCTGGGTTCCGAGCGAGACCATCCAGAGAGGGTGCCGGGAGAGAAGAGGGTAGAGCACAGGACACAGACATTGGTGGGAAGAGAGAGAAGGGCCTCAGAGGAGAGAAGGGCCTCAGAGGAGCGGCAGCCAGGCAGCCAGAGGCCAAGGGCAGAGGACATTTCAGGAAGGAATTGGCGGTCCCGTGAGCAAAGACAAATCCAAATGACTGGCAGAAAACCACACAACTTATCTCATTAAAAAACTGGGGGCTAACGGGGTTTCCCTGGTGGCGCAGTCGTTAAGAATCCGCCTGCCAACACAGGAGACACGGGTTCGAGCCCTGGTCCGCGAAGATCCCACATGCCTTGGAGCAACTAAGCCCGTGCGCCACAACTACTGAGCCTGCGCTCTAGAGCCCGCGAACCACAACTACTGAAGCACACGTGCCTAGAACCCATGCTCCGCAACAAGAGAAGCCACTGCAACGAGAAGCCCACACACCGCAACGAAAAGTAGTCCCAGCTCGTGGCAATGAGAGAAAGCCCGAGCACAGCAACGAAGACCCAAAAATAAAATAAATTAATTAAAAAAAATTTTTGAAAGTATTACATCATTTTTTTAAAAGGGGCAGCTAATACTCCTAATACATAAAGAGTTTTTAAATATCGAAAAGAAAACAACGTAAAGCCCTTTAAAAAAAAATAGGGAAAATACACAGACAGTCTGTTCCCAGAAAAGACAGCGAACAGCCCGTGAGCATAGAGAAAGATGCTCGATTCCACTAATAATAGAGAAATGCCCGTGAACATAGAGAAAGACGCTCGATTTCACTAATAATAGAGAAATGCCCGTGAACATAGAGAAAGACGCTCGATTTCACTAATAATAGAGAAATGCCCGTGAACATAGAGAAAGACGCTCGATTTCACTAATAATAGAGAAATGCCCGTGAACATAGAGAAAGACGCTCGATTCCACTAATAATAGAGAAATGCCCGTGAACATAGAGAAAGATGCTCGATTTCACTAACAACAGAGAAATGCCCTTGAACATAGAAAAAGATGCTTGATTTCACCAATAATAGAGAAATGCAAATCACATTACACTGACATCATGAATTAGTTCTCGTCTATCGAGGCGACAAAAATCCGGAATTCTGACGAAATGCTCCGCTGGAGAAGCTGTGGAAGAATATGGGCGAAGAGCGTGTTACCAGCTTCAGCGGCAGGGTCTGGGGAACGGGCGGCAGGTGCCACGTCCGGTGGCAAAGCTGAAAGAAGCAGCCCCTGGAGCAGCCCAGGAAACCGGCCAAGGGGGTGGTGAGGAAGGTGAGGCATTCCCGCAGAAACAGGAGGACGGGCAGAGGGAAGGCGAGGGGCTAAAAGGGAAGCCGCGGGGAAGGGCCCCTGCCACGGGGGGAATTCAGAAATCTGGCCAAGAAAGAAGCTGTTCCTTCTGCCAGAGGCAACGATGATCCTTAGCCCCACTCTTGTGTAAACATCTGGATTCCCTGCCATAACATCTGTTGCCACCTACAGCTAGAATGAAGTGTTGTCTCAAAACCTATTGTACACTTAAGAAACATACAGTGGCTCATCTTTTCTTTAGTTCTTCACAGCCATTTCTACCTCATCTGTGAGATCAGAGTAAACCCAGCCCAGAATGTGTGTTCTTCGGGTTCTGTTGTATCCTGAATTCTGTTCCACCTGGAATTAAACCAACTCATTTCAAATGGAAAAAAAACAAAGAGTATGTTATCAATGAGAAGAATTTGATTCCATCTAACAAAGTTATGGGTACATTGCCCTTTGACCTGGCAATCCCACTTCTAGGAATCTATCCTGAAGGTACACCTCCACAAGTCAAAATGTTATATGCCTGAGGTCTTCACTTAAAGCAATATTTGTAAAAGCAAAATATTAGAAACAACCCAAATGTCTCTCAGCAGGGAACTGGCTGAATAAACTGCAGTGCATCTGCATATGCAGAACTATGCACATAAAGAGCAGGAGGGGTGACTTCCCCGGTGGCGCAGTGGGTAACACTCTGCAGTCCCAATGCAGGTGGCCTGGGTTCGATCCCTGAAGAGGGAACTAGATCCCACATGCATGCCGCAACTAAGAGTTTGCATGCCACAATTAAGGGACCCACGTGCCGCAACTAAGGAGCCCTGGAGCCGCAACTAAAGAGCCCATGTACTGCAACTAAGATCCGGCACAACCAAATAAATAATGTTTTTTTGGTTAAAAAGGCAAGAGGAGGGTCCCCATGTGGAAGAGTGGAGGGCTCCCCAAAACACAAGCAGGGTGCTGGGCAGCCCACACAGTGTCTATTATCTGTGAAAAAATAAAGTGAATGAGAAGGTCCGTATGGGCATTTGCATAGTTTGCTTCCAAAATAAGGGTTCACCAGAAACTCACAAAACGTGCTGTGTTTGGGGAGGAGGCAGGTAGGGAACAAAGATTTCCAGGTCTTGCTGTTGGTCTGAGTTGTGAACCATGTAAGCAACCAGAAAACTGAACAAGACAGCAATAGCTGCTTAGAGACTTTAGAAAATGGGCACGGCAGGGCTGTAATCCCCGAGAGAAGGGAAATAAAACTGTGAGCCCTAAAGCCACCGCAGCTCCCTTCCTGGCCCTGGCCTCTGCTTGGGCCTCCCTTGCCATGACCACCCAGACCTGCGGGGCATGGGGCAAGGACATTCCCTGCATCTTTACCAAGAAATCGAGTGTCTAGCAAATTTAACTTAAAAAAAAAAAAAAAAGGTGTCTCTCAAATTTAATTGAGAGGCCAGGATACAATACATCAAATCAAGATAACCAGAAATACACACATGCCAAAGCAAAGCCAGTTTAAAGAGCATAGCAATTTAATCAAAACTATAGAAATCTGTCTGCCTGGGAAAATAATATGTAAGCAAAAGGGAAAAAAACCAAGTTTTATCTAAGAGAAACCTCACAGCGAAGAGCTGTCTCCTGTCACTAGTCAGCAGGCCCTAGACAATGAACCTCTTGTGGAAAGTGTGGCCCCGGGGGGTCACTCACAGGTCAGATCTCTGAACTTAGCTCCCACCATAGAACACTTTGGTCCTGTTTTTCTAGTCAGGAGGCACTATGATCTTAAAGCTTGTGTTCCCCCGCATCCACACCAAAATTCACATGTTGGAATCCTAATGCCCAATGTGATAATGTTAGAAGGCGGGGCCTTTGGGAGGTACTTAGGTCATAAGGGTGGAGCCTTCACGAATGCAATCAGTGCTCTTGTAGAAGAGACCCTACAGAGCTCCCTCACCCCTTCCACCATGTGAGGACACCAGGAGAAGGCACCAGCTAGAACAGGGAAGGCCCTCATCCAACTCGGCTGTCACCCTGATCCTGAAGGTCCAGCCTCCAGAACTGCTGTGTGCAAGCACCCCTTCCACGGTGTTTGGTTACAGCAGCCTGGACAGACTGAGACAGGAGGAGCACCGTAGGACGTTCTTCCTCCTTCGCTGCCTGTGTGTTGGCTCTAAGCCGTGTCTGCAGACTTGGAGTTGACACCAAGGCCTGTCCATTCTTGACCAGAGGAGGCAGAACCAGGAAGCCAGCTCTGAGCTCTAGTCTAAGCCCTGGGCAGTGACCAGAGGAGGCATGTCTGGGGCCTGGCATTGCAGGTTTCTCTCTTTGAGTAACTGGTCTTATGTATCTGCCCCTCGGTGGAAACCCATGGGGAAAGGTAAGAAGTAGGAGTGAGGCAGCTCTAACTCCAGGCTAACGCTGCTCTGAGCACTTGCTGCAGCCAGGCCTTGTTCTTAAAGCTGACAACAGCAACCCTATGAGGTAGGTGCTGTTATTACACCCTGTCCACGGATGCAGAGACCGAGTCACAGAGGTGTTAACAGGCTTGCCCCAGGTCGCACAGCCAGGAGGCTGTTAAAGGGTCTCCCCGCTTCAGCCCTTGCCTCTCCAGAGTAGCCGAGTGATCCAGTTAGAAAAACGCCCAGTACTGTCACCCTTCTGCTCGAAACTTTCCAGTGGCTGCCCATCTCAGCCAGGGAAGATCCAAAGCCCTCCAGCCCTCCATGCCCTGGCCCGTTTCCCACCCCCACCCTCACTCGCACCCCCCACGCTGCTGCCCTGCCTCATCCCTCAGGGGTCTGCCCAGGTGTGCGCGGGCTCCCGTCATATCTGGGCCTCTGGTCCAACGCCAGCTCCTCCGCGGGCCTTCTCCGAGAACCCTATAAAATAATCCCCCACCCCTAGTCCCCTCCTCCCCCTCTCCCCTCCCTGGTGCACTTTCCTCCTTGGCACCGTCGCACTGGGGCTCATCCGGCGTTTGTTTTTTTTTTTTTTTGGCTGCATTGGGTCTTCGTTGCTGCGTGCGGGCTTTCTCAAGTTGCGGCGAGCGGGGGCTTCTCATTGTGGTGGCTCCTCTCTTGCTGCGGAGCACGGGCTCTAGGCGTGCGGGCTTCAGTAGCTGTGGCACACGTGGGCTCAGTAGTTGTGGCTCACAGGCTCTAGAGCACAGGCTCCATAGTTGGGGTGCACGGGCTTAGTTGCTCCGCGGCATGTGGGATCTTCCCGGACCAGGGCTCCAACCCGTGTCCCCTCCATTGGCAGGTGGATTCTTAACCAATGCGCCACCAGGGAAGTCCCTCATCCAGCTATTTGAGTGTTGCTGTCTGACGAGTGTCCATCCCGCGAGGGCAGGGACGTTTTCGTGGCTGTTGCATCCCCAGCGCTCAGAGCACTACCAGGGACGCAGCAGTGGTCAAGTACTGTTGAATCAATGAATGACACGGTGCCGCGGGTATGCGGGCAGCGGTGTACACCCGGGGGTGGGTAAATGCAGGCGGTGCCAAAAAGAACTTACGTCCCGAGGCGACTGACACGGTAAATGCTCCCACACCTGAAGGCGCAGAGATAGTGGGGCACGTGCGAGGGGCGCTCGGCCCACGCTGGGCGGGCGAAGAAGGCGGGAAGTCTGTTTCGTTGACGGGTACCTCGTTAGCCAAACCGAAAGGGCCCCCAAAGCAGAGCGTCGCCTAGGTTCTCGACTTCTCAGCAAAGGTGACTGAGCGGCGTGGACTACACTTCCCAGAAGGCTCAGCGCCGGGCGGAAAGGGTACGGACGACGCGGAAGGCGCGAGGTGTTCCGGGGCAAAGAGGGCCCCGATTCGGATGGAGGGTTGCAGAGTGTCGCGAGAGAGAGGAGTCGGTGTTAAGTAAGGCTGAAAGTTTGCCCTGAGCAACGATCAATTTTTGACTTGAAGATGTTGGTGGAAGTTGGGGGGGGGGGGGGCAATCCTAGGAAGCACAGGTTGCGGGGGGGCATGCAAGTCATCGCTGCGGGCAGCTGGACTCGGCCCTTCCGGGGACCTCACGGAGACTGTGGGACACACCTCAGATTTGCACCCTGGCACTGTGGGGGGCGAGGGGGGCGGCGTTGTTCACTGACCCCCATCCATCTCTGTTAGAACGCTGCTTCCAGGGCATGAGTTCTCTGGCACTTTGGCCTGGGCGTGCACGTTCCTGCGACCAGAGAAAGCCCTGGGCACAGTGCAGCAGCTTGCGATAAAAAGCTGTAGGTGGGTGTGGAGGACAGGTGTGTGGGCTCCGACAGCATCTGCTCCAACATCCGTGTGGAGGTGTGAGTCCCTGTGAGAGGGAGGGCGAGAGGGGTGCACGTGGATAACGTGTACAGCTGTGAGACCAGATGAGATCGTCACAGAGAGGGCAGTGTAAAAAGAGAAGAAGCCCAAGGACAGAGCACCGGGGCCTCCAGCTGTCAGAGGTCCAGTAAAGAAGGAAGAATCAGGAAAAGAGACTGAGAAGCCTCGATCAGGTAGGAGAACAGCAGGAGGTTGTGACATCCGTGAAACCCAGTGAAAAGCAGTGATCGGAGGAGAAGTGATCAACTTGACGGCAGATGGCATTTACCAGTGTAGAGGTCATTGATGACCTTAAACAACAGTTCTGGGGGGTTGGGATGGGGAAACTTGACTGGAAATAATTCATGGGTTTTAATAGCTGCTCTCATCCAAAACCTGTATTAGTCAGCTTCCTCTAGGTTATGTTGAGTGATAAACAAGGTCAAAAACCCAGCAACTTACAAATACCACTTCTCACTGCACCTGTCAGTGTCCGTCAGGAGACAGAAACCGCACTAGTAATTTAACGTAAGGAGTTGTTGGCTAAGAGAGCTGGGAACTAATAAAAGGTAAAAGCCCCTGGTGTGTCTGGCCCTGGGTGCTTCGGCGGCCCAGATCTGTAGTCCTTTCCCTCTGCCCGCCCTGTGAGAGTGAGGCCCCCTGAGGAGGTGGCATAAACGGCGTCACCAACATAGGGCCACCCTCCCTCACACTATGTGTTCTGTGAGGCCCACCAATCACAGTTTTCTGTGTTCCACCCTTGGGTTAACAAACAAACAATATGGTTTGTTTTTTCTCTTCTAAATATAAAAAACAATTCTAAAAGCACCTTCTCAAATGACACTAGGAGTGCTGAGACTGGCCAGCCTTCAAGGCCACGTCTGGAAGTCAGTAAGGGGGTGTGGGCCAGTGCCAACCCGGGGTCCTGAGCTGCATCCCCCATGGCTGTCACTGCCTGCATGGCGTCCAGGACAAACAAGTCCCTGCATCTCCCGGGCACAGCAGGGAGAGGCCAGGACTGTCTTCTCTGAGGGAAAAGCCCCGAGACTACCGAGACAAATGGTACCCAGGCCCACAAAGAGCATTCCATCTGCCCTCCCTGGCCTGGAGTCTCTGGAAGGGATCCCAGGGAAAAGAGCCACCTAGAAAACCCCTCCCTTCTCTCTAGGTGCGTGGGGTGGGGAGGGCCCTGTGTGAAAGGGGAGTATGCTCAGGCAGCCGGGTCTGGGTGGGGTGAGGTGAAGGGAGAGTGGGTGTCTCCTTTGTGTGGTGGGCAGGGTCCATGTGGGCTGAGTGTTCTGGGAGGGTGAAGGGGATCCATACACCCGTGGAGGGTGCCGTGTGTGTGTAGCCATGTGTGCGAGGTCTCTGGGGGTCAGCATGTGTGACCAAATGAGGTAGCAGCCAGGTAGGCAGCTCTGTTTACTAAGAACTCTCGGTGCAAGGGTGTCCTCGTGTATCCGGGGAAGAGGTCGGTCTTTGCGTGCGACCCTGGGTTGGGGGAGTGCCCTGTGCGACGTGCTTGAACCGGGGAAGGAGCCTCGGGGACAGCTGTGACAGCAGGTTAGTTAGCAGACCCAGGAAAAGGACTTCCTGCCTGGGGCACCGTGGAGAGCAGGTGGCAGATCCCCTGGGGGGATCCCCAGGGGCAGACGGCTCTGGTCTCTCCTGGCCCAGCGTCCAAGGCTGCTGCTGGGCAGAGCCCATGGGCTCCTGGGCTTCCTGCCTATCTCACCCTGAGAGCTGGCCACAGGGCCTCAGGCCTCATCCTAACTGAAGGACACTGCTCCGTCCAGGGGGCTCTGCTCCCCAGCCTGCACTACCCTAGAGGCTGTGCTCCCCTGTACCCCCTGGGGGACAACTGGGGTCAGGCCCCCAGAGGGGGAAGGGTGGGTTAGTGGGGGGCAGTTAGTAGCAGTTCCCTCTCACCTGAGTTCTGGGAAATCAGTCAAGGTTCAAGTCTCCTCCGCTGAAAGGCAAAGCTGGCTTGCAGGAAGTGGGGCACGCAGGCCCAGCGTGTGGGCTGCACCGTGTCACTCACCATATTTGTTTGCCAGGGCTGCCACCACAAATAGCACAGACTGGGTGGCTTAAACAACAGAAATTTATTTTCTCACAATTTTGGAGGCTGAAAGTCCGAAATCAAAGTGTCAGCAGGGTTGGTTCCTCCTGAGGCCTCTGTCCCTGGCG
Organism: Leucopleurus acutus; assembly: GCF_964270905.1. Taxonomy (NCBI): domain Eukaryota; kingdom Metazoa; phylum Chordata; class Mammalia; order Artiodactyla; family Delphinidae; genus Leucopleurus; species Leucopleurus acutus. The sequence goes on along the minus strand of NC_139143.1, from coordinate 193,489,324 downwards.
TGGAGACGGCCGTCTTCTCCCCGTGTCCTCACATGGTTGAGCCTCTGTGTGTGTCTGTGTCCTAATCTCTTCCTCTAATAAGGACACCGGTGCTTATTTATCTTTTCACAGTTCTGGAGCCTGGGAGCCCATTTCTGTTGTTGGGGCCACCCAGTCTTTCATGGCAGCCCAAGCCGAGTGACACGGTGGGAAACGGGGAACCCAGGAGAGCTGCACTAACCCCCGTCACCACTGTCAGGCCCAGGCCACCCTCTCAAGGAGGGTCCAGCAGTGAAGGTGTCTAGAAGGCGGGGTGCCCGGTCAGGGGGATGGGTGACCGCTACCCACAGAGAGGCCTGTGGGAACACAGGTTGGGGGCAGCTTCATTTGGGACCGGCCAAGCCTGGGTGTCTCTGGGCTTCCAGATGTTGGGCTGGAGGCCTCAGGAAGGGCAGTGGGGGGAGGGGTCAGTCTGCGGCCATGGTGGGCTGTCAGCACAGCCTCCCGAAGAGCACCCCTCCACGTGCTTGTTCCAGGAAGGTCCCGCTGCACCTGCCAACAGGTCCGTAGGAGCGTGTCAGGGCCTGGTTTCTTCCCAGTGTTTGCCAGGACCGCTGGGCCATGGGCACACTGGACACTTGTTCAAAAGCAGGGGGGCCATAACTTAGAGCAAAAGGAGGAGGTGAGGAACAGTCACATGTGGGGTATGGATGTTTTGGCCCCTCCCCCCACCCCGGCTTCTCCTCCTGAATTAGCACAGTCTCTGGAAAGGCAGATTGAGCTCCTGCCGGCCCCACTCCTGGGCACTGAGCAGGGACGGGCCACCGTCTCAACAAAAGCCAGCCTGACGCCCACCCCCTCCCGCATCCTCTAACACCCTGAGTCCCAAGCCCCCTGCTCCTTCCCCCATTCCCCAGCATCTCCCCCCCCCACCCCGTCTGAGCCCCTCTTGTTTCCTAGCAGCGAGACACGGTGGTGGGGGGGAAGGGAGAGAGTTAATAACCGCAGGGGAGGAGCAGGGAATGTGGCGAGAGAGCGTAGTACTCCCCCTTGGAGCTCTGGGCGAGAGGGCTGGGCTCATGAGCCAGTGAGCAGGGTGCTAACTGCTCGCAGTAAATGAGCAAGAGACCAGCAGCAGCTCCTGCAACCGGCAAGGCAGGCTCAGAACCGGAAGCAGATACGGAAAAGCCCAGGCGAGGAAAGCGCTCTCACCTGGGGGCGGGGGCGCCCCGGCTGGGACCCCTGCGGCAGGTGCACTGCAGGCACCTCTCAGGAGCAGCCGGGCCTAACGCTGACTGTCCTGCTGGGGATCTGGGGAGCTGCGAGCTTCGGGCACTCCTGCCTTCACCAAGCCACGCAGGAGCTGAGGCCTCGGCCATGAGTGTGGTCCTGGGGCCCGAGGTGTCCTTGGGGGCAGGATTGGAGCTCAGACACTTCTGGGGGCCTTCCAGATCCCCACTACATACGGCAGGGAATGTAGTTTTCTCCGAAAGAGGAAAGGTGAGTTTGGCCGCAGAGGAGCTGGGGAGAACAGAGAGGGGACATGGGGACAATGGGAGGGCGGCCTGGCGTCTAGATAGCAGGTAACAGTCCGGTTAGAGGGTGAACACCAAGGGTGCTGCTTCACGGAAACTTTGGAGGCTCTGGGCACAAGCGCGGTGCTTCAGGCCTGCGGGGTTACACGCCCTTCATGGCTCCACCGCAACCAGGACAGCTGTGCCTGCCACACTGCCGAGGTGCTGATGAGAATGTGAACTGGAGGGGAGACCTGGGGAACTTACGGGAATATCTGGAAACTTTCAGTGGCAGGGCTCATGCTGGAGGAGCCCTTCATTCAAGAAAAGTCCCTGCCTGGTAACCCTCCTTCGCAAGGCCAGTCTTTTTCTCTGCATTTGCTCCATTCCATGAGCTGCCTTTTCATTTTGTTGATGGTTTCCTTTGATGTGCAGAAGCTTTTTAGTTTTTTTTTTTGAAGCTTTTTAGTTTGATGTAATCCCACTTGGTTTTTTATTTTTACATTTGTTGCCTTTGCTTTTGGTGTCAAATCCAAAAAATTATTGCCAAGATTGATGTCAAGGAGCTTACCACTCTATGTTTTCTTCTAGGAGCCTACATCTGGTCTTACATTCAAGTCTTTAATCCATATTGAGTCAATATTTGTGTATGGTGTAAGACAGTGGTCCAGTTTCACTCTTTCGCATGTGGCTGTCCATGTTTCCCAACACCATTATTGAAGAGATTGTCCTTTCCCCATTTTATACTCTTGGCTCCTTTGTCATAAATGAATTGACCATATAATCATGGGTTTACTTCTGTGCTCTCTGTTCTGTTTCATTGATCTATGTATCTGTTTTTATGCCAATACTATACTGTTTTGATTACTATAGTTTTGTAATATAGCTTGAAATCAGGGTGTGTGATACCTCCAGCTTTGTTCTTTCTCAAGATTGCTTTGGCAATTCAGTGTCTTTTGCATTTCTGTACAAATTTTAGGTTTTCTTTTTTTTTTTTTTCTGTGAAAAATGTCATTCGAATTTTGATAGGGATTGAATTGAATCTGTAGATTGCATTGTAGATATATGCTGGACACTAAGGAGTTGAGAGTGAAGGAACACGCCACGTCTATGACTTCTGCTAACACAAGTTCATCTCCCTCCTCTAGATTGTCCTCCACCCCCACCCCCACATAAAGCTCCTCAATTCATCCTCAAGGTCCGGATCACAGCCCTCCTCAGAGACCCCGGGGCATGGCATTAGAAAGGGGTTCAGAGGCCCATGCTCTTTGGACACTGGCTCAGCCTCCAACTAGGCCCTGCATTAATTTTACATTAATGTATGTAAATGCATACTATTGTGAAGGGTCATATTTTTAGCTGGAAAAAATTTCTTAAAAAGTCAAAGACAGGGCTGAATACTGGGCTTGGGCAGGGGGAGCCAGAGCCAGAGGCCCAAGGAGAAGGATATCCCAGGCCTTTTCCTCTGCCAGTGAGGAAAGAACTGACACCAGAGGGGCAGGGACAGACAGCGTCACAGGTGACCAGGCCCCGGAAAGAGCTCGGATCCGAGCTGGACCCGGAATTTGGCCTAGTGAGGGGTGTCTCAGCGAGACACCTGTGGCTCTGGGCTAGACCGCTGCAGCCAGAGTTCCCCCGGCAGTGGGAATCACTGGGCCGCACAAAGGGGCTTGTGGGTGAGCACTGTGCCAGCCGCACAGGACGCAGTGATCTGTGCCCCTGATTTGAAGCAAGGCCTTCAACCCTGCTGAGCCTCAGCGACGCGCTGGGAAGAGCAGCAGGAGGGTGGGAGGGCACTGGGTCCCGCCTCTCTGAGCCCAGATTTCTCCTCCTCAGAGCCAGGGCCCGGAGGAGATGAGGGTGGAGGACCCTCCTCACATGCAAATCCATGAGGTCTGAAGAGGCCCTACCACCCGGGATTTTGGTGAGGCTCCAGGGCCACCTGATACCCCCGCCCATCACCCTCCTTGTGTCGAGGAGATGCGCCCACATCAAGGCCCCTCCTTCTGCTCACCCTTTTAAGAAAACCCCAAGAAACGGGGGTCCTGGGGCTTGGGGTGCTAGGCCCATGTCCCTGCCTGCACCTGGGCCTTCCCTCCTCCAGAACCTAGATGACTGAGCTGCTGCTGCCTCCCACCCTCCCCGTACCCCTGTTCTGTCCCTCGATGCCCTGGGCTCCCGCATGCTGCTGCTGCGGGCAGGGGTCTCTGTCCATTACCTGCACCCAGAAGGCACCGCCCACCTGATTTCCCGGGCGGGAGCGGCGGGTCCTCCGCGCAGGCTCGCAGCGCCGCCACAAGGGGGCGCTGCCCCCTTGAAATGCCGCGGAACTGTCCCTGGATTTGGGGCAGCCCTGCGGAAAGGAGTTCCAAAACACAGGCGCGCGGAATTAAGGGTGAGCAAACGGGAAGCTTTGACGGAAGCGACAAACATCATAAAAATGGCCAGGTTCCCAAAGTTCTGGTCTAGTTCTGGACCCCAAAGTTACATTAAAGAGGCTCATGTCCTGGGAAGTACCTGCCTATTGAAATTTGGTTCTGACATCTGCCCTAGTCCCCACTTCTGGGTGACCACATGTGGGACTCCAGCGCCACAGCGTGCAGGTTTGTGGCCTTTTGAGCCCATCTGGGGACGAGCCTATTTCCCAAGACACAGCCTTGTAGGGACAGCAAAGAATAAATAGGGGAGAAGAAGGCTTTGAAATCAGCAAATTCCTTCCCTAGTAAGAATCCACATGAGTGAGTCATCCAGCCTCTCTGAGGCTATTCTGTGATAGAGATAACAGTGCCTCCTGGAGGGGTCGTTGGGACCATCAGAGGCAATGATGCTGCTCCCACCCCACCCCCGGACAGCTGAGCCCTCTCCGTCCTCCACACCCCACTGGTACACTGCTGCCTTCTGAAACCACTGTCCAACTGAGAAAACAAATACATAAAACAAACAAACCAGGTACCACTCCACATCCACTAGAATGGCTATAATCTTTTTTAAAGGGGGAAAAAAAAAAAGCAAGTGTTGGGGAGGCTGCGCGGAAGTTGGAACCCTTGTGCGCTGCTGGTGGGGATGTAAAGTGGGGCAGCCACTGAGGAACAGTCTAGTCATTCCCCAGAAAGTTACACATAGCATTGCCATTCCACTCCTTGGCAATATGCCCAAGAGAACTGAAAATATACGTTTGAGCAAAATCTGGTCCACATATGCTCATAGCGTCATCCAAAAAGTAGAAACAACCCAAATGCCCACCAGCTGATGAATGGATACAAAAATTGTGGCATAGGGGACTTCCCTGGTGGCGCAGTGGATGGGACTCTGTGCTCCCAATGCGGGGGGCCCCGGTTCAATCCCTGGCCAGGGAATTAGAGCCCACACGCATGAGAGCCGCAGCTGAGAGATCGCATGCCACAACTAAGGAGCCCATGAGCCACAACCAGGGAGCCCACATGCTGCAACTAAAGAGCCCGCCTGCCACAACTAAGACCCCGCACAACCAAATAAATAAATAAATTTTTTTAATTGTGGCATATGTACCCAATGGAATATTATTCAGCCATAAACGAAATGAAGCACTGATGCAGGCCACAACATGGATGAATCTTGAAAACATGGAAGAAACCAGTCACAAAAGGTCACTTATTGTACGAGTCCATTTTATGAAATGTCCAGAAGAGGCAACTCCATGGAGATGAAAATAGATGAGTGGTTGCCAGGGGTACAGGAGAGGATAACAGGGAATGACCGTGTAACGGGTGTGGGGTTTCCTCTTGGTGTGATGAAGATGGCGGGTGGCACAACACTGTGAATGCAGTAAATGCCACCAAACTGCTCCCTTTAACATAATTAACTTTACATTATGTGAATTTAATCTCAATAAAATAAGTAAGTCAGCCAAGTCCGCATTACGCGCCTGGGGTAATGGGAGCCCAGCGACCCCCTGGGACGCCGGCCCACAGTCTGCTGCTCTGGGGCGAATGGTTCCCCCACCCCCACCTGCAGGCCCCCCCCCCATGCCCCTGCTGGCACCTTCCTCTCCACATCACCTGCCCTCACCCAGGCCCTCCACCTTGCTCCGGCTTCATGCCTCTCATCTCCTGCTTCCTCCACCCCCCCATGGGACCCATGACCACCCCAATTCCAAAACCCACACCCCAATGCCAGTGACCCGGCAGCAACCTTTGGGCCCATTCTTCCTCCTCTTTCACCAGCCTTGACCTGACCTGTCGGGCACTCCTGTCCTCAGCCTGAGGCTGGGCTTCCTCCTCCTGTCTAAGGCTGCCCTTGCTCCTTTGGGAAACTCCTCCTGCCTCTTCAACCACGGCCTCTAAAGCAGACCCTTGGCCTCTAACACGCTCAGTCTCTCCCAAATTGAAGGAGGAGGCATCAGCTTTGCCTCCACTCTGCTCCTCTCTCTGGCACTCCTGGTCAGACCTCTAGGCAGTGTAGCCCACAGGCAGACCTCTGCTCACCCTGTGCCCCGGGCAGCATCCCAGCTTCATGCCAGCCTTGCCGGCCCAGGAGGCAGCTCCAAGGAGCGCTTCCAGCACCGCGTTCCAGCGTCCCCATGGCCTTTCTCAGGGCTGACGGCTCCCCTCCTCTCTAAGCCCCCTGCTGCTTCCTCTCACTCCTCCCGAAATGTGAAGGCCTGTTCTCCGAGCTACCCTGGACCCCCCCTCTTCATCCACCTTGGGGCCGGGTGGGGGGGCAATGATAGCTACCTTGTATTCATCAGGGTGGGCAGACATCTGGGGACACATAACCCAGAATTGGAGCCTCACCCCACAGTCACTGAGGTCTTTTCTCACTGGACAAAGTTGTGTGGGATCCCCTGGGTGGCTCTCTACCTGACCTGAGGGAGCCAGGTTCTTCCACCTGGGATAGCTCCTTCCACGCTCCAGAGAAGGCGAGACCCCCAGGAAGGCACTGGAAACTCAGCCTCCACTCACCCTCTCACCCCAGCCACTCCTCACCTAAAATACAGAGGCCAGGAAGACAGTCGGGCTGCCTTCCTGCGGAACCCTACACTATGGGATGGGGACGGCGGGGTGGGGGGGCTCTGGGGGATCAGCGGCGCCTCTGTCACAACCTGCAGGCAGGTTGTCTCGCATTAGCTACAGACAGACAGCTCAGTGCCTCCTGGGTTTGCAGCCACCTCCCCGTTAAACACACTCACCCTACAGTTTTCTGCGCCCAGACACCCAGCCCCAAGTCTTGGGGAGCACAGGTTACAGGGCCACCGTGTGAAGAAGCTGGGCCCACAGAAACAACTCGGGGAGCCCCACTCTGTGACATCTGATTTTCCCCGTAGTAGGTGAAACCTAAGGTAAGTCCCAAGACTTTTCTGTCATTCTCCAGTAACTGAAGTCTTCTGTTCCTTAAGGTCATTTTTAAAAGTCTCATTTCAGTGATTAGAATGCCCAGTCCTGTGTCAGTGGTCAAGCCGGCCTCCTGCAGTGGGCAGAAGGGACTTGGTTCTGCGTGCATTTCCTCCGCCCCTGCAGGGTCAAGGAGGAGAGGGCGGGGTCGGGGGGTCTCACCTGATTAAAGCTGCTGAAATCCACATTCTTTGGGCTCAGCCAGTGTTTGGGGCTGACACTTCCTCCCCCTCCCCCCCAGGGATCATTGCCTGCCAGCCCTCATCCTGAGCCCCAGGAGTCCCACAGTTACCTACCCGTGGGCCACATCGCCTCCGGCACAGTCCACCTGGGGAACCAAGAAGCCCCCAGTGTAGCGCTCTTTCCCAGACATTAAGAAATCTCGAACTCCCTCTGTCCTGACCAGCATGGGAGTGCAGACCCCAGCGTGGAGATCACCCAGAATCCCTGCACCCTCCCCTGCCCCGCCCACAAAGCTCAGTCTTGCCTTAGGGCTTCCCAGGGATCCTCTTTCTACCTGAAGGGGCTTCCCTCTGACCAAGACAGACATCCAGCCAAGAACTACCACAGAAGCACTGAGCTTGTTAAAACCACTCTCTCTCAGTCCTCCACATAAGACTGTCTAGTGTTTTTCTTATTTATTAATTAGTCTATTTGTTCACTATCTGCCCCACCCCTAGTGGAATACAAGCTCCTGGCACCTAGCAGAGCTCTGCACACAGTAGGAGCTCAACAAAAACTTTTCATCAGTATATGGGGCCGTTAAAGCTGCATGGCAGCAGGCGTAGAACAAAACAAAAAGGTACAGATGGGAGTGCAGGGGATCCAACACTGAGGGTGAGAGTGTGGTTTAGATCCTGGGCTGCAGGGAGGGGTGGGTGGAGTCCTGGCAGCGCCTGACAAAGCGGTTTCCTGGCTGGTGAGGGTGGAAGCTGGAGTGTGAAGGTTACAGAGCAGGGGAGACTGTCAATCCTCTGCGAACAACTCTAGAAGTTTTGCTGAAACAGGAAAGAGACAGGTGTGGCTGAAAGGAAAGGTTTGTGCGTTGTGATGTGTGAGGCTGTGGGGCTGGGGAGAAGCAGCTGCAAAGGAAGAAGAGTCTGAATGTACGGAGGCGGGTGGCGCAGGTGGGGCTAGGGGGGGCCTTGGCCCTGAAGCAGGAAGCAGGACGCTGCTCATGTGGTTCTTGGTGACTGTGGCCAAGTCCTTGCCTGTCTGGTCCGCCATTTCCGCATCTGCACCCTGAGGCAACACAACGATTGTTAGCTTCACGACTTGCATGAACAGCACAGTGCCTAGCACACTAATAATACGGAAAATGTCATTGTCATTGGTATGTCATTGTCACCCCTGTGATGTCGGGAGGAAGGGCAGGAGGGCAGATGTGGCTGCAGAGAGCCTGGTGGCCGTGGGGCCGAGGCCGGGAGGGCTGGTTTCCTCAGTGACCCGGGAGGACCCAGCCGCGGGTCCCAGACCTGCAGCTCCCGGGACCGCCCACCGGGACCTCTGCCCCGGCGGCATAGCGGAGCCGGGGACACCCAGGCTCTGCGTGCCGGCCTCAGGCCCGGGTCCAGCCGAGTCGCCTGGCACCTGCGCGCCAGGCCGGAGGGCCGGGGAGGGAAGGGTTAAGCCGCGCGGCCGGGTGGCTGTGGGGGGGCGGGGGGAGCCGCGGGCGCGTGGCCCCGATTGGCTGGGGCGCAGGCCCGGGGGCAGCTACGGGCGGACGGCCGCCCAGACTTCCCGGACGCGCCTGGCGCCTCCGCCGCGCCGCCGCCGGCGGCCTCTGGGGACGCGCCGCCGGCTGCCTGGGGACAGGTCCGCTCCCGCGCCGGCCCCCAGCTCCCGCCCCCGGCCTGTGGGCGGCGGGCACTGTCTCTCGAGGGGCTTGTCAACCGCAGTGACAGCGTCGCCGCCGGCGCCTCCCACGCGTGCCGCTAGGGCTGGTGCCCACCAGCCAGCCAGCGGCTCTCCCCGCTGCAGGGCTCAATGCGTCCTGAGGCCCAGCCGCCGAGCGACCTGCGGGTCCCGTGGAGCGGAGGGGGTCGCCCCTCTGTAGCCGATCGCTTTGGCTGACCGTACCTGGTGGGCGGGGGCGCCGGTTCTGTTAGTTCCCGCCCACTCCCAGACCCCAGACCCTCGCATCCCATAACAGACCGGGGTGAACCTGCTCCCTGGGCACCCGGTGGCTGCTACTAGCACCCTCCTGCCCCACCGTCAGCCACCCGACCTGATGCGGAAAGCTCAGCTTCTCTGCACACCGGTGCGGAATGGAATCTCGGAGACAGAGTTTTGGGTAAAGTGGAAAAGGAGAGCTTTATTGCTTTGTCAGACAAAGGGGGACACAGTAGGCTCCTGCCTCAGAAAACTGTGTGTCCCCACCCGGGATGATGTGATGAGGCGGTACTCATCAATACTCAGTACTTCAAGGGAGGGGTTGCTGACAAGATCAGGGTGTGTGCAGGGCTTGTACTCCCGTAATCTCATCTCCGCTGGTCGCTCTCCGAATCTTGAGGAGGAGCTTCTCGGGTCCCTCGAATCTCGCCTCAGGTGGTTTCCTGGCTGCTTCCCCCCTGATTAGCAACTGTTCGAATCCGCCCGTTGGAACCCAGGGAAGGTCATGGAGGCTGGAGTCTCGCCTACAAGAAATGGGAGACAAAAAAAAAAAGAGGCCTCCATGCCCAGGAGCCTCACAGGGCCCCACTCGGTTTCACACTGTGGCCGGGGACCTTGGTGGTGGACGGGCAGGTGAGCACCCCCGCGCACACCCACCAGCAGCTGTTCGGACTAGAACCCTAACGGGAGCACCTGGAAGAGGCTCCAGAAAACCCAAAACTGGCCCCCAAGCGTTGAGATAGTCTCGGTTGTCATTTTGACAAGTATAGATCTGCTTGCTCCTGCCAGTGAGCTGAGCACTGCTGAAAAAGATATCAGTTCATAGAGAATTTCATCACAAATAAAAGATGGAGTTGAGGCTCCTGGGAAGGACTGTGGCAGTTTTCAGACAAAAGTTGCTCCGCGTTTTCCGGTCTGGACACTGGAGCAGCGCCCCTGCCCTGCCCCCCACGTAGGACCCCCTAGACCTCGACCCTGAATAGCACTGGGGGACACATCTGCCTGCCTGCCTGGGCTCCCACGCTGTCCTCTGCCTCCCCCACCCCAGCCCCACGCCGGCCTTGCCCACCAGGCTCTCTGTGGCTGCTCCCCACGCGTCCCCTCCTGGCTGCCTTCCCTTTATAGAAGGGCAGGAATCTCCTTCCAGCCTCCCTCTCCAACGGGAGGGAGGCAGTGAGGCAATCATCTGCCCCGCTCCTTCATCTATCACCCTGAACTGTGCTCCTTCATCTATCGCCCTGAACTGTGTTTCACGATAGAGTTACTCATCCTTGGCCAGTGATAAAGGAAATCAGCCCAGAGGCAACCACACCGGCTGGGGGTAGGGACGCCCCATTCAGGGTTTCTGGGCCTGGGTGTGGGAAACCCAGGTAAATTGTGTCTCTGTGTTAACACACAGCCCGGAAAGAGCCAAGTTAGTGGGTTTGTGTGACCTGATCTGTATTCTTGCTGGTAAGAAGACACACGCGTGTGATTCTGTGCGTGTGCTCTGAGCCAGCGTGTCAGCCCTGCAGAGTGATGATGGGGGTGGCTGGGGGCCGAGCCTTGGAGGGCGACCAGTGGGGATTCGGAATCCCGGCATGGTAGCCAGGTGGGTGCTGAACAAGGCCCCAGAGCAGAGAGGCTGCATACCCAGGGGAAGCCACTGGAGGAATCAGAAAAGTGGGGTGAGCCACAGAGTGGGGTGCTAAGGCAGACAGGAGGAGGGGCTGGTGTCTCGGAGCCCAGCCTGCTGCCGAGGCAGGGAAGCAGGCAGCTCGTTGGCATACAGGCAGGATGACCGGCACGGCACCCCCTGCAGGTTCGTGCGTCACGTGAGCTCCTGGCCTTCCAAACAGCAGCCTGCAGACCTTCAGGCATCCAGAGCTCAGGCCGCTCTCAGCATCTTGCCCGACAGCAAGACGACGTCCAATGGCGCCTCTGGATCCTACTGGCTCCCCTGCTTTCTTCTGCTTTTAGCCCAGGAATCCCTGAGAAGTCCTTAGCTGATAATTAAGGGGGTAATGAATAATCAAAGTGATGAGCTCAGGAGCAAGCCTTGGCCCAGAGCAGCTGAGGGCTTGTTTGATTAAAGCACAGAGGATGTGGCCACAAGGCTATTCTGCCACCTGCCAGCTGTCACCTGTAACAGGAGGTAAAAAGAGCATCTACCTCATAGATGCTCTAAAGGCACCTGAGATTATGCTTGTGAAGCTTGTGAAATGCTGAGTCATTATGACACATATTTATTTCCAAGGCCTCCTGAGTGCCAGCTGCCCCCAGAACAGAGAGGAGACCCCTCTGGGGCCCCCAGTTCAGGTGGGAATATTGGATTTCTATGCAAGTCAGAGCCTGAGTTCTGGAAATGCAGGAACACATGCTCACAAGCTCAAGGGACAATGTCCTCATCTAACTGGAGAGATCCAGAAGGTTTCATGGAGGAAGTGGCGTTTGAAATCGGCATCAAAAGATGAGTAGGGAGCAGATGGAGGGGACTGGCGTCAAAGTGCTGTTCTGGGATGCGGGGGATCCCGCAGCTCCTGGGTTGTGTCCTGCAGGGGCTCTGAGAGGTGGGTCTGCCCAGTCCAGGAGGTGGGTCGGAGCCTCTTCTCCAGCTCCCACACCAGGAAGGAGGGACCGTGTGAGCCGCCCACCTTGTCCCAGGTGTGCAACACTGTGCCTGGCGCAGAGGCAGGCTCAGTGCTAGTTGAACAAATCACGGAGAAAGGATAACTGTGTGCTTGTCCTTCTGGCAGTGGGGCCGTGGAGTTAATGAGTCGGGAAATGACAGGCTGAACGCTCCAAGCAGCACCAGAGAGGCCAGCGGGGCAACAGCAGGGGCCTAGGGGGGCTGCCCGGCAAGGGAGGCCTGAGCCTCTAACAGGGGGCAAGTGCGGGGCAAGTGGCGGGGGCGGTGGAGGGGGGTTCCCACCTGAGATCCAGCCCGGGGCTGGAAGAAACGGCTGCTCAGGCACTGAGCTTCCCAAAGCCACCGACTCTGAGGACAGTGCCTCCCAAACGAGCACTGGGCTTCAAGCTCCCCTAGGGCTGCGTCGAAGCAGCACCCTCCCCACATCGGCCTCTGACTTGGGGTTCCCAGAGGCTCTAGCTTGCTGCTGGCTGTGTTGAAGGTGGGTGGCATTTTGAACTAGGCCCTTTTCCCAGGCTCTCTCTGGGAAAGTTTTACCTGCCACTTAAAGAATGCCTGGCTCCTTGAAGCCTGTGGGTCTCACCCGCCCCACAAACAGAAGAAACATAGCGCAGTTCAAGACCAAGATTCATACGGATGACACCCTCACTTCCCCTCCGCTTTGTCCACCATCCCCACCCTGCTCAGGAAGAGCCCATCCACCTGCAGAGCTAGGGGCCAAGGCCCAGGTCTGCCTGCAGGTCAGACGTCTGCCTCCTCTGGGTACCATGCCCCAGGTTGCTCCTGTGGCCAGAGGGCCAGCCCTAGAGAATCCTCCGCGAGCGCCCCATGTCAGCAGCACCCTGTCCTTGGAGCCCCTGGGCAGTGACAGGCTGAGATCTGAACCCACCTCTGTTTCAGACAGTGTCCACTCCAAGCCAAAGCCTGATGCCGCCAGCCCTGCCTGTGTCCCGTGTGTGACATGTCTGTGTCCATGACCGAGGCTGCTGCTCACACAGTCTACAGAGTGTACTTGCAGGAGATAAGACGAACCAGGGGCTTTCCAAGATTAAATTTCTTCTCCCAGTGACTGTCAGCGGGGCACCGATGACAAAGCTTTCCCCACTGATGGATGGAACCCCGGTCCCGGGCCCACTGGGCTCTCCCCAGAGTGGACTCAGGCTCCGTCCCAGCTCTCGCTGCTGCACGCATGGGGAGCACTTTCGCCTCTAATGTGCCGTGGCCCTCGCTCCCTGCTCCCATGCCCCCCTGGTCCCCATAGTAAAGCCACCAGCCGCCCTGGGCAGCAGGGATGGGCCTAAGGGCCTGGAGGTGGAAGTGGCCAACAGAGGACATGCTGGGGTGCTGCAGAGAGCACGTCTTCCAGGCCCTTGACCATGGAGCCCCCTCTGACGCCCCCTCCCTGGGATGGAGTTCAGGATGTCCCGCCTTTACCAGGCTGTGGTGAACTGGCAAGTGATGGGGCTGAGAGTCTGCTGTGAGGCAGACCGTGGGGCCCAGAAAACGCCTGCCGAGGGACTTCCCTGGCGGCGCCATGGCTAAGACTCCGTGCTCCCAATGCAGGGGGCCCAGGTTCGATCCCTGGTCGGGGAACTAGATCCCGCACGCCACAAGGAAGATCCCGCACACAGATACGAGGATCCCATGTGCCACAACTAAGACCCGGCGCAGCCAAATAAATAAATATTCTTTAAAAGAAAAAACGAAAATACCTGCTGAGAGCCTCCTCTATGCCTGGACCTGTACCAGGTATGGGGCAACTTGTGAGCTCGTGGGACAGGCACTCTGACAAGACAGAGCAACCAGGCCTACTCTCCTGCCAGAACAACTCAAACACCAGGCAAAATACAGGAAACAATGGCCCTCGAGACAGCACATCAGATGTCAAGGGACGGGGAACCATGACGCTGAAGCATCGGGATGAGCCCTTGGGGTGAGCCCTCGGGTCCCCCAGCGCGCTGCCTCCGGGGTCTCCAGCTGTGGCGCAGGCAGGGGACCCAGGCGGGCTCAGGGATGCCCCGGCGGGGAGACACGGAGCTGGGAGGCCCGGAAAGCCGAGGCGGCAAGAGTTCGCAGCACAGAGAGGAGAGAGCCCCAGAGTCTGCAGAGCACGGATCAGCCCGTGCAAGTGAGGATCGTGCCAGAGGCCAGGAGAGACCCACCAAGAAGGTTAAAGGGAGTCGGGTCCAGAGCTCACACGGGCTGTGAAAAGTGCGGGCTCGTTCCAACAGCCGGGCCAGAAGACCTGAAAATGGGGCAGAGGATCAAGTGGGTCTTGCCACAGTAAAATGGGACAGAATTGGCCCAAGACTAAAGGCTGCTCTGGCTCTCCCAGCAAAGCTTAAAAGCAAGACCTGAAGGGACCAAACTGCTACCAAGTAACTTCCTGGTGTCCGGAGCAAAGTGCAAGGATGTTTATGAAAATATTCAGCTCCCAACAAAACTCACAGTCCTGATTACCCAACCAAAAACCAAGAGGCACACACGGAGGCAGGAGGATACAGCCCAGCAACAACTGGGATGAAAGCACGGGTGCTCCAGGACATGGAAACTTTTCCTACAACCGCATCCAGGTGTTCGCGAGGCCAGAGGACACACTAAATGTGTCTGGAGCAAAAATGAATGCTGCTGTGGGGTGGGGCTCAGAGCCAGACCCTGCGGAGGCCGGCGGCACACGTACCCCGCCCCACACAGGCCTGGGATGCCTGGCACAGACTAGGTGCTCAAGGCATATACTTTCATCTTGTTTAATTCTTACTCCCTTTTTACAGATTCAGGCTCAGAGAGGGTGAAGTTTGTCCCAGGGCCATGCAGCCAGTAAGTGGGGGGTGCAGCGGCCCGGGCATGTGGCCTTGGGCACTCTGCGCTGCACACCACTGACCCCCAGGTCTTGCCAACCTGGCGGGTTCAAGGTAGGCTTAGGGTAAGCAAGCCGGGACAGGGAAGCCCATCAGCGTTCAGGTCCAACATTAGCTGGCAGGAGAGAGGTGTCGGTGCCTGCGTCTGATCCTGCCACATTCTCCGTCCGGGACGGCTGGAGCCCAGAGCCCCCACCCCAACTTCAACCTGGCCTCAGCCTCGGCCTCCTCAGCTTGGGGGTGGGAGCCCGGTCTGAGGGTGCTCATTTCTGTAATTCTGTAATTACCATAATTGCCTTAACCACCACTCAGGCTGGAGCACGCTGGGGTCTGTGGCCTCGGCGTTCAGCCCCCACGTCTGTGCACTTCAGTAGCTCCACCTGGGGGCACAGACGCACAGCCCAGGGGACAGCCCCGGGCCACCCCCCTCCCCCGGCTCCACCCCGCCGCGGCTCAGGGCACTTCCGTCAGACCAACCACGGATCTAGACTGTTTTCTCGCAGCCCGCCTGCCTGACCAGGAGCCCAGTGCTGGACACAGGAGGACAGGATGAGCCAGGGGGTGAGTGCCATGCCTGCAGGTACGCACACCTGGGACAGGTGCCTGCGCTGAGTCCCACCCAGGGAGGCACCACAGACGCACCTGGAAGAGGCCACACAAACCCAGACACCAATCCTTCCTTCGCCCTGGGTGGGGCATTGTGGGGAGGGGTGTGGGGGCCTCTGTTGTGCTGGTGATGGTGACCTCGGCACTGACCGGGCAAGTACCAGGGGCCAGGCGTGGGAGGCCGCTTCAGCAACCTCCAGTGATGGGGCTTCGCCGGCGGGGGCGGGAGGGGGGGCGCTGTGTTGAGGTCCAGAGCACAAGAGCGAAACCCCACAGCCCTGCCTGCTCCAGAGTCGGCCTTGGCACCAGCCGCAGACTCTAAGCCAAGGCCGAGGCTCCAGGGGTCCCGCCATTAAGGGAGGGAGGATGAGGGGCCCCCCAGAGTCTCCACAGCAAGCAGCAGCTGAGAGCCAGGCCCAGGCAGGCGGGGGGACTGCCGCCGGCTCCTGCCAGGCCCCTGGCAGCATGAGCGATGGCGGGCTGAGCGATAAGAAACTAATAATTTATGTTTCCAGCTCCCGCGGCCCAGGCGCCGAGGGAAGGCTGGGCCACAGCCTTCTGCTCCCCGAGCGGCCGCGATCCTTTATTGCACAAATTATTAACGACCAGAGAATGAATGACTCTGTAATCAGATCAGTGCTGCCAGCACTTTTCATTTTGTTTATTTGTATAAATTCTGAAGTCAGGGTCTAGCCTGAGCTCCAAAGCCAGCCTCACGCGGGCCAGTGCCCAGGCCCCCACCTGGCCAGAGGACACCCCTCCCTCACCCTCACCCTCACCCAGGACTCCAAGGGGGGTATTGACAGAGCGGGTTGCGGAGGGGGCAGGGAGGGGGGCCTGAGCTGCAGCACGCCCACCGAAACCTCCTCAGACAATGGGTCCCGGGCCAGGGTCAGAACTCTGTCCTTCAACCCACCGTAGGGCCCTCTGCTACCTGTTCTCAGGGCCAGGGCCTTCCCCTGGCCCTAAGGGAGCCCCTCTGCGCCCCCTGTCCTTCTACTCCCCAGGTCCCTGCTCCAGGCCAGCCTCGCCGCCTCTGGCCCCAGCCCTGCGCCGCACTGCGTCAGCTTCTCCTGCCGCCCCCCGCACCGCCCCCCCCACCCGGCGGTGGCGTCGCCTGCCTCCTGGGCTGCTCTCTCTCCTGCCCTTCCTGTTCCTGCCCTGCCGCTCCCCGGGTGCAGGGGCTGCTGGAGGCTTTCTGCGGCAGCGCTGAGGAGTGAGCTGTCCACGGTCCTCTCGCGAGCCCACTTTTAATCTCATTGACCCCTCGTTATACTGCAGCACATAAACTCAGATGTGGAGAGCTTCTGTTCCATCATAAACGGGGCTGGCAGACTTCCGATCAACAAGATAAAGCTGTCTCCTGTGAGGCTGGGGGTTTTATTAGTCTTGGCCTCAGTGCTGCAGGCAGGGGAGGTGGGGTGGGGGACGGAGGTCTCTGGAATCCTCCCGCGCTGTTCAGAGGGGCCTGATGGTTCCTCCTGTTGTCATGGGCAGACCCCAGGGACACGGGCATCTCCTAGACCCCTATCCCCACGGCAGCAGAATGAGCAGCCACTGCTGGACCCCCAGGCTAGGCACCGGAATGTCAAGAGGGAGACCCCATGTGCGCCTAGGCCTGGGTCGGTGTCTGCCTCTCCCCCGTGGTGGGGCTTTGTGAGCCTGGACAGAGCCAGAGTGGGGTTCAGGGGTGGGGGAGGCAGCTGGACCTGCCTGGGCATCCTGAGGGCCAAAGGGCTGGAGGAGGGGCCCAGAGGGAGGGCGTTCAGGCCCCAGCTCCAGAGATATGGTGGCCTGGCACAGCTCTGTCTGCAGGCGCAGGTGCATCCCGCCGGGATCCCCAGAGATGGACATGGGGAGGTCTTGGCATCTATGGGCCACCGTGTACCTGGGCTCCTACTGCCCACCCAGAATTGGGGGTGATGTCTGCTGACCTTGCCTGCCCCTCCCTGAAGGTCAGGTTCTTCTTCAAGAACTCAGTCTCGGGACTTCCCTGGTTGTCCAGTGGTTAAGAATCCGCCTTCCAATGCAGGGGACGCAGGTTTAATACCTGGTTGGGGAACTAAGATCCCACATGCCATGGGGCAACTAAGCCCGTGCACTCTAGCGCCCGCACGCCACAACTAGAGAGAAGCCTGCATACCACAGCAAAAGATCCTACATGCCACAACGAAGAGCCTGCCTGCTGCAAGTAAGACCCAATGCAGCCAAATAAATAAATACATATTAAAAAAAAAAAAACCCTCAGTCTCTGCCAACACTCCCTTCCCCTGCTCCTAGCACTTCTGGACCAGCTTCTGGACCAGGCTGCCAGCACCACCTCTCATTGAAGCCACCCAAATCAGCACCCCCAAGGGGGCACCACCTGACCCTTGTAAGCCACCAGCACCCTGTTCCTCACCCACTCTGGGTTCAGTTTGGTTGGAGCACCTCTGAGCACCCGGGCCTGCCCACGGCTTTGGCAGCACAGCAGGAAACCTGTGGGACTAGGGTATGTGCTGCTGTTCTGGACACAGCGGGGCCCTAACAGGGGAGGAGGGTGATCCTGGGAGGCTTTTGGAGGAGGGGATGCTGCCGCAGGTATTGAAGGTGAGTAGGGAGTAGCAGGGCCGATGTCACCACCAGGCACTGAGGGTATAGCACCTGGACCCCTGGTACTTTTAAGGATCACAAAAACATTTTTATTTTAATTTCCTTTAAAGTCAGAAGGAAAAAAGAATATAATAATAGTGAATAATGAATCTAGCATGGATTATATTCGTCTTTAATGGAGGAGGTGGCCCACAAAGGCAAAAGGTGGTATGCAAGTCGGAATGGGACCCTGGGTGGCTACAGAGTAGTAGTATTGGGAAGTGGGGCTCCTGGACAGAGGAAACCACTCAGCTGTGCTCTGACATTGAGGGAGGGCAGGGAGACCAAAAGCTGGGCCCTGGAGCAGAGGCAGGGCCTGGAGTGCAGGCAGCCTGGGCTGTTCCCCGAGCAGCCCGGAGAGCAGTGTGGCCAGACGTGCCCATCAGGCGCCGGACAAGCTGGGGCGGAGTCTGGGGTGTCATGGAAATAATGATGGGTGAGAGGGGCCAGGTAGGTCACCAGGAGGGAGAGGGATCTAGGCGGGAGCACAGATGAGGCTTGCCACTCGGCTAACGGGGAGGAGTCTAGGGTGGTCTCTGGGTGACTGAAAGCCAGACGGTGATGACAACACAGTGGTGGGAAAGGGGCTCCAGGGACTGTGAAGTGGACACATATGGTGAGCTGTAGACTCTTTAGTATCTGGACTGAAGCTAGATCTGGGGTCATAATCTATAAAGGAAACCACAGAAGTACACAAGAAAGAGAAGAGCACCTAGGGCGGAACCCACCCACCCATCATCCACTCAATCACCCGCCCATCCACCCATCCCTCCATCAGCCATCCACCCATCCACTCATCCAGCCATCCATCATCCACTCATCCAGCCAGCCATCATCCCTCCATCATCCATCCATCCATCCATCATCCATCCACCCATCCACCCATCCCGCCATCAGCCATCCACCCATCCACTCATCTACACATCCACCCATCCCTCCATCATCCACTCATCCAGCCAGCCAGCCATCACCCATCCATCCAGCCAGCCAGCCATCACTCAGCCAGCCAGCCAGCCCATGTTTAAGGAGTGGGTGAAGCAGAAGGATCGGGAAGGAAGGAATGAGGAGTGAGAGAATGGGAGGCTGATCTGAGAGGAGGGTCTCGGGGCATGCGCCCACAAGCGGAGCTCATCTAATATACATTCACCAGCTAAAAGCAATAAGAAAAACCCCAATGTGTCAAGGCCAGCCTGCGGCAGAAACAGGAAGCAGAACGTCAGCCCGGAGCAGAAGCTGACAAGTTTGCTGAGGGCCGTGTTCCTGGCTGAAGGTGGGATGACCCAGCCCAAGTCCTAGGTTTGCCCTTTACCAGTTTTTTGGGGTTTTTGTTCTTTTTAAAAAAATATTTATTTATTTATTTTGGCTGCACCAGGTCCTAGGTGCGGCTCACGGGATCTTCGCTGCGGCATGTTTAGTTGTGGCATGCAGGCTTCTTAGTTGCAGCATGCAAACTCTTAGTCGCGGCATGCTCGAGGGATCTAGTTCCCTGACCAGAGACCGAACCCAGGCCCCCTGCATTGGGAGCACAGAGTCTTCCCCACGGGACCACCAGGGAAGTCCCCCTTTACCAGTTTTCAATCACCTGTCACATCTCTGAGGACTCAGGGGCTCAGGAACCCACACATTCCCACTGGATCTCAGACACAAAATTACTCAACTGCTGACATGGGGCAAACTCTCAGATTTTGACAGTGCCACCGAGTCCAGGCGAATGACCTGTCTGTTCTGGCAAGAGAGTCTGTTGGCATCTGCATGTACACAGAGCATCAAAAGTTGGGCTCCTCTGACCTGGCAGCACAGGAGAACCCCACACTTGGAGATGCCTGCACTTCTCTATAGAGAGGTGCAAATACCTCAAACCAGCCCCAGCCCTGCCAACTGCCTCTTCTCCTCCCACTTCTCAGTGGCCTCTGAGCAGTCTTCCCAGTTCCCCAGTCTGCAGGCGGGAAGCCCCCAGTGCCAACCTGGGACTTTGTTAAGTGCCCTGGGAAAAGTGTCAGGTTGTGGCCTTGGACACAGGCATGGAGCTGCTGCCCTCCCATGTCTGTGGTAGGTCTGGTCTGGCCTCTGCACACGGGCTCCACTCAGGGTCTCAGCTAGTACGAAGCTGTACCCTCCAGCCAACCCACTTCTGGGTGCCGTGCATAACTCCAGGGGCGTGCGCATCCCAGGGCTGCCCATTGTGACACCCCAGACATCAGCACAGAGGACTGGATGGCCTCGTGGAGAGCTCAGCAGGTCACACCCAAACAGCGCCCACAAAGACATCAAGGCGCCCCACAAGGATGTCACTGACTCAACCTGCCCTGGAGGGATAGGATCGTTGGCAATGGGAGTCCAAGACTTGGCCTTGGATGGGGTCCGTCTAAGTCCGTGACCTCAGAAGGCCAGGCTGGGCCAGAGTTGTGAGGATAAACAGTAAAACTCACTGTCCACCTCAGCTTTCCTCTTCTGAAAATCCCTGACGGACAAATCAGTGCTGACAAAGTGACCGTTGGCCCTCCAGGTGACCCTGTGGGCGGAACTGTGTTCAAGAGACTCAGACCACCCACCCCTCCTCCTGCTGCAGTCAGGTGCAGAGCACAGGTGGATGAGTTCCTAAAATATACAGCCAACTGTACGGTGAAGCCCTGTAAATTGTTGGGGTGCAGCTGCGGTTTACGTGATGTTCTTCAACAGCCCTGGCCGCCCTTAATGGCCGTGAGGTGGGCACCTGTGTGCAGGGGGGCGGGGGGGGCGGGGGTGATGTTCTGCGTTGTACACCCACGTGCATGGTCCCATTGTGTTGTGTGCCCATGTGCACTTTGCTATTCTGTGTCACGTGCTACGTGTACCCAGGCCACACTGGCGCAAGGGCAAGTGCCCATGTGAGGAGCTCTACGTGTGTGCTGGGACCTGCACCTGCGCCGCTGCATCCCCACCATCTGTGTCAGGCTCTCCAGGGCTGCTTCTTAACAAGGAGCTCATTACCCAGGACAGAGTGGAGGCCATTTCCAGGTAACTGGCTGTTTTTCTTTATTTTGAGGTTCCACTCTGCTTCCCCTGTGCCTGAGTTCTGCCCTCTAAGGCCCCAGAGACCTTGTCACATGCTCGTGACCCCTCCATGTAGCACAGAGAAGGCACTTTGTGGGAGGAACATGAGGTCAGGAGGCCTCAGGTAGCCACAGCCTGTACCAGGGGTGCAGTATCTCGGAGACCCCTCCAAGGTCTGCATCTGCTTCTTCACGCAGGAGCAGGTGCAAGCCCTTGCCCACTGCTGCTGGGTGGGATCCATCATGGGGCCTCTGTGCCACCCCCAGGTCACCGGCAGGGACCTCGGAACAGACCACCACCCCTGTCCCTGGACTCTGATCTCCCCCCTCAGTGTGGGCAACACCTGCCAACAATCAAGGGTGCCCACCCTGACCCCTGCCGGGAGGGTCTCCCAGGCTCCTGAGTCTTCTCTCTTGCTCTGGTGAAGAGGATGCCTGTGGCCAACTTCTTAAGAAGCTTCTCGGACAGGAGGGTATTCAGAGTCCTGCCTGGGCAGAAGCTCAGCGGGCAGGTGCTGGGGGAAGAGATGAGGCCAGGCTGGGCCGGGAGGGGCTGCGCTGGTGCAGTCCCTGCGGGCAGTCCTCAAACACTGACACGTGAGTGTGTCGGAGGACACACCAAAGCCCTGCTCGCAGGGAGCTCACATTCGGCAGGAAGTCCAACATATAAATGGTCACTGCTGGGCCAGCCTGGACTCCCTGCACAGCCTGGGAGCCTCTCAGAGCTGGGCCTGGGGGCAGTGACTTCCGCCCCCAACCAGCACCTCAGCTCCAGCTCCCCTCGGCCTCGAGGGTCCCTGCCTGGATGTCCTCTCTTCTCCAACTTGCACCAGTGGCCTGGCAGAGAGCCCGCCTGAGCTCACTCTTCCACAGCCCCTTCCTGCTGCCCCCAGGGTCCCTGACTGGTGCCCTGTGGCTGAGGACGGCACAGTGGTGTCTCTGGGGGCCCTGGAGGACTCTATTCCTTCCCTTTGCTTGGCCAAACTTTTGTGGGGAGCCCTCCAGCTTCTGCATCCTGAGACCATTTATAGAGGAAGCATGTAGGGTATGCCAGGCCCCCTCACTGTATGGCCCATTTCACCCTGACTGCTCTGCTCCAAGCCAAAGGGGACCCCACAGGTTTTGAGGCCCTCTCTCACTTTCAGATGGGGAAACCAAGGTCACGATAAGGGCAGAGGGGGCTATGTCACACAGTGGCCGGCCAGGAGGACCCAAGTCTCAGGCCACTGCAGGGTCTGCTCTCTCCACCGCCTACTTCAGCCTCCCCAGCACAGCTCACGCCCAGGCAGGGCCACAGCACCGAGCAGGCTGCCCTGAGGTAGAGCCTGCTCTCTGCCCCCAGTGATGCCAGTAAGGGGGTATTTTCACTCCTAGGGAGGGACCAGGCATGCAGAGCCAGTGGCAGCCAAGAGTCCCACCCATGTGAGCAGACAACAGCTTCCTCTGTGCTGACGTCAGTGTACCCAGTGCACCCTGTGGTGTGTTGAGCACATGTGTGTCACTGCTCGTGTCTGGGGTCACTGCATCTGTCTGGGAAGGTGTGTATATGTCAGCATGTGTAACATAGCCTGTGACTATCATGGCATATGTAACCGACAATGTGTGCCCTGTGGGTGCCCCAAGTCTGGACACTAGGCCCTAACTCTTTGCTTCTTTAAATGGCGTAAGTTAAGGTCAGGGAACAGACCAGCTTCAGAAACACCTCATTTCCTGAGGGAGAGGTGGCATAGCCTGCAGCCAGCTCACAGTTGGCCAAAAGCAAGGCATGTCCCAGCAGGGCAGCCCCTCCTGTGTCTGACCTGGATCCAAGAACAGACACATTCCTGGAGGCTCTGACCACTCTCGCAGGGGTGTCTGATGGAGCCCCAGCTAAAGTGCCACAAACCTCTGACCTCCCAGGCTAACCCTTCCTGGTGGAACAGTGCTACACACAAGACCCTTGCACCAGACAAGCTGTCTTGGACATGACAACTCTATCGATCTGGCATTCATGCTGCAGGCCCGTGTGTCTACGTGTGTTTTGTGCACAGGTCTTGGTGGTGTCTTCGATCTTGGCTGCCATGTTAAGTTAGCACACACACTGTCTGTGCATGTTTGTGGCTAGGATGTCAGCATCTGTGCCTCTGCACCTGTCCTGTGCGAGCAGCTTTGGGAGCTGCTGTGCATGTGTGTGGGTGTGAGCACACGTGTGGGCTGCTGTCTGTGTGCTTTGAGAAGGCATGCATGTGTTGGTTGCCGTGGGTGCTGTGTGGGCATGTGTGTGTGCACTGTGCCCACACCTGTGGGGCCCCTGTGATCCGTCCCTGCATGCCTTCCTGTGTCTGGGCAGGTCTCGGCCTGCACGCTCCCAGCCTTTCAGGCACCCGGGCTGGGCACAGGAAAACGGAGGCTGAGGGGCAGGCCCGGCCCTGCAGCTGTGGCCCCAGGGACACACTGCTCCCCTCTGCATCTCTCTCTTCTCCCACCCTCACCTCTGGGTTTCTCTTCCTGGGGTTTTACCACATCTGGTGCTCAATAAATGATTGATTGGTGAACGAATGTATGAGAAGGGGGCTCCAAGGGTGCGGTCTGGCGAGGAGGTAGGCGGGCACTCCAGGATGGGAGGGACCACCAGCTCTGGGCAGGCCGGGCAGCGCCAGAGGGGCGGTCAAGGCTGGCCGAGCCTGGGCTGGGGGCAGCAGGGTCTGTGGGCCGCCCCCGTGCTCCCCGGGGACGTCTCGGGTCACCGTCTGCACCGCCGGCCGCGCCGCCCCGCGGGTTATTTATGACCCCCTCTCCCTCCCTGGCGGCGGCGGCGGCGGCGGCGGCGGCAGCAGCCGGGGCGGCGGAGGGCCCCGCGCGGGGGGGACCGCGAGCAGCGATGGCGCCGCGGAGGCCGGCGGGCGGCCAGGGGCGGAGCTCCGCCGGCCGGAGGAGGGGCTGCAGCCGACGACCCGACCTGTGTTCTCCGCGGGGCCTCCGGGCCTGAGGGCCAAGCAGCGGTGATCCCAGCGCCAAAATTCTGTCCCTCTTCCCTCTGGTTCCAGTCTGCGGAGTACAGAGGAACGTGCGGGCTCAGGTGCCAGACCTGGACAGGCGGGAGGAAGTGAGCAGATGCTCCTGCGAAGAGTATAATGTCCAGGGGTGAGGATGCCTGGTCCCGTCAGCGTGGGAATGTCACTCTGAGCCCCGTGGGCAGAGGGCTCTATTTCCCAAGAACAGGGGGCAACATGTGTGTGGGGGGTGAACTGCCCTGGTCAGCCAAGACCCCGACAGCCCCTGGAGGGAGGTGTCCTTGGAGTCAGGGAGTGGCCCCAGAAGGAGAGAGCGTCCTGCAGAGAGCTCTGGGCCCAGTCACGGTCTTTTCAGGAGGGAACCCTGGTCCTCCAAAGAGGGCTGGAGCCAGATGGTGGCGTGGAGGTTAGGCTGGGTGAGCTAGGTCAGCCCCCACACCTTGCCAGCTGGACCCCTCCCCTGAAAGCCAGAGTTGGGGCCCCCCATGGCACTCCTTAACCATTGTGGGCCAGTGTGTGATGAAAGAGGCCAGGGGTGAGTGAGGGGTGGTCCAGCAGCAGGGACGGGAGGCCCCCCTCCTCAGGCTCAGGACAGAGGAGAGGCCTGGCCTGACAGCTGCCTGGTATCTTCTCACATCTAGAGATGTGCTTTGCCAACCTCCCCTCCCCAAACCGCAGTGTGAAGGTCAGGGGTTAGGAGGCCTAAGGCTCAACAGACAGATGCAGGCAAACATTAGAAGAGATGGGTGGAGGCTGTCTTTTGGCAGCAGGGTCAGGGCTGTGGCCAAGCAGTGGGCACACAGGCCCACTTGGCCTCCAGCTGAGCCCTGATGGCCTCTCCACACTGAGCTATGACCACAGATTAACAAGAAGGCTCCTCCACGGGCCTTGGCTCTCAGGCGAGGACAGCCTCCTGCATCCATTTGACATGGAGGCATCGCACCTGAGAGCAAGACACAGGCTACAGAGGCTGGGTGTGGGGGGAGCTCCCTAGCTCTCACTCCTGGGGTCAGGTATGTGCAGGTGTCCAGGTTACAGAGAGAGCAATGGGGCCAAGGGTGGTGAAGTAAGGAGGGGTCACTCACATTCACACCCATCTTCCCACCTGCCCCTTAAACTCCCACAGACAGAGATACAAGGAGTAAAGGGGCAGAGGGTCCCAGACACATGCCTGGTCTGAGCCCAGACCTCACTCCCCAGGTTGGTCTTGGGGCTGGCTGGTACCTTCGCTGAGGATGAGGTGGGCAGCACGCATTAGCACACGAAAGCAGCGTGGTCTCCGGCAGTCGGCCACATGCCCAGGTGGTGCTGGCGTCTGGTAGGAGGGGCTGAGGGGGATTGTTCCCTCACTCCCAGCCCCTCCCTTGCAGAAGGTGCGAGCATTCCTATGACCCAGCTCAGCAGCCCCCCCCACCCCCCACCCCCCCCCCGCCCAAGCCTGGTCAGGAAGATGCCCACATGGGTGCCCTACCAGGTGCATCTCAGAGGGGCACGGGCAGGGGTCTGGGAGCTGGCTTGGGATCAGAGGCTACTCTCTAGCTTGTCCAAAATGGCACACCAGAGAAATACAAGGTCTCGCCAGCTACTATCAAAACCACCGAGGTTCTCAGTTTCTCTTCCTAGTTATCCCACTGCGAGGCCACCATGCTGACCTGCAGGGAGGTGTGGGTTGATCCCAGGGGACAGCTGCCCTCATACCAGGCCTAGACCAAGGCTGACCTCTCCCCCGAAGGCACGGAGGTGGACGTGGATGCGTAGGTCCCTCGTCCCCAGACTTGCACATGGCAAGGAGCAGCAATGTGCTCCGGTGCACGGACCCCTATTCAGCTGCCCCTCCCCCTCCCCACGTCCCCCACCCCTAACCCAGATTGGATCTAGCCCACTTTCTTGCCCCACCCTATGGCTCAGATACTGTTTGCCGTGGAGGCAGACAACCTGGATTTGAAACGTCAGTACAGTTACTTGGCCTCTTTGTATCTCACCTTCCTCATCTGTAAAATGGGGATAATAAAGGAAAACTCGTGTTGGGATCATCAGGTGAACTAAGGTGTGTGAAGTGTATGGTGAGGGGGCAATGGTTGATGGAACTGTTATCGTTGTTATTCACACACCACGAACCCTCCCCAACACCTTTGCCGAGGCCACACAGCGCACACCCTGTAGAGCGGAGGAGACCACCCATGCCCTCCCCACTGATGCCCACCACCTACCCAGAGCTGCCGGCTCACACACACCCCCGCCAGGCAAGCGGCGATTCCGATCCCGGATCCGCTCCTTCGCAAGGAGCCAGAGTCCAGGACTCCGGCTGGGGCGCCCAAACAGTGACTCCCTCAGCACCTGGCGCGGTCCATGCGCGCCGCCTCTCGCTGGCATCCGTCCCCCGCACCACCCCCATCCCCCCCCCACACACACCAGTCTCCTTTCCTCCTGTTCTCTCCCACTCGGGAATAGGGCAGAGGGTGCAGCCGGGGCCCGTCGGGTCCCCCCCGTGAGCCCAGTCGGCCGTCACGCACCCCCTGCTGGAGCCCGTGCCGCCCGCCCGCCGCGCCGGGGCCGTTTAAATGGGCCAAGTTGTGGCGGCGGCGGCGGCGGCGGCGGCGGCGGCGGCGCGAGTCTCCCAAGTCCCCGCCAGGCGGGCGCGCGCTGGAGTACGCGGGTGCGCGGCTGGGACGGCGGGGCGGGGGCCTGGGACCCTCCGGCGGGGCGGGGCACGCGGCCGGAGGCTCCACACCTCCTCACTGCCCGGCTCGGCCCGGCGGGCGCAGCAGCAAATCGGGCGCGGGGCCGCCCCGGGGGGCGCGGGCGCAGGTGGCCCAGCGCCCTGTGGAGCCCCAGGGTCCTGGAGCTGCGGCGCTGGGCAGGTCGATCGGGGATCGATACAGCTCTGGCAGCACCATGTCTCAGGCAGCAGAGGCCCCGCCAGCCGGCCGGGCAGCGGTCCGAGGTGGCCCGGCTGGGGCGCAGTAGCGGCGAGGACGGGTGCGCGGCCAGGAGCCTCCCAGGCCCCCGCCCTCGAGACCCAACTCCAGCCCGGGCCGGAACTAGTTGGGCCGGCTGCGGAGAGCCAGGCTGCAGGACCACCCGCCCACCATGCCGGCGGTCAAGAAGGAGCTACCCGGCCGCGAAGACCTCGCCCTGGCTCTGGCCACCTTCCACCCGACCCTGGCCGCGCTGCCACTGCCGCCGCTGCCCGGCTACCTGGCGCCACTGCCCGCCGCGGCCGCCCTGCCCCCGGCTGCCTCGCTACCAGCCGCGACCGCGGGCTACGAGGCGCTCTTGCCCCCGCCTCTCCGCGCCCCGCGCGCCTACCTGAGCCTGCACGAGGCCGCCCCGCACCTTCACCTGCCCAGAGACCCTCTGGCCCTCGAGCGCTTCTCGGCCACTGCGGCCGCGGCACCGGATTTCCAGCCGCTGCTGGACAACGGCGAGCCGTGCATCGAGGTGGAGTGCGGCGCCAACCGCGCGCTGCTCTACGTGCGCAAACTCTGCCAGGGCAGCAAGGGTCCGTCCATCCGCCACCGCGGCGAGTGGCTCACACCCAACGAGTTCCAGTTCGTCAGCGGCCGCGAGACGGCCAAGGACTGGAAGCGCAGCATCCGCCACAAAGGTGCGGCCGCCGTGGGGGCGCGGGCCTCTCCGGTCCCTCCCCTCTGCTCCCCGAGGACCCGTGGGTCCGGACCCCCCTCGTCCTGACACCTGGGAGACTCCATCTCTGCCTAGAGAGGGCGCTGCGACTCCGGGGCCACCGCAGAGACGCCCCCTTCCCCCAAGCACGGTCGCCTTGGTGGACCCGGGCAGAGCGCCCTCGGCCTCCGCGGTCCCCGCAGCGCTGGCCGCACGAGCCGGCGGCTCCTTCCGTCCGGAAGGTCTTTGCAGGATTCCTGGGCCTGAGGCTCACGGGGAAGTTTACGGGAACTCGGGAGAGCGGGCGGGAGGCCGACTGGGCGGGGTACTCCCCTGCGGGGTCGAGGAGCCACCGGTTCTGGCGGGAGTGGAGGGGCACACGTGAGGCGGCCGGGTGCGGACGCGCGCTGGTAAAGCGAAAGGCAAGGTGCAGGGGTGGCGCAGGCAGGTGGGGGGCGCGGGGGCGCGCGTCGGGGCGGGAGCGCGCGCGGAGCCGAGCGGCGGCGGGGCTGGGAGCAGCCGCTTGGGCTCCCGCAGGAGTCTGGCTCCGAGGGCGCGACGTGCGGGCGCCAGAGCGGGCATGCGGTGGGGGAGGCGGGGTGAGCGCCAGGCCGGGGGTAGGGGGTGGTTAGAAAGTTAGGGGCCCGGTCACGCTCGTCGACTTTGGGGCTCACGGCTCCACGAGGTCAAGCGCAGTCCCGGGTCCCGACCGCGCCGCTCACCTGCGCCGGGCCCGACCCTCCTCCGCCCGGCTCCGGGTTCCGGAGGACCGGCTTGGAGAGCGTGGAGCGCGGGAGGAGTGGCGCAGGGGGAGGGGAGAAGGCCGCCCTCCGTCAAGGAGGGGCGCTCACCGGATCTTGAGTTTCTGAGCTCTGCAGATCCCCGCGGCGTCCGCGAGGGTAGGGTGAGCCGCGAGGCCTGGCGGAGGGTTCGGAAGTTGGACGGAGGCGGGTGTTCATAGTCGTGGTGGGAGGGAACCTGGCCTTGACCCTGACAGCGCCCCGGAAGCGTGCCCGCGTGCCCGGCCCCACCTGTGCCCGCCCCGCTCCCTCACTGGTCCTGCCTCGGCTCTCCTCGCAGGGAAAAGTCTGAAGACGCTTATGTCCAAGGGGATCCTGCAGGTGCATCCTCCGATCTGCGACTGTCCAGGCTGTCGAATATCCTCCCCGGTGGTGAGATGTGGGAGAAAAGTTGGGGCTTCGGGGTCTTGTTTCTCCACCGCGGAGCTTGTGCCTGTATTTTCTAGGATCAGTCCTAACTTCAACCCTGCCGATGGGCAGGAGGGAGCCCCCAGGGACTAAGAGAGGAGATGACTTTGGGTGGGAATCCCGGGGCACCAGAGCCCTCACCCCCTTGATGCAGGGCAGGGTCCTGCCTATCCTGGAACCTCTCCTTGGGAGTCTGGGAGCTGCTTCTCCTGAGGTCCTGGGGACAGCCCACAGTGTGAAGGATTCCTCCCTGGACAGTGTCACCTGACTGGGGCTTGGGGACTTTGCCTTGTCACAGGTTGGGAGGGGGTCACCATGTCAGCTGGCCCAGCCTGGGAGAGGGGCCAGTCCTAAGGGAATGCTTGTTCTGGGATGTGACAGTGTGACAGTGTCGGCTGGCCTGGATGTACATTCTGGGGTGGCCACAGGCTTGGATGTGAGTGACGTGCATCTCTGGGTGCCCAGGGCTGGAGCCCTACAGGGCAAGGTCCTAGATGTCCAGGAGTGTCCGGGGATACAACCCAGCTTGGGGCACAGGAGGTGCAGAGTGGGCCTTGGGTGTCAAGAGAACTGCAGCTGGGAGCTGGTGTGGGGCCTCCAACCCAGTGTAGACGTCTCTTGACCCCTCATTAGCCTAGCGGAGCAAGGGAGACGGGGCCTGTGCCTGCCCCTGAAGCACTGCCCTCCCCATTGCATGCCCTCCAGGCAGCAGTGGTTGGAGGGTGAACCTGAAAAGGAAATTTCTCCTTGAGGGGGACAGTTCGAGCCCCTGGGGGAGAGCCCATTAGGGCCATGGCTCCTGGCACCACTCAGTAGCCCCGCTGCCAGGAAGGCCTGAGAGGACCCTGCAGGCCGCCCTCAGCTTGTTTACTTTGGACTGGCGGTAGGGTGGGGGAGGGGATGTCCTGGATTCCTCGTGGGCCCTGGGGGTGGGCAAGCTAGGAAGCCACACGCAGTCCTGTAAAGACACACAAGTTGGGCAGGGGAAGAGGACGCAGCTGAACCTCCCCACGTGCCCACCCCACACACTGTCTGGCATGAGCTCGCCATACTCACAGGCATGCCCGCCCACAGAGCCCCCCAGACAGAGCATGTACACAGGCAGCCCACCTTTGCCCGCTGCCACCATACCTGCCTGGGGCAGGAGGCTGAGCTCTCGCTCCCCTTCTCAAGCAGCTGGTGCCCAAGAGGACACCCTCCAGGCTGGTCTGGGTTTTCTGCCCGGGTGAGAGGAGCCCTGCCTCTCCCATCATCCCCTTTTGAAGGTCTCCCGTAGGAGGGGGGTGGGCAGGTGGCCTGAGCACAGCATCAGCCCCCTCTAGGACATTGCTTGCAGGGCTGCCTGCCTGTCAGGGGCTCCCAGGTCCCTGCCCTGCATGAGGGATGGCTCAGACCTGGGCCTGCCTCTTCTGAGCCCGGTCCCTCCCAGGCCCATCCCTGCACCCCTCCCTTAGGAAGGAAGGAGTCTCATGGACCCCCTTGTCTTTCCAGGCCCCACCTTTTCCACAGAGAGACTGTTTTCCCCTACTCCCCGTGGCCAGGTCCACAGGTATGTGCACACTGCACGGTCACAGAATATGGGTGTGCACACGGCGCAGGGCTCACGCAGCCGGCCTCCACACACCCACCCTCGCTGTCTGAGGAGCCAGTGCGTGGCTGGGGCAGGGGCTTAGCACCCAGTTCTTAAATCTCTGTGCTGAGCAGGGGTGAGCAGCTGAGGTCTCTGGTGTGTGGGGGGGAGGCATGTGAGTTCCCTGTCCTTGGCCAGGGTCAGCAGGGCTGCCCATCCTGGCCCCCCACCCTGGGGCCATCCCAGGCCACCCTAGCTGGTCTGGCCGCACCCCACGTGGCAGCCTTACTGCTCTGTTTCCCTCTCCTCTTCCTTGTCCCACAGATGAGAAGCAGAGAGAAATGCATTTACTTTTTTCCTAAGAGAACAGCTTAATTAAAGCGGAAAGGCAGGAGAGGAGGCCCTTTTGCTTGGGCTGCAGCAGGCTAGAGAAGGGCAGAGCCGAGGGGCCTTTGCAGCTGAGCACACTCCTGACAGGTCAGGGCTGTTGGGAACCCTCCCCCCAGAGCCTGGCCTGAAGAGGCTCGGGGCCCAGATGGGCAGTCCCCCCCCCACCCCGCCTCGCCCGAGCTCTGCTGTCGCTGGTGTAGCACCGAGCCAAGGCCAGGCCCCCTCGTCTTGCAGGCCTACCCCGGCTCCTTCCCCCCCACGCCACCCGTCCCCAGCACTGCCCAGTCCATCTTGCTGAGTGTGTGCTGCAGAGCCGACCATGGGGGGGGCCTCCTGGGTGGATGTGTGAGGGCAGGTGTGGCAGAGACTGGCTCCCAGAGCCTGTCAGGGGCACTGCCCAAATCTGGGGCTGGGACGGGTCGTGTGGAGGTGAGGGTGGTCTGGGTCTGAAGAGAACCTTTCCTCTGGAGGGTAGCACTGTGGTGGCTGCACACCGCGGCCCTTCAGATCCAGGGCGACGCTGTGCGGGGAGGGGCGAGAGCCCCCTGGACACCTTCTTCCCCAAGCTCCTGCGTGTGTCCTGCGTGTGGCGGGGACACGTTGTCCTAGCAACAGGAGGGTGGGGTCCTAGGAGGCCTCGGTCACTGAAAAGATGAAAGAGAATTAGGTAAGCCCCAGGCCCCTGCCACCTCCCTGAACCAGTCACCTGTTATTAAATAAGAAAGAGCCCCCTGCCCACCAGACAATAGGAACTTTTCTTCCCTAGGGTGGCAGCGCCTGCAGGCACTGGCAGGTACCATACCGTGCGGGCCCGAGCACGAGCCACCGGCTGTGCGCGGGCTCTGAGCGCCTCTGTGGGGGCCCTGTGCGTGTGCCCCTGCTCCCCACTCACGTGGCGGTCGCAGGGCTGGGACAGGTGCGCCTCGTTGAAAAACTCCGAATCTTTTAGTTCCTAACCCAGGGGGCAGAGCCCCCCCCCAGGGCCCGTGGGACAAAGGGTCTCAGCTGCCAGGTGACCTGTGAACCAAAGACCTGCAATTTGCCAGGGGTCAGCTTCAGCTCCCCCTGAGCTGGGCTCCATTTGGCACTAATCAGAAGGTGGGCTTGGCATGGGTGGGGGGTTCACGCAGAGTGTGAGGGGGGTTGCCAGGCAGACATGCAGGCAGAGGTAACTGCACGTTGAACGGTGACAGGACCCACAGCGTCCCGCGGGTACTCGCGGCCCCTCTGCGCTCCCTGGAGCTGGGAAAGCCGCACTGGTCTCCAGCAGGCGAGTGCCTGTGGAGGGGCCTGGGCCGAGTGTGGAGCCCCGACAAGGCACTGCCACACCCCAGCCCCCCAGGGTGGAGTGGAAGGCAGTCTCTTCAGGGGTTCCTGGTGGAGGCCTTGCCCCCCTGCTCTTGTCTTGGCCTCTGGCCAGTTGTGACGGTCCTGGAGGCTGGAGGCCCCTCTGCTGTAGGCACCCAGGAAGCTGAGCGACCCGGTTTGTCCTAACCTTCCTCTCCCCACTCCCTGTCCAGAACCGGGGGCGGCTGGCAGACAAGAGGACAGTTGCCTTGCCCCCTGCCCGTGTCCTGAAGAAGGAGCTGACCCCCAGCTTCTCAGCCAGTAGTGACAGTGACAGGAGTGGCCCGGCCTGTGGGCAGCGGCTGGGCTTGAAGCAGGAGGACGACCCGCATGTCCGTATCATGAAAAGAAGGTGCTTCAAGGGCCAGGGTGGGAGGGCACGCGGGCTCTGGCAGGTGGCAGAACTGGGGTCTCCAGGCAGCAGAAGGCCACATCAGGCTTCGGGTGGGGGGCCTTTGCCCTGGGGATAGGGCCCCAGTTTAGCTTGCTGTGTCTCCGTGGACGCTGATAGCTGCCTCGGCTGAAACAGAACCTGGACCCCCGGGGACATGCCACAGGATGGCTGTGAGCCCACCTTGCCCCCGCCTGGGGGCCGAGTGTCGGGCCAGGACTCGGTGGCATCGCCGGGGAGCGGGCATCACCAGCGGTCACGGCCAGAGCAGGCCACGGAGGGTAGTTGGCCAGGAGGCCCAGAGCCACTGGGTGTGAGGAAGGAAGGCGTCTCTAGGAGGAGGGTCTGGCGGCACCGCAGCCAGGCGGGGAAAGGGGAGCTGGGCGGGCCCCACGCTCGCTCTCACCAGAGGGGCCACTCCCCCCGGCTCCTACTGTCCCTCCCAGGCTTGAGGCTACCCTTCCTGACCTCCCACCTTCTCCCCTCCTGACAGAGGCCCCTCCCTCTGTCCACTCACCCCTTTTTCCATCCTTCCATCCATCTGTAGGTCCATCATCTGTCTGTCCGGCGTGTCTTGTGCATCCCCAGAATTTTAGGCCCTTTCTCTTCCTGCTTGGTCTGTTTTTTTTTTTTTTTTGAGGTACACGGGCCTCTCACTGTTGTGGCCTCTCCCGCTGCAGAGCACAGGCTCCGGATGCGCAGGCTCAACGGCCATGGCTCATGGGCCCAGCCGCTCCGCGGCATGTGGGATCCTCCCAAACGGGGGCACGAACCCGTGTTCCCTGCATCGGCAGGTGGACTCTCAACCACCGCGCCACCAGGGAAGCCCCTTGCTTGGTCTTTTAACATGTTCCAGTTTCTCCTACCCTAACCCTAACCGTCCGGGCCACCCGAGACACACACCCCCTGCCGCCCCCACTCCTACCCGTGCTAAGGTGAAGCACCACGTGGGCCTCCCACTGCCCTCCATCAGCCCGAGGGCCTTTTCAGGGGTGCTGCTGGGATGAGAGCGTGGGCACAGGGCAGAGCTGCTTCCTTTCTTGCCCTCGCCTGCCTCCGCTGTGTGATGGTCGCTTTCAGGAGGCAGGTTGGCAGCAGCCGGGACCCAGGGGCCACCACTGGAGCCGACAGTGGCCA
Organism: Leucopleurus acutus; assembly: GCF_964270905.1. Taxonomy (NCBI): domain Eukaryota; kingdom Metazoa; phylum Chordata; class Mammalia; order Artiodactyla; family Delphinidae; genus Leucopleurus; species Leucopleurus acutus. The sequence continues at coordinate 193,455,934 of NC_139143.1, read as the reverse complement.
TGGGGCTCATTCCCTGCCCGGAGCAGCTCTAGCAACTAGGAAGTTGGGTTCAGTCACACAAGTGACACGTGCAGAGGAAGCCACAGCCCCACCCCCAGCACAGCGTGGGGGCTGCTCTGGTTCCACTGCAACAAGAAGCAGAGACTCGGGCTCTCAATTCTGCCCTTCCCGATTCCTCTGTCTGGTGAGGCCAGGAGCTGGCTTCTGCCCCGTGAGCCTGTCCTGGCGGCAGCCGCCGGCCTGTTGAGGGTGCTCTGAGCCAGCCCAGTTCCCTTGAGGCTGGCGCTCCAGGGCAGACACAGGGTGTGCCACACACACACACACACACACACACACACACACACACGTCCTGCTGTCCCCGTGCCGAGTCCTGGAGGCCACACTGACCCTCTGCTTCTCTCTTTGCAGAGTCCACACCCACTGGGATGTGAACATCTCCTTCCGAGAGACGTCCTGCAGGTAGGGCCAGGCTGGGGCCAGGCTGCCCCCACATGCTGTGCATGCGCAGGACAGAGCCTTCTTGCTCCACGTCCCCTGGGTCTGCTTCTAAGTCTCTCCAGCTTCCCTCCCCTCCTCCTCTCCTTAGTCCATCGTCTGTCCGTTGACTTGTGCCTAGGCTGTGACAGCAGCACGGCCGTGGGTGCTGGACTGCCCAACCCTGAAGCCAAAGTGTGCTCCCCCTCGCACATTGAAACCCATCTGCCCAGAGCTAAGGCTATGACCAGCCCCTCCCACCCTCCCAGAGAACCACTGGGATGTGAGAATGGTGATGTGTGAGTGGGGTCTTGAAGGATGCATAGGAGTTCACTAGGGAAAGGGGATGTCTGCAAAGACATGGAGGAGGGAGGGAAGGGGATGTGACAAGGGAGGAGGGGAAGCTGGTAGGCCTGGCTCAACTGGATGCTAAAGGGCCTTAGATGCTGGGACTGTTGGCATTGTCCTTCAGGCAGTGGGGAGCCACTGAAAGTTCTTGAGCAGGGGAGTAACCAGTGTATGTTTTGACAAGGTCCTGCTGGAGGCCCCGCCCAGCAGGTTGGGGGTTTGCTCCAGTCCATGGTGATCCAGGCATGGTGGAAGCAGAGAGGCTGAGGGGGCTGCCAATCCAAGATGTAGTAAGGAGATAAAAATGAGGGAACCTGATGAGGAGGCTGGGGCGTGTTGGGGAGACCCAAGTCCCCCGTTTCAGAAGGGCAGGGGTGGACAGTCTGTGGGCAGAGCCCAGGCTGTGGTGCCTGTGATGTCTGCTCAGTGGGGTCAAGTCTTGGCCCAGCGCTTCCAGGGAAGGCCCAGGAAGGGCCCAACCGAGCAGGCAGTGGGCGTCCAGCACTGAGTGGCCCCACTTGCTGCCTGGCTTTGTGCCAGATGTGTTATTATTTATTTATTTATTTATTTATTTTTGCGTTGGGTCTTCGTTGCTGCGCGCAGGCTTTCTCTAGTTGTGGCAAGCGGGGACTACTCTTTGTTGCGGTGCATGGGTTTCTCATTGCGGTGGCTTCTTGTTGCAGAGCACGGGCTCTAGGCACGCGGGCTTCAGTAGTTGTGGCTCGCGGGCTCTAGAGCGCAGGCTCAGTAGTTGTGGTGCACGGGCTCAGTTGCTCCGCAGCATGTGGAATCTTCCCGGACCAGGGCTCGAACCCGTGTCTCCTGCGTTGGCAGGCGGATTCTTAACCACTGTGCCACCAGGGAAGTCCTGGATGTGTTATTATTTACATTTCTGAGAATGTCTGGGTCCTGGAGCCAAATTACAATGAAAACATCTTTAAACTTATCTCCACCTCATTTTGAAGTTGCCCACTCAACTGATCATTTTTATGAACCGTCATGAACATTGACGACGTTTTATGAGCCTTTTACTTGGGAAGCTACATGATAAGTTTGTCAGCGAAGCCTGTAGGGAAATCCCAGGCTGCTCCTCCGCTGCCTGTAGCCCCCTGCTCACCCCACCTGGCCATGGGATGTGGGAGAGGGCCCAGGTGTCCAGACGCAGGGAGCCCCTAGCAAGAGGCCAGGCCCCAGTGTGAGGGTGCTCCTTCGGCCTGGCACAGGCGCTCAGAGCAGCAGGGCTGATTTTCTGGACTTTGCCAGAGGGGAGACTGAGGGGCTCAGCTAAGAGGACTTACAGCCCATCGGCCTCCCCGCCAGTCCCCCACTGCACACCCCGGCGTCTGGCCAGGGAGGGCTGGCAAGCACACGGCCCAGCAGCCTCACACTGCCCCCACCCCGGCTCTGTCTTTGTCTCTTCCTGGCTCCTTTTGGCCCTGTCCATGTGTCTTTCTGTCTCTAGTCTGCTGTCTGTACTTCAGGCTCTGTCCATCTGTTTGTCTGCTGTTGCCATCCTTTCTGTCGGTCCAGTAGCGCCTGTCCATGTCTGTCTGTCCACCTCCGTCTGTCTGGTCATCTGACTTCATCCATCGATCTTCATCTGTCTGTCTGTCCATCGGTTCCATCCGTCGGTCCATTCTTCCCCGTCCCTCTGTCTGCATGACTGCAGTGAACCACCTGCCTGGTTGGAGCTCCCCATTAGGCCCCCTGCATCCTGGGCAGCAGGCAGGAGATGTGGCCCCTGCCCTCCCGAGGCCCCTGAGCTGGCCCGGAGGTGCACAAGGGCTGGACAGCACAGCAGGCACTGGAGGAACCCGAGGGCCCCTCACGGGGAGACGGGATCTGAGGGTTCACACGTGTTCAGGTTGGCGTGTACAAAATTTGTTCACGGTTCTTTATATAAAGCCTGGCGTGAATGACACCAGGCTTTATGTAAAGTGAACGACGGAGTGACCACACAGGTTTCCTGGGGCCCATGGGGCAGACCCCCAAGGCAGGGAGCAGGGTTTGGTGGGTGGACTGTGGCCTGTCCCCACTAGGCTTCGCCTCCCTGGGGCCGCGGCGCCCCCGTGCCTGAAAGAGCAACGAGAGCACTGTTGGCCACGGGGGGGGGGGGGGCAGACCCAGTCCCTGCGTGGGGCTCTCGACTGAGGATTCATGGGGAGCAAGCTGATGGGGCCTGACCCTACTCCTCAGCCTCTGGGGAGGTGGTCCCCCTCCTGCAGGAGTCCTAGGGACACCAGAAGGGGGTCCCCTCAAGGGAGAGCTCCGTGGCGGCAGCAGCCTCGCCACTAGGCACCCGCCGCCCCTCCCTGGTGCTGAGGACAGCACTTCTCTCTTCCACCCCCCACCCCGCCCCGCCCCCGCATTGATGAGGATGATAGAGGGGGTGAGGATTGCTGCCAATTAATCCCATAAAGTACTTATTCCCACCCCACCTGCCCTCTTGTTTGCACAGCGAGGGCCTTCTCGCCTCCAGGGAAAGGGGGTTGGGGGTGGGAGAGAGCCTGCATCAGGGTCTCCCAGAGGCTCTAGAGCCCAGCCCTGGAGGCTTCGGAGCTGAAACTGATCTGCTTAGGGGCCAGCTCTGGATTAGCGTGCTCCAGCCACCCAGGCTGGGGGGAGGGGTGCTGGGGGCTATTTAATGAGGTTTAGGGTTGGTTCCCAGGTCACTCAGTGGAGGCCCCCCTTGCAGTGGCCCAGACAGGAGGCTGCTCCGTTACAGGTGGGCTGGGGAGCGAGGGTGCTGGGGAGGGAGCGCTGGGGTGTCACAGGGCGGGCCGGGGTCCGTCCCTGCTCCTCTTCTGTCGTATCCCAACTTCCTGCCACTCCTGGCTGCATCTGCAAGGTGGCGAGTGGCCCTTCCCTGTGCTAAGGGAGATGCTCTCAGAGCCCCAAGAGCAAACGGGTTGGGGGACCATTCCCTCCCTCTTTTCTCTGGGGTTCTGTGATACAGGCTTTGAGCTGATTTGACAGTAAGAGAAATGAGGGAACAAAGTTAAATTCGTGTTCTCCCAGGGTTCTTGGCGGGGAGCCCTGGGAGAAGAGCGTCCTGAGCACGGGCACACCGGGGACCACGGTGCGCGTCTGTCTGTGTGTGTCTGCAGGCCTTGGTGAGTGTGCGTGCGCCCCTGTGTGTCCCTGGACACGCGCACACCTCATTGGCTGCAGACTTTGCTCTCAACCTCGGTTTCCTTATTTGAAGAAATCGAGAGTCCATGGGTGACTGCAAGTTTAGCACGTGCACAGGAATGAGTGCTGGGCCCCTCTGGCAGCCTACACCCCAGGAGCAGGCCCCCCGAGGCAGGAGGCAGGGACACCGTGGCCGGTCTCTCTGGAGAGAGCACTGCAGGACAGGGCCAGCCCTGCACTCCAGACAGACCCTCCCTGGGAGCAGCAGTGGGGTCTGAGGGCAAGGCCTCCACGTCCAGCCGACACTCGGCAGGAGCTGGTGGGCCCAGGTGGCGCCTGCGTGGGTCAGGGTGAGAGCCCACACCCACCAGGGAATGGAGATGCTCACAGCGCTCACACGCGAGCTCAGTCAGGAGCCCCACCGGGTCTCACCTTCCCCATCTGCTTCGCTGCAGCCAGGACAGCGACCTCCCCACCCTCATATCCAGCCTGCGTCGCAGCCGCCACCTCGTTATGCCCGAGCATCAGAGCCGCTGTGAATTCCAGAGAGGCAGCGTGGAGGTCGGCCTGGGAGCCGCAGGTGAGGGGCCAGGGCAGTGCCGGGGGTGTGGGGGGGTGGCGGGGGATGAGGACGGGGCTGCCGGAGCCAAGGCAGCTCAGCGAGAGCACGGCCGCCCCACGGCCCTCCCTGCGTCTCTGCCCGTCGGCTCTGGGTGCCGCCACCGCCCCCAGCAGCCTTGGCGGGCAGCCAGGGAGGCCAGCGGAGGCGGCGGGAGGGGGCGAGGCCGGCTGTCCCCCGGGGCTCTGTGTGATGGTAATTGTGTTAATCCCGGCCAGCCGTGCAGACAGAAGGCGGAGGCGGTGGCTCCACCGTGGCTGCTGCTGCAGGGGGCTTGGAGCGGCGGAGGCCCCAGGGGCAGCGGAAGGCAGGACAGTCAGGGAGTGCAGGCCTCACGGAGGCTCCGAGGTGCACACCTGGGAGTGGCTCCCGGATGGGCAGGGACACGCTCTGCACGCACGGAGTACCCACCGACCCCACAGAGCGAGGGGCCCCGAGAGGGAAGGGGGCCACGCCCTGAGAGAAGGGGGACTGGGGCCTGGACCTCTGCAGGGGTGGGGCAGGAGTGTGCTGGCCCAGGAGCTCTGTCCCTGAGGAGGGGCGGCTCTTGGTGACAGCAGGAGCTCAGAGGGAGGGACAACTTGGGGACCCACGAGGCACCACTGCAGAGACTGTGCGGCATGACTGAGCTGTGGCTGAAGGTGTGGGGGGGTGCTGAGAGGAGGTGGCAGGGGTCCCTTGCTGCCCTATGGACCAGGGCAAACCCGCGAAGTTCCCAGCAGTGGCTGCAGCTCTCAGGAAGGCTGGGCAGGGGATGGTCCACCGTCCTGGGACACCTGAGTACCCCCATCAGGGCCTCCAGGTGTGCCTGTGCCTAGGTAGGCCTCTGGGGGAGTGCTGCTTCTGGAGCCGTGTTGGGGGCGGAGCAGGCGGCTGATAAAATCGAATTGCCCCATCAATCGGGGGAGCCTCCGGAGCCCCACAGTGGTTGAGATATTCTGAGCCGCCAGGCCCCCTGCTGCCTGCACACGTGGAGTCCTCCCCATGGTGCGTGGCCTGAGTGCGCGTGTGCGCCCCGGACCCGGCCAGAGGCCTGGGTATCCACTCACGCCCGTGTGACACGCGTGTGTCAGGGTGCCCTCACTCTTTGTGCTCAGGTGCAAGGCCCGCATATGAGCACTTCGGGGGTCCCACGTGGTCTGCATGAGGCACCACGTGTGTCCAGGTTTCGCCCGAGCCCTGCCCTCCTCTCGGGACTCCACTTCTCAGCGGCTCCCACGTCCTGCGGCCGGCCCCTGGGTGGAGGCCTTCGCCCGCCCTCACCTTCTCAGCCCCAGCAGCATGTGTCAGTCCTGTTCTTACCCGGGGGGGGGGGGGGGGGGGGGAAGGGTCGGGAGGAGAGGGCTTGGGGCGGCCCTGCAGACCTCTGGCGACCGTGTGTGTGTCTGCTTCTGGCTGCCCCGGGTGTGCCTGTGAGTAGATGTGGCCTCATGAGGGCCTGGTGAGCCCCAGACCCCCACGGCAGGAGCCCCCTGCGGCCATGGGCCTGGTTCTCACTGTGGGTCCCCCCCACAGTCAGGTGCTCCCCAGCACCTCTCCCAGGCAGAGAGGAGCCCCACCCCCAGCATGGAAAATGGGAAACAGATCGCAGGGAGGTGAGAGCCCTGGGTTGTTCTCTGGGTCCAGGAGGCGTGCGTACAGGGTGGGGTTCGGGCAGCAGGTGTGGACCTAGCCCAGACCCACCTTCCCGTCTGGCACAGCTGGACGCTGTAGCCCTGCTGGCCGGAGACCCTTTGGCTTCCCGAGGGGCCTTGTGCAGGTTGAGCACCCCCCCACCCATCCTGCTAGGTCACTGAGGTAGGACCCTTCGTCTGGGCGGTCCCTCGTCCCTCCCGGTGCAAGGCCTGGGGCTAGGCCCCTGGGCCCCGGCCAGTGGCAGGAGGTAGCCGAGATCAATAAGTTATTAGCACCATTCTGTCAGCTGTAAAGTGCAGATTGATCTGCACGCACTTCCCCACCTGATAAAAATGACAGATTAAAGGAATAAGGAGAAGGCGGGCCCCTCACCCACCCAGAGCCCCGTGAGGATGGAGAGGGGGCCAGGAGCACGGGGTCTGGACGGGAGGCCAGCACTGTGGTGGGTTAGGGTAGGTAACTGTGGTGGGTCCAGGAGACCGAGCCAATTGCTGAGCTGTTCCACAGAAACCTCCCAGGCCTTGGGCTCGGGAGGGAGCCTGGCGTCTGGGTGCAGGGGCTGGGATGGATGAGTATGGCTTGGATGTGGGACCTGAGAGAGGACTTCAGGATGGGGGTGGGGCTGGGGCGGGGCTTGGGCCACGTGAGCGGCTGTACGCAGTGGGTGAGGCTGCTTGGGGTGCCCTTGGGGGCTTAGCCCAGCCGGGCAGGTGGGCATGTGTGTGACAGGCCAGGCCAGGGTGGTGGCTCGGGCTTTCTGGGGGCAGTGAGGGATGTGGCCTGGGGGCAGGGGCCCAGGAAGAATGGGTGTGGCAGGTGTGCCGGGGTCTGTGGCCTCTAGGAAGAGCTTTGGGTACCCTGGCACGGGACTCTGCACTGCCGGTCCTCACCCGTACCCTAGGAGGAGAGGTTGGTTTCCAGTCAAATCAGGGTGCTGAGGAAGGCTCCTTACCCTGCAGAGGAGACTAGTCTGGCTGGTGCGGGCAGCATGGCACCTGTGGGGTCCCGAGTTGCTACCTGAGGCCGTAGCTGTGGATCTCCCATCGTATCTATGCACACACAGTCCAGAGCCCAGGGTCTGGACCGTCCCAGGCCCTCGCCCTGTCCCAGCCCCACATGAGGGACCCCAGGCTGGGCACGGCTTTAACCTGGCCAGGACCCACAGGCACCCCTGAGGAATGAGGGGTGTGGTTCCAGGCTGAGCTGGAGCTGGGCCGGGACTGAGGCCGGTATTGGGGTGGGCCTGAGCTGTTCCCGCCCTGGCCCCTACGAGCCCTGAGAGGCAGGGCGGGGTTCACTCTGCCCTCTCCCAGGTGACCTGTTGGGCAAGAGGCTGGGTCGCTCCCCCCACATCAGCGGTGACTGCCCTTCGGAGAAGAAAGCCCGAAGCAAGTCCCCTCAAGGTGTGAGCCCGACCCCCGGGGGGTGGAGGCACAGGCACTGGAGAGGAAGGGGGACAGCCCGGACCCTCTGCAGGGCAGGGTCAGCACAGCAGCAGGTTCTAAGAGGGGAGCCCCTTGCCTCTCCCCCTCGGCTGTATCTGAAGGGGAAGACCCCCTCTCCTGTGCTTGCCCAACACAGAGGGTCCATTGCTTCCGGAACTAGGGCCCGGCATGGCCCCCGAGGACCATTACCGCCGGCTGGTGTCCGCCCTGAGTGAGGCCGGCACCTTTGAGGACCCTCAGCGTCTCTACCACCTGGGCCTCCCCGGCCACGGTATGTAGCCCCTCCCCAGCATGAGAGCCCACCACGTGCACCGGACTCTCCCTGTCCCGAGAGGTCTCTGCTCACCCTGCAAAGAGGCCCTGGGGTCTCTGGCTGCTGACACCAAGGCTGGGATTGCATGCAGGTCTTTCGGCCCCTCAAACCTCGAAAACCCTTGTAGGTGGGCAATGAGGCCCACCTCCTCCTCCCTCTGCCCAAGCAGCGCTTGTTTGGGTGGATCTAGGGGAGTCCCCCCACAACAGGTCTCCCACAGACTCTCCCAGCTGGGCCTCGAATGGCCACTGTCACTTCACAGATGAGGAAGCTAAGTCTCGGGAGCCCACGCGAGAGTGGGAGGTGGGGGTTTCCCCAGGCCCAGCGCACGCAGGGCCCCGTGGCCCCTGGTCTGGACGGCTCCGTCTGGCGAGTGCCAGGCCCCTCCTCGGGGAGGCCAAGAGCGGGGCAGCAGTCAGCCCCTGAAAGTCCACTGTGGACGTCCGTCCAGAAGCAGGATGGGCGACGGTTCAGGTTTGGCCGCCCGGCCTTCACCAGTGCTCAGAAGGCGCACCGGACAGAGGCGCCATGCCCATCCCACCCGGCTCCCAGATGGGACGCTTGGAAGCCCCCCTGCCACCGCGAGGGCACAGTCCAGCACCCTGTCCGGCTGCACCCGGGCTTTGCAGACCCCAGTCCGGGGGCTGGGGCCGGGGGCTTGCCTTTCCTGGCTGGAACTGGGTGAGAGGGTTCTGGGAAAACGGGCCGGATTTCCTCTCCTTACACAGGCACTGTCCCCCAGGGCAGTCAGGCACCGAGAGCCTGAATAATTCATCAAATGTTAATAATTTAAAAATCTTCCTTTTTAATTGCTTTCCCTGCCCTGCCTGGGGCCGGCTCCGCCGGCCTGCGCGGGGAGGGGCGATGGCCGCGGGGAGCGGCGCGGAGTCGGGCTGTCAATCAGGCCCCCGCCCGCCGCCCCCGCCCAGAGCCGAGGGTAAATAACCCAGGCCGCGGGCGGGCGGGGGCGCGGGGCCCTGCAGGGATCGGGATCGATGCGGGCGGCCGCGCCGGCTGGGCTCTGCGGCCTGGCACCCGGCCCCGGGCAGGACCCACCTCCGCTTTTCGGGTAATTAATTTATAAACAGGCGGTGGCGGCGGAGCCTGCACAGTGGGGGGGCTACGGGGGGGGACTGTGAGGTCCGGCCCTGAACAGGACAGAGGGCCAGGGGTGGGGAGCAGAGTGCGTAGACCGCACAGTGGGCCCGGGTGTTACCTAGGAGGGGGTTGGAGACCCGCCCCAACTCCTGGACAGGTCCCACTGCCCTCACTCTGGGGCCTTTGCACGACCCCTCCCCTCACGGGCCCTGCAGCCTTGCTCTCGGCAGTCTCAACTCTGGTTCCTGCACCACCAGACTCCCTGCGTGAGACATTTCCCTCTCTCCATCCCAACCACTTTCTTGTTTCTGACATCCCCATATCCCTTACAAATGCCCACTTGGCCCCCCTCCCAAGACCGGTGGGTGCCACCAGCGGGTCTTGCGCTGGGATGTCTGGTGTCGGCCCTGCCCCATGGCCTTCTGCTCGTCTTTCTGTCCCGGTGACGAACCAGCAGGGTCGGTGGGAGAATGTGCTCCGGGTCTGCGTGTCCTTGGCCAGTGTACTACAGGGTGTGGGGGACATGAGGGCCTGGTGGGGGCTGGCCTCTGGGTCACTGCTGCTGCTGCCCCCTCCTCAGATCTCCTGAGGGTCCGGCAGGAGGTGGCAGCGGCAGCCGCGAGGAGCCCCAGCGGCCTGGAGGTCCACCTGCCCTCATCCACAGCAGGTCAGCGTCGGAAGCAGGGCCTGGCTCAGCACCGAGACGTCACCGCCCCAGCTGGCGCCCCGTCCTTCTCAGAGAGGTATCGGCGTGCCTGCATTTCAGAGAGACCCCTACATTCCCTGTGCTTGTTTCGGGGCTACAGAGCTGCGGTTGGCAGACCTATCACCTGGTTTCTGCATGTGAGGTCCACAGCCCGCACTTCCCCTTCGCCGCTGTACAGCCGCAGGGTCCTGAGTGAACCGGGCACTGTGCTCGGGCCTCGGTTGGTGGCAGCCGGGCAGAGGCCCAGAACACTTCTGGGGTAGAATGTGTGGGGGTGACCATCTCTCTGGGTGGGGTGTGTTTCCACGGAGCAGCTGTGGGGCCCGCTGAATCCAGGTGCCCCTGAGACAGCTGAGGGCTTTGCTCCCCCAACAGGTAGGTGAGGGGGCTTGAGGCAGAGGAGGGGGGGCAGTGCAAGGTCTGGGAACCCCAAAGTCGGAGGAGAGCTGGGGGCGGGGAGAGCCCCCCAGCAGTACCGATTCAGACACCGGAGCCGCTGGCAGCACAGGCGAGGCCTCCGGGGCTTGTAGGGGCCGGAATACCCCAGGAGGGGGCTGGGGCGGAAGGACTTCGGAGGCTCCCCGCCCCTCCCGCCGGGAGGCCGCCCTCGCGCCCGCGCCCGCGAGTTTCTGGCTGCAGCCGCCGCCTCCCGGACCGCGGCTAATTGCGCCGCGTCCGCGCAGGGTCGGCTAGGGGCAGGGGCCGCGGGGGCGGGGGCCCCAGCGCGGTAATTACCGCCACAGTCGCCGCCGCCCGCCGGGCCAGCGCCTCCGCGCCGCCGCCGAGATTAATTGGCGCCGCCAGCGGGGGCGGAGGCGACCCGAACCGCGGCGGGCGCACATCGACCGCCCGCAGGGCCGGCAATTAGCAGAGGCGGCCGGAGCTGGGGGCCGCGGGGGCGGGGGGCGGCAGTTCCGGGAAGAAGGGGGCGCGCGGGGAGGGGGCCCGAGGCTGCGGCTCGCGCGGCTCACCACCCTGCTGTCCACAGGGAGTTGTCGCAGCCGCCCCCCTTGCTGTCGCCCCAGAATGCCCCCCACATCGCCCTGGGCCCCCACCTCAGGCCCCCCTTTTTGGGGGTGCCCTCGGCACTGTGCCAGACCCCAGGTGAGGAGTAGGCTGGTGCGCGATTCTGTGCCCCGGAGGTTGGGGGGTGGGGTGGGGCTGTTGGTGCGGGGCCAGCCGGGTTCGTCTGTCACAGACCGCGTGTCCATCAGTGCTCCCGGCGAACCCGCCCCTCCCCCTATGGAAGCCAAGGACAGACCAGGGCGGGCTTGGGTGGCCCTGGACCACTCGGCCACCCGGCCTCGTGGTCTGTCCCCTTCCCACCAGGCTACGGCTTCCTGCCCCCTGCCCAGGCGGAGATGCTCGCCCGGCAGCAGGAGCTCCTGCGGAAGCAGAACCTGGCCCGGTAGGTGCTTCACCGGGGGGTGGGGCGGCGGGGCGGGAAGTGTCACTGCCGAGCTGGCTGATACTCTGCGGTCTGTCTCCACGGCCAGGCTGGAGATGTCAGCAGAGCTGCTGCGCCAGAAGGAGCTGGAGAGCGCGCACCGGCCGCAGCTGCTGGCACCCGAGGCCACCCTGCGCCCACCCGACGGTGCCGAGGAGCTGCAGCGGCGCGGGGCTATGCTGGTGCTGAGACACAGCTCTGCGCCCCTGCTGGCCCTGCCTCCCCAGGGACCCCCGGGCCCCGGTCCCCCCACCCCGCCCCAGGAGCCTGCCCGCCGAGCTCCTCGGAAGGGGGGCCCCAGCCCTGCCTCAGCCCGGCCCAGTGAGCCCAAGGAGACCACAGGGGCTGGGCTCTGGGCACAAGACGGTTCTGAAGATGAGCCCCCCAAGGACTCAGACGGAGAGGACCCCGAGATGGTGGCTGCTGGGGGCCAGGGCCCAACTGGAGGGGCCAGCTCTGAGGGGAAGGGGCTTGTCTCAGGGTCCATGCTGCCCCCTCCACTGCCCCTGGGCTTGCCTTACACGGTCAGCCCCTACTTCCACACAGGTGGGCACCCCCGCCATGCCTTTAGATCCCTCCATGGGGTGGAAGGAGACCGTCCCCCATCCCCCACCCAGGGTCTCAGGGAGGGTGTCCACCGGGAGAAAGATCCCTTTCCGTCATCAGTCCAACATTTCTGAACAATTAGGGCGAGCAAAGATCAGCAGACAGGGGTGGGAGCATAGGAAAGAGCTGGCCAGAGTCCTAGTAACACTCTACCCCCAACCCAGGCGCCACGGGGGGCCTCTTCATGGATGGGGAGGGGGCCACAGCGCCCGAGGATGTCAGCAAGTGGACAGTGGACGACGTCTGCAGCTTTGTGGGCGGCCTGTCCGGCTGCAGAGAATATGCACCGGTGAGGGGACCCGCCCAGGATGGTCTGAGCACCCCCGCTACCCAGTGCTGCTTCCCACCCCAAGTTTCTCCTCAAAGACTGCGGGGGTGGGGTATGCACCAGTGCCCCCAGTCAGTGCGTGCTGTCAGTGCTTCCGCCTCCAAGGTGGGACACGTGCCTAACACACAGGAGACTTTCATCTGACGCTTCTTCCTGCAACTGCGCCAGCCGCTCCTCTTGGCTCCGCTTCCTCTGGAGAGCTTTGAGGCCACCCCAGGACGCACGGCCCTGGCACTCATGCCCTGACACTGTGCCCCCCACCCCCAGGTCTTCAGAGAACAGGGGATTGACGGGGAGACCCTGCCCCTGCTGACAGAGGAACATCTCCTGACCACCATGGGGCTGAAGCTGGGGCCTGCTCTCAAGATCCGGGCCCAGGTGAGCGCCTGCTGGAGGCAGTGGTCTCCAGACAACGGAGGGGTAGCACTGAGGCTCTGCGTGTGGCTGCACGGTGGCAGCCCCGCAGGCCCCATCCAGGCCCGTCTCTCCACAGGTGGCCAAGCGCCTGGGCCGAGTCTTCTACATGGCCAGCTTCCCCGTGGCTCTGCCGCTGCAGCCACCAACACTGCGGGCTCCCGAGAGGGAGCTCAACTCGGGGGAGCAGCCCCTGTCCCCAGCACCGGCCCCCTCGCCCTATGGGGGCGCGCAGCCCCCTGCCAGCCGAGCCTCACCCAAGCAGGAGAACGGAACCATGGCTCTGCTCCCAGGGCCCACGGACCCCTCCCAGCCTCTGTGCTGAGCTGGTGTCAGACCCCCCATCCTTCACTGCCGGCTGCTCCCCGGCAAAGGCCCCCAACCCCACAGCTTATCCTCCTTTCGGTTTTGGATGCAAAAACACAATTTTTAAAACGAAAACACATGATTTAAGAGGAAAAGAATGAGTTTCCAAAGACTGTCTGCGGGTGCCTGCAGGGCCTGGTGCAGACCGCGTGGGGACTGAACCCAGGCACGGGGCGGGGGCGCTGCATGCTGGGTGGCTGCGGACAAAGCAGAGATGGAGAAGGCGCAGGCGCACCCCAGGCCCTGCAGCGTTGGCCGTGCGCACGGCATGACCGCGTGCCAACGCCGGGCAGAGCCCCACTCCAGGTCGGCACCTTCACGGGGTAGGTGCGTCTCACCCGCCACCATAAGCTGCGGCAGGAGGCCAGCCCCACGGTGGTTTATGGCCGCCACTCCAAGACTTGGAACAGCACTTGGTCCTTTCTGGTCTCTTATGTTGTAAAAATAAAGCCCTATCCACCATCTACGCCCTGCGTGGGCACAGACCCCAGGGCCTTGGCTCAGCCGCAGCCGGGAAGCAGCACACCTGACTGCCTAGTGAGGTTGGGAACGCCATGCAGCAGCCCCCCCACAAGGCTCCAGGCGGGCAGCCCTCAGTCGTCCTCGTCCTCGGAGAGCTCTAGATCCTGCAGCTCATCCTCCGGCCCCTGGGCCAGCCGCCACGGCTCCTGGGGGTCCGGCCCCGCCTCTGTGTCTGGGTTTCCATCTGCAGGGAGAGCGCACACCTACATAAATTCTGCTTTATCAGGAAGAAGCCAGCCTGGGAGGTTACTCATCACTAATTAATCACAGCACTAATTAATTTATCGCTGCTGCTGTTGCTGGGGGCCAGGGCCAGAGCCAGCGGGGATGGAGCAGCTGGCCCAGTGTGTGGGGGAGGGGGGGAGGGCGTGGGCCCAGCTTAGAGCCGATGGCCCTGCCCACCCACCGGATCCCCCATGACAGTCTCGGTCCCCAGACAGATGGGCTGAAAAACCACGGCACCCCACGCTCTCAGGAACCATTTACCCTCTGAGCCGCTGACTTCCTCCACCCTCTGCCAAGCTCTTCGGGACCCAGGCGTCCCTGGGGACCAAGCACAAGAGCCCATGGGGGTGGACCCACCAGCAAACGCACAGAGGGGCAGCTAAGGCAGGACGGGGGCCGGGGCACAGCCCTGGACCCCACTTTCCCTTAGGTCTCCTCTGTTCAAGTGGGAGAGGACCCAGAACTGCCCTGAAAGGTGGTGGTGGGAGGGGGTGACACAAGGCCTGGGGGCCCCACCTCTCTCTTGGAAGTCGGGGGCGGCGTCGGCGTCCTCGGCGTCCTCAGCGACGTCCAGATCAAAGAGGTCCTTGAATTCTGCTCTGTCCTCACTCTTCCTGTCCGCCACCTTGCGGCGCTTTACCTCTGGGAAGTTCAAATCTTCCAGCTGGAAGGACAGGGACCCAGAGCTGCAGGTGAGGGTGGGCTCTCAGGGCTGCCTGCCCACTGGCCACAGCCCAAACCACAGCCCAAGCCCGACTCACATTCCAGACCCAGTCCTGCACCCTCCTACCCCGTGAGGCCCTCCTCTAGCCTCCAGCCCCCACCCCCATGCAAGGACCCCGCTTGGCCACTTCTGGGACACTTGGTCGGCATCACTGGGTAGGCTCCCTGGACAGCTGCCCTACCAGGCCAGTGAGGAGGCCGCTAAGTGACATCAAAGCTGCAGGCTCCAACCATGCTCCTTCCCTAATTTTCAGCCATCACTCCCAGAACAGATGGCCTGCCCATACTGACACCAGGACAGGGATGCAGACAGTCATGCCGCTTGGCACGAAGCTGTCCCCTCAGGTCACAACGTCATGTACCCACCGATCAGGCCCAGACCCAAAGACAGAGCTAGAGCTCTTCCTGTACCTCCCTGCTGGCCCTTCTGGTGTCCACAGGCTGGCCTAGGTGACAAGGTCAGCCCAGCCAGCACTCACTCCTCCAAAAGCCCCAGCCCGTCAGGCCTGAGGGGTAGCAGCCTCTGCCCCAGCACAGCCCTGGGGCCTCTCCACCTGAGGGTCATGGGAGAAGGCCCCAGACTCTCCCCGGTTCTGCCCGCCATCCGCCTCATCAGAGCATCGGCAGCGCCAGCACACGGTGCAGCTAGGGTGGCTGGGGGCAGCACCCACCGACCCCTGCTGACATCCTCCCAGCCGTGCCCACATCCCCGACAACCCACCACCACCATACCCGCTCTTTGCCACTGATCTCCAGCTGGATCTCACGGTCCCTCAGCTTCCGCCACTGGCTGTAGAACTTCGTGAGCGGGGTCCCCTCCTCCCGGGTTCGCTTCTCCCAGGCATCCTGTGCAGGGAGATCCAGGGTCATGTCCCACCCCGGGCAAAGCCCCAGACCTCAGCCACACACTGACCAGTGGCCCCCGGGCCCCGGCACCAGCCCCCAGCTGACCACTGCACGCTGGTCGGACACGCCGAAGGAGACCCTCTGGCGGAGCCTGCGGATGTGTTCTGCGTTCTCCTGCACCTTCTCGAGCAGCTGGCGCACCTGACGGCAGTAGTTGGCCACCTTGCACTCCCGGAGGAAGGATTTCAGCTGCAGAAGAAGGGGGGCTCAGCCTAGCCCCAGGCACAAGGCTACTCTGCACCCTGCAAGCGGTGACCACAGGCAGGCGGGGGCGGGTCATGGGTTCGTGTGTCTCAGAGCCCTGGGGGACACACCTGAGGTTGGGGGGAGCCCCAGTGCAAGTGTGGGGGGGGGCGGAGGGGGGTTGGGTGACTCTATGGCCCAGCCCTTAGGGACCTGTGGGGGTCGAAGGGCTGACGGGAGGATGACCACCAACCCCGTGGGCCAGGCAGAGGGGTGGGCAGGGGCAGGATGGATCCACCCTCCAGGCCACATCCCGCCTGCTGCCTGTCTAAATAAAGTCGTGCTGGCTCACGGCACACTCATTCGTTCCTGCGTTTCTGTGAATTTTTTGCACTTCTGCGGGCAAGTTGAGCGGATTGAGAAACCCCGTGATTGCAAAACCTAAAATATCTACCATCTGACTTTTTACCAAAAACGTTTGTTGACCCTCTTCTAGACCATGATCCCCAAGACTCAGAGAGAGGACGACGCACACCTATGTCTGAGCAACCCTGCCCCACTCACTACCAGGGCCAGACGGGCACAGGCCTCCCTGAAATGAGAAACCTAGGCTGAAAGTAAACGGATCTCCAAGGGGCTTCTGAGAGGAAAGACACCCCCCATCCCACCCCGAATGTCACCTGAAGAAAAGCTGAGGTGGGCGGCCAGGGCTTCCTGTGACCCCCTAACGTCTCCTACCTCCTCACCCGGCCCAGGAGCACCTGGGAAAGCATGCAGTGAGACCAGCCTGACCCAGAGCCGGGGGCCGGTGCAGCCTGCTGAGCCCCAACACCCCCAGGAGCCCTCACGGCTGGTCCAGGCCCTGGGCTGTAGCACGCTAGAGCGGGGCTGACAGGTCCTGGGGTCCTCCTGATGCACCCGGGCCAGCGCCCTCCTCAGGCTCCCAGGCATGTACCCCAACACCACGGCCCCGGGGACCCAGCTGCCAGGTGATGCCAGCACAGAGACCCCAAGCTGACCAGGCCCTGCCACTGGCCCTGTGCGGCTGTGACAGGGCTGCCCTGCTCTGGCCCCACGCGAGGGGCGCCAGCCCGTCAGGAGGCGGTCTGGTCTGCTGAGGGGTTGGGCCCACGGAGGGACTCGGGCGGGGGGCAGCGGGCACACACCTGCAAGACAGCGGGCAGCGCCAGCTCGGGGAATGCAATGCTGTGGGCCTGACCGTGCAGGTACTCCAGGCTGAGGTCATACAGCTGCTCCACCAGGCCATCCTGAGGCAGCGAGGGAGCGGACAGCGTCAGGGCAGAGGGGAGCTCAGACCTCGGAGCCACACTCGGGCTCAGGCTCATCAGGCTACCCAGCCCCGGGAGGCCCACGAGGTTCAAGCCTGGAGGGCAGCGGGCCTTCTCCCATCCACACTCGTCTACCTCCAGTCGCCCCGCACGCTGACCTCGGTGCCCCGTGACATCCTGCCGTGACCCCGCCCAGGGCGTTCCCGGACCCCTTTGGAGGCTGGGCTCACCCGGTACGCCTTCTCCTGCAGGTTGACCTTGGACAGCTTCAGGATCACAGCAAAGTTGATGGGCCTGGAGCTCATGCGCCCCGGCCTCCTGTTGAAGTCGACCTGCTGGAAAATCTGCCCCAAGGACCCGTCAGCCTAGCCTGCCCACCCCAGTACCCTGGGTCTCTGGACACCCATCTTGAGACCAAGGACAAGTGCAGTGCCAGCCCCACGGCCTCACAGACACCAGCCCCTCCCCGCACAGCTCCAGATCTCTGGTCCCCAAGGGAGTCCCTCTGCCCTAGAGCAGGGCCCTGGTCAATGGGGCAGGACCAGGCCACACCCTTACACACTGCTGCTGTCCCCCTCCTGAAACCGGGCCAGAAAAGCATGAGAACCAGTGTCTGGAGACAAAGAAGGGTCCCTCCTGCACAGGGTCACCATCACTGCAATTTCCTCACCCACGATCACATCCCCACAGCCTGGTCCCGGCCCTAGTGGACCTCTAGCCTTTGGACTGAAGCCTCTCCCTACCTAAGCTACGTGCACACGGATACACACGGATACACACGCACAGAGGCAGCAAAGGGAACACAGCTTTGGAATCAGACGGGGCTTTCAGCCCAGCTCCGCCGCTCACTCTAATCTTGGGGAAACACCCAGATCGACCCAAGTCTGTGCCTTAAAACCAGCGCCCTCGGGCCAGCCCAGCAGAGCAGCTGTACTCACCTGCGGTGCCACTCTTGCCTATCGGGCAGGCACCGCACACAGTTAACACCCTCACAACCCGTGTGCTATGGGCAAAGAGCCAGCACTCAGGAGAGCTGCACCGAGTTGAGGAGTAGTCGGGCCACATGCGGCAGGAGGCGTCTTCCCTCCCGCACCCTCCGCCCCACCTCGAGCACCTGCTCACCTCAAGGATGAAGGGTAGCACCGGGATGAAGGTGCCTGTGCTCTCCGAGAGCAGTGTCAGGGTGCGCACGCAGTGCATGCGCAGCGGGTAGAAGCGGGCCGTGGGGACCAGCCTGGGGATGTGGGAAGGCGGGAGTGAGCAGAGACCCCAGACTCAGACACCCCCAAACCAGCCTCACCTGCCTGGCCCCGCTGCCTCTGAACTCTCCCCACCCACTGGGCTCCAACCTCAGGAGGGGCTCCTCCCCGGCAGGGTCAGCAGCCACACCAGCCTCAGACAGATAAAAGCAGGACAGAAGGCCCCCACCGAAGGCGCAGTTCTAAGGACCTGCCGTCTTGCTCAGTTACAGGGGCAGGCACCCCACCCCACCTGGCTAGCAACTCAATTTCATTTTAACACGTGAGACAGCAAAACTGTTCTTTCTTCTCCCTTCAGGAGAACAAGGATGCCCTCTGCTGGCCACACGTGGTTCCGCCCGTCTCTGCCCCCACAGACCAGCACGATATTCATAGGCAAACCAACCCCAGCCGTGCCTCGTCACTCCAAACCTGCTCTGTCCAAGACGTCCAGGCAGATAACCCCAAATGCCTTCAAACTGCACACAGTCCCCTCTACCCCGCGTCCCCAGAATGCACGTGTGTGCGGCATCCTGGACTAAGGTACCAGGTCACAGGCAACCAAGAGGCCCAGCTGACAACGATTCTGGGATACCGGGAACAAGGCCACGGACAGCCTCAGCCCAGACCTTCCTCAGGTGCTGCCAAGTCACAGACACCACACCTGGAGGCCCCAGCTGCCAGGGACACTGGCCAGACCCTCTGTGAACAACCCTGACCCTACCCTGACCTCCAGGACAGCCTCCTGTAACCTTCTCCCTGTGTAGCCCTGGCCCCACCTCCTTCGGCCCTCGGGGCAACCCCCCAGCCACGACTCACTTGATGCAACCGATGACAACCTGGGACAGGGGGTAGATCAACGGCTGCAGAGCTTCACTGGGGCAGATGGTGCTGAGGGCGCGGCCCCACAGGTGGAGGCAGTGGACGAACTGCCAGCTGTACACGGACTGGCGCGTCTCCTGGGCAGAGCGCAGTCCCCCCGGTCAGCCCCGCCCAGGTGAAGGGGTCCCCTGCACCTATGCCACAGCCCCCGCCAGCAAGGGCCCTGGCGCCCGCCGCCAAGTGGCTGAGCTGCCTCTCGCAGGAGGCCAGGCCCCCACCCCCGCAGTGGGTCGGGCCCCGCCCCCACCCACCTCCTTGCGCGTGGTCATGGCATTGCGCAGGTGGATGGCGAGCTGGCGGATGTAGAGGAATGCGTGCTGATAGGCGACGCCCGCATCCAGGGCCAGCAGCTCTGTCAGAGTCCGCTGCATGAAGTTGACGAGGGGCAGGGTGCTGGGGGAGGTGAACCTGCAGTTCCTCACGTACGTGATGTACATTTGCTGCCGGAAACACCTTAGTCAGAGCCACCTCTGAGCTCCCAGGGCCGCATGCCCCCACCACCCAGCTCCAAGCCCCCTGCAGACACCCGGGCCTTTCCCTCAGAGCTCGCCTCAGCAGGAACCACGGCCCAGCCACGTGTGCCGCAGACCCCCCCGCCGCACGGCCCTGCTTCTCAAGGCCCCACTGCTGCTCAGCCCACCGGCCCCGGGCAGAGTCTGCAGTGCCGAGGGGAAGGGTCTTACGGGGAGGCCTAGACACCCAGGAAGGAGGGAGCTGCAGCATGAATAACCGTGCGAAAGGGCAAGAGCCGTGGACGGACCAGAAGGGAAGGAGGCAGAGAAGCCCCAGCTGCCCGCCAGGCTGATGCAGGGCGCTTCTAGAGGGTTCTGTGCAGGGCAGGCCACCCCAGGCTTAGAGCCAGGCAGCAGGGTCCCCGTCCTTCTCCACGTCTGATGTCCTCGTCCACTGAGGGGAGAGCTGTGCAGGCCACTCCATGTGGAGCCCCAGGGGGACCAACGGCTCCTGTCCCCATGCCATCCCGTCCCCCACTTCTCTTGGAGAAAGCCATGACGAGGACCTGGGTCTGCCCAGGGTCACAGCACCCGCGAGAAACACCGACCACAAAGGCAGCCTGCCCAGCCCTCAGGTCAAGACTTTCAACCCGGACCCTAACGGAAGAGCCGGGGGCACCACTACCTTGAGGACGGGGCTCAGAAAGACGTCCTTCTTGTGCCGGCAGACCTTGACGAGCACCAGGAAGGCCAGCACACGCAGCGTCTCCTCACCCGTGCCCCACAGGACCACCATCCTCTGTGGAGGCGAGTTGTCACCGCCTGCCCCGGGCCCCCCACCCCCCACCCCGAGCCCGGCCAGAGACAGCCCTTCCCACAGCACCCACCCCGGGGAACTCCCCGAGTTAGGGCTCAATCGGGGAGGAGCGAAACCAAAGCACATCACCCCTCCTGAAGGCCGTATGGTGAAAACTGACCTCTGCTGTCCAGCGCATGTATGCACGTGGGTGCCAGAAAGCTGCCCCCCGCCCCCCAGGGGAGCCCGTCCTCGCGTGACTGGGCTGTGCTGCCTCGAGTGTGCCCCAAAAACAGAACCCCATGGGGTGGCACAGATGCCCCCTGCACTCCAGCCGGCAGCTGGGCTGCCCTGAGGCCAACACACCTTGAGCAGCATGCGGCACTGCTTGGGGAAGGTCAGGTAGTAGGGCACGGAGCTGCTGACGTGCTGGAGGACGGCCGCCGCTACTGTCGTCTCTGCCACACAGGCCACCAGCTGGGGAAGCAGGAGAGGTCAGCGAGGCCCGGGATACAAGGAAGGATTGGACCGGTGGATGCGGCCAGGCCCCCATGTGACCCGGCAGGCCCCGCCCCCCAGGACTGCACCTGTGTGACGGAGCTCAGGTAAGCCTTGATGTCTAGCCGGAGCTTCCCCCACAGCGGGCTGCTGGATGGCTGCCGCACCCTGCAGGGAGACCGCGCCCTCCAGCTCAGACACGAGGCCACAAGGAGGGCACCAGGAGGCCACCAGGAGGCAGGGGTGTGCCCCAAGCCACGTCCCATCCAGGACACACACAGTGTCCAGGACGCAAGGGCACATGGGCCCTGTGGTGAGACACCCCGCCCCCCATCTTTCCCATGAGTTCAGGGACCTTTCCAGCTGGATAGACGCGAGAGACACACCAGGACTCTCTCAAGGATGGCCCACAGCTACACCTAAGGAGGAGTACCACCAAGCCCCAAGCCCCCCACAGGCCACCCCACCCGGCCAGAGGGCTGACCATCCTTCCTGTCTGAGCCCAGGGCCAGCCACTTCCCCCAGAGCCCCCAGACAGACCCCTGGCCTCCAGCTCCCCACACCTCTCAGGCACCCACACTCCGCAGTCCCAGGTCTGACCCAGGCATCGCCAACCAGCACAACAAGCTGTCTTCCTTTGGGCCACGTACAGTTTTTGTCGTTGTTGTTAGCCTTGCGGCTTACGGGATCTCAGTTCCCCGACCAGGGATTGAATCCAGGCCACGGCAGTGAAAGCACCGAATCCTAACCACTGGACCACCGGGGAACTCCCCGGGCCACATACGCTTTACAGAGACCAAGTCATTTACACCTTAATTTCAGCAGCAGTGACTGGTGCCTAGGAGGTTTCTCAAAGGCATCGCCTCTCAACACTTGCAGAACTCCGCACGTTAAGTGTCTGTTAACTCTGCTAACGTGTGCAAAAGAACCAAGGACAGGGGCCCCTGTTAGCCTCCCCATGGGCTGAGGCCGGCTGCTGGGCACCTGGAGCCACGACCCAGGCGGCGCTGCCGCTTCCTCCCAAGCCCGCTGTCCTCCATGGTGACCGCTCTCCCCACTGCAGCAGCCCCCACGGAAGCCCGCACCCAGCCAACGCCAGCACCACTGAGCGCTGCCTCTTTGCTGCCCGCTCACTCACTGCCTGTGGCCCTCCACTCTCGCCAGCAGCCAGCTGCCCTGCCCCCTCAGGCAGCCACCCCTACGCGGCCGCATCAGTCCAGCCCCGACCATGCCCCCAGGCCCAGGTACTCCCAGCCCCGAGTCCCGGCCTCTTCCTCCTCCCCCGCCAGGTGGTCCCGGCGGACCTCTCCCTGGAGCTTCCTTCTCCCTCTGAGCAGTGTCGGGGTGAGTGTGACCCTCCAAGCCTTTCCTGCCTCCGGGTCACGTGGCTGCAAGCTCCTGGGAGCCCCAGTGGAGCCCGCAAGCTGCCAAATGCGGGCTGCTGCTCCGCCCCCTCTGGAAACCTTCCAGGGCCTTCGCTCAACTGACCTCTCACACGGAAGTCAAGGTCCTCGAGCCAGCATGGATGGGGCCCCTGCCTAGACACACACACTCGCACCAGCCAAAGAGCAAGGAGAGCGGACAAGACTTGACTTGTCCAAAGAGAAAAGAGAGAATCCTGACCAGGAAAGCCAGGGGAGCAAAGCCCAGCACACACTCTGTGGCCCTTGAGGAATTCTGGGCAGGAAGGAGGAAGGACAGGGCTACCCCCATAGGGCCCTGAGTGTCCAGCCTCTCCCAAGAGCCCCACAAAGAGCCTGGCTCTGTCCTCCACATCCCTCTGTGCCAGCTAGGCCTAGAAGGGGCCCCTAGGTCCCAGAGCCCCTGCCTTCCCCAGTGCAGGGCCCGACCATGCCGCCCCATGCCATCCTCCTCCCTCTTACCTGCTACTGTCCTTCGGGGCTTTTCTAAACAGCAGCTCCTGGAGACAGCCAAAGAGATCTCTGATGCAGAAAGTGACCAGAGCGTTGAACACTGCAACGAGGCAACCAGAGATGCCACTCTCAGGACAGAAAATGGAACACAGAGACTGTATCCCTGGTCCCCTCACCCCAGCTCACCAGCACTGTCCGTGACCTGGAACTTGCTGGTCTCAGTGCCTTCCTGTTCTCCTTGGGCGGTGGCCACGGCTGCTCGAAACGCCTGCACAACTTCGTGGAATAGCTTTGGAGTGAGGTGCTGCTAAAAGGGCAGAAGGACCCAGAATGTTGGAGGAGCAGTCAGCTAGCTGGGGCTCCAGGAATCTGCTCTATGAGAGGAAGGCATCCTCGGCCACATCCTCAGACCAAGAGCAGAGGTGGGAGCAGCGTTACGGAGCCATGTGCAAGGAACAGAAAGAGTCCAGCATCCTCCTGGAAGGGCCATGAGGGAGGGGCGGAGGAGCCTGAATCTAAACAATGGCTAGCTCCAAGTGGTAACTGGAGTCCTCCCTTTCCGGCCTTTCTTTTCCCCGCAGAAACCACTGCAAGGCCCTCAGAAGGGCCCTGGCTCCACCAGCGAGCAAAGGCACAGAGACTATGTCCTGCCCACAGTGGACTTCAGAGAGCCCTGGAGAAAAACAGAGAGGAAAGGAGAAGGCAGAGGCCCTAGTCTCTGAATGAAGGAGAGAATGCAGTCCTGAGCCCTCCTAGCATGCAGGGAAAACTGCGAGATTCTCTCTTGTGCTGAACGGGATCAGAGGGGGCTCCTCCCACCTGCACTGCCCCAGGTAAGTGAAAGAAAGCAGAGGGACGGGAGCTGGGGCGGGGTCAGCGGCCCAGCCCAGGCCACTTCTCACCTTCGCCGCCTGCGTCCATCTCTCAACCGTGGCGAGCGTCACAGAGGCAGAGCCCCTCCTCCTCCCCATAGGCCCTCTGGGGACCCCGTCCTCCTCATCTTCCTCCTCGCTCGCCTCCTGCACCAGACACAGTGGGCCCCACTGGACCAGATGCAGAGGCCACAAACACGCCCCCGCCCCCACCCAGCTGTGCACAGGCTCTCACCTCCAGCGCGTCGGGCAGGGAGTGGAGCTGCTCCTCCTCGCCCTCAGAGCTGTCCGAATCACTAAAGTTCAGCAGGCTCTGGTCATTCTCCTGCAGGAACTCGTAGAACTCAGGGTCTTTGTCCTTCAGTCGAGAGAGCTGGTCCTTGTGCTCAGACGCACGGCCCTTACGCCGGCTGAGAAGGTGGGGTCATCAAGTCTGACCGGCTGGCACAGCCAAGGCCAAGGGGGGAGGGGGGATCAGCCTTCCTGTCCTCCTCAGAGAACCTATGAGGCTTCGTCTGCTCCCTCCACAGCAGCTGCTAACAAACAAGGCAGGGAGCTTTCCAGAGAGCAACTTTTCAGCAGATCTCTCTCTCCCCCAAACTCCGGACTCACACGTCCGGCAGCCTCTGCACACGTGTTTCAAACCCAAGGCGTGTTTCAAAACAACGCTGAACTTGCAGCTTCCCCCGAACTTACTCTGCCCACACGCTGCGCTACCTTAGCTGTCGCTAACTCCCCCTTTCCAGGTACTCACGTGAAAGGTAAACCCTCTCTGTCTCTCACACCCAGCACGCACTCTGCCACGAGATCTCATCATCAATACTTCCAAAAGTCTCACGACTCCTCTCAAACCAGCATCATCTCTCAATTCACTTGTCCACTCCAGCCCCTTACAACCTGCTCTCAGCACAGCAACCGGAGGGACCCATCCTGTTACATGTCACGCGACATTACTTCACTACTCAAAACCCTAGGATAATTTCCAACTGTACTGAGACGCCATATAAACGGTCTACGAGATCCAGCCCCATCACCATCTCTCCAGCTTCACCTCCTACTACTCTCCTCGCATTCCTGCCACAGCCATGCTGAACTCTGCGTAAGGCTCACTCCCAACTCAGGACCTTTGCTGTTCCTAATGCCTGAAACACCCAGACATTCTTCCCCTACTGCTGCAATTTACTCCCTCAGGTTTCATAAAACGGCCTTATCCACTCCACCTAACGCTGCCGCAGAAGCTCCCACCTATGCTCCCTATTCCTCCAGCTCCTTCTGCTTTTCCTTCCTGTCTGCAGCACTTATTTCTTCCACCGCCCTACACGCTGTAGTTTATCCAAGGCCGAGTAAGCTCTCCTGGACCAAAAATAAATACTATTCTCCAGCGTTTCCCAACACCGGGATGACTTGGCACAGAGCAGTCACTCCGTAAATACCGGACGGAAGAATAAACAAGTCGAAAGGTCTGGGGGAGAGATCAGAGGTCCCTAGGCCTCAGTCCTGAGGCCCCAGGAGTGGTCAGCACCCTTCCGGTGGGGCGGGCCAGGACGGTTAAGTGGGTTCTGCTTACACACGGCCCGTAGAAGACGCTCCACTCACCTGGCCAAGGGACTCCCACCTGGCCCATCCGGGCTCCGGGTCGCTCCGCGCGCCGCCCGCGTCTCCGCCTCTGGGGCTCCTTCGGGCTCCGAGTCGGACTCGGAATCAAAGCCCGAGGCCAGGAACTCGTCCACCGTCAGCTCCGCCAGGCGCCTGCGGGCCATGCCGTTGGAGTCATGACTCCCCGCCAGCCCGATGTGCCCCAGCCCGGCCGCCCCAGGAACACAGAGAGGTGCAAGAGGAACCTCTCTGGATGCAAGCGCCCGCCGGGAGGCCTGATCGGAGCCTCAACTCACCGCTTGCGGGTCCACGCCGCCGCCATAACTGCAGGCCCGTAGCGTGCGCCCCACTTCCGGCCCCAGCAGGCCTTGCGCCAGGCGCACTTCCTGCAGGCAACCCCGCCCCTGGCCCCGCCCCGCCGCGCCCCGCCAGGTGGCTTTAAGGTTCTCCAACCTTGGCTGCGGCGGCATCCAGGCGGGAGGGCGCGTTCGGATCTCTTTTTGGGCGGGAGGCGCTCGGCCTCCCAGGGTGGCACGCGGGATGAAAGCTCCCTGCGCAGGCCTGGTTCAGTCACGGCTCCCGCTCGTTTCCGCTGAGGGACAGACTGCGGAGCTCCAGCACCCGGCAGGACTGCGTAGGGCGGAATCCCGCCATTCCGCTCACAAATCTGTGACGTTTACCAAAAAAGGCACTAGTAACGACACCGACCTGGGGGAGGGCCGGGCCGGGTCACCGTCGCCCAGCCCAGCCCACAGCACACACACACCCCCCCCGCCCCCTCCATGGGTTCCGTGAACACGTGCCTGTGAGGATGTCAATGCATTGACCACGGAAAAAATGCATGGGGGGAAACATGTGTCAGAGAGGACTTCTATACAAAGAGCTCTTAGAAATCAATAATAAAAAGCCAACAATCTTTAGTAGAAAAAACAGACGAAAATAGAAATGGTGATGCTATAGATGAGCTGTTTGCGAATTGATAAATGACACTCTGATGAGGATCAGAACGATGAGAGCCGTTTCCACTTCACTGGACAGCCCCATAGCACCTGCGCTGGGGGAGCCAGAGGGGTGAGACAGCGGACAGACCCGAGCACTGTTACTGAAACCAGGTTGGCCAAATCTCCCTGAAAGAGGATGGCTGATATTTCAGTCCAGCGAGTCCTCTACTGGGAATTCAGCTACGAACACATCTGCCTAAGTACCCAGGCCGGCCCCGGCGGGGACAGCCACTTTTGCTCTGCCCTATCTGTGGAACAGCCTGCAGGTGCAAAGGCCCGGAGGCTGGAAGGTTGCCTTGGGGAAGGAAGGAGGTGGGGAAGCCAACCTATGCCCTCCCCTCCCCCCACTCGTCCTAATGGCGGAGGTCCGCGGGCCTGGACAGCCAGATCCCAAGACAGGGGACCCCACAGCGCCCAGGGCGTGCACCCCACCCCCTCTCCCGCTCTGCAGCCAGCGTCCAGATCAAGGCCAGACGGCAAAGTGGCCTGCGTGGGGTTGGAGAGAGGAGGGCAGACGCGGCCCCCGGCTGGCTCAGGTCCCAGGGGCATCACGTGGGGCCATTCGGCCCCCCAGGAGATGCGGGGCCCCGAAAGGGGAGAGGGGTGCTTCTTGAACGAGTTGAGGCGGGCGGAAGGTCCAGGAGGTTTCTTGGGGATAGGCGGCGGGCGGGGCCCGGGGGGCTTCCTGGAGGAGGAGGCGGGCGGAGCGCTGAAACATTGGGAGGATTCGCGCGCTACGCGGCGCCCCCGAAACCTCGGGGGAGCGCGGGAGGCGGAGCGGGCGGCGCCGAGAAACAGCGGCTGCGGGCAAGCGGCGGGAGCGAGGAACGCAGAGCCTGCCGCCACCGCCGAGCAGCCCTCCAGCCGTTCGGCGTCCGCTTGTCCGAGCGTCCTCCGCGGATCGGCGGCGGGCCGGCGGCCGAACCCATGCAGCCGCGCAGCGAGCGCCCGGCCGGCAGGACGCAAAGTCCAGAGCACGGCAGCCCGGGGCCCGCGCCCGAGGCGCCGCCGCCGCCGCCGCCGCCGCAGCCGGCAGCGTGAGTGGGCCGGGGGCCTGGGGACCGTGACTGGCCAGGGCCGAGGAGGAGGGGGGAACGAGGGAGGGAGGGAGGGGCGCGCCGACCCTGGCAGGCTGCCGGGAGGGGGCGACCTCGTGCCCCGCAGGCTCGGCCCTACCGCGGAGGGTCCAGGTCCCCTGCGTTACCCGCGCACACATTCGGCGCGGGGCAGGGCGTCCCGAGGAGTCTGCTCCCGGAGGCTCTGTCCCCTCCCACCGCCCTTGAATTCCGGCTGCGCCGTTCAAAGACTCGGGCGGCCTGTCTGAATGATGGGGGGTTGGCGGTCAAGAGAGGTCACACTTGCTGGTCGGTGTAGGGGTCTGCTTCAGAGCCACCGGTCAGTACGGACCGGTTTCACCTCGTGCACTTCCCTCATGCCCTGCCCGTGCCGAGAACACCGGACTCTGATGGGGGCACGGGAAGGGTTGCCAGCGATGGACAGAGAGCCTAGTCGCGAGGAGGGTCTAGAGAGCCGGGTTCTTCACGGAGGCCCCCGGGCGGAGGGAAGTGTGGTGCTTGATTTGAGCAGGGGTCGCGGCAGAGGAAGATGTACAGGTTCAATGACGGACCGGGGTCTGCCATGGGATCCGACCTCATTCTGGTAGCAGGTTGGAGCAGAGTCTAGTTGGGCTCCCTGGATGCGAGGGAGCAGAGTGCGGTAGCGCCTGGAGAGCAGGGGAGGTCCCGAGGGGAGTGGGTCCTTGATGGAAACCTGGTTCGGGCTGCTGGGGGCGGGTGGCCTCCTGGGTGCCCAGGCCCTGCCCAGGGTCTCAGGGGTGGGTGAGCAGCTCCCTGCAGAGCACACCGTGACCAGGCACTGCCCACCTACAGCCCCGAGGCAGAGCGTGCCCGGCCCCGGCAGGCCCGGCCCACGGGCCCCATGGAGGGTGCAGTGCAGCTGCTGAGCCGCGAGGGCCACACCGTATCCCACAACTCCAAGCGGCACTACCACGATGCCTTCGTGGCCATGAGCCGCATGCGGCAGCGCGGCCTCCTGTGTGACATCGTCTTGCACGTGGCTGCTAAGGAGATCCGGGCACACAAGGTGGTGCTGGCCTCCTGCAGCCCCTACTTCCACGCCATGTTCACAAGCAAGTACTGCCCCATCGGGTCCGGGCACTTGGGGGACTCTGCAGCTCTTCCAAGGTGGGGACCAGCCTGACCTGCTGTCCCCACAGATGAGATGAGTGAGAGCCGTCAGACGCATGTGACGCTGCACGATATCGACCCTCAGGCCTTGGACCAGCTGGTGCAGTTTGCGTACACGGCCGAGATCGTGGTGGGGGAAGGCAACGTGCAGGTGAGGCTGCCTCACCTCTCATGTCCTGTACCGCTACCGTGCTTGTGCCTCCGCTCTCCCCACGCCCCCAGCATCCCCTGTACTGCTGCCACCCCTTCAGTCCTCACGTCCATTTCTCTGTCCCTGCTCCCCTGGCCCTCTCTCCCACCTTGCCCCATAGACTCTGCTCCCGGCCGCCAGCCTTCTGCAGCTGAATGGGGTCCGTGATGCCTGCTGCAAGTTCCTGCTGAGTCAGCTCGACCCCTCCAACTGTCTGGGCATCCGGGGCTTCGCCGACACACACTCGTGCAGTGACCTGCTCAAGGCGGCACACAGGTACGTGCTGCAGCACTTCGTGGACGTGGCCAAGACTGAGGAGTTCATGCTGTTGCCGCTGAAGCAGGTAACGTGGCAGCTGGAGCACAGCCTGGACCTTGACTCGGACCCCAACCCTGACCCAATCGCCAGACCCCAGTACCAGCCTTGGCCCCCCGGCCCCCATCATCTGGGCCCATAAGACCTGGTCTTTTGCCCCTTAGTCTTTATCTCCAGTCTCTGACTGACGTTCCAACCCCGCCACCCATCCCCTGGGAACCCCCCACCCCCATTTTCTAACCCCACACAAGCTATCACCATTGATACCTGACACTCTCCTCTTCTGATTACACACCTGCCCACAGTCTCCCGTGCCTGGTTCCGTACTCCCAGGACTGCTCTGGAGCTAGGCCCCTGGGAACTGGGTCTGTGACTCCTGACCCTGCTTGGGTCTTCCTCATAGGAACACTGGGCCCCCTTGGACTCTCCCTCCCAGGCACCTTCAGGGCTCCATGGGTCCCCAAGCCCCTCCCCAGATCTCAGGTCTGAGGGTCCCCACCCCCAGGTGCTGGAACTGGTTTCTAGCGACAGCCTGAACGTGCCTTCAGAGGAGGACGTCTACCGTGCCGTCCTGAGTTGGGTCAAGCACGACGTGGATACCCGGAGGCAGCACGTTCCTCGGGTGAGGCCAGGCGCTGGGGGGCCTGCGGTGCGTGGGAGGGGATGCAGTGACTGAGGATCAGGCGTGCCTGGGCCCTTCTGTGTCCAGAGATCTCACAGGGGTGATGCAGGCATGTGTCTTGAGGAGGGTCCAGGACACATGAGCAGGCCCGACCATAGCAGGCGTGCTACCACACCCCAGCTGATGAAGTGTGTACGCCTGCCCCTGCTGAGCCGGGACTTCCTGCTGGGCCACGTGGACGCCGAGAGCCTGGTGCGGCACCACCCAGACTGCAAGGACCTACTCATTGAGGCCCTCAAGTTCCACCTGCTGCCTGAGCAGAGGGGCGTCCTGGGCAGCAGCCGCACCCGGCCCCGGCGCTGTGAGGGCGCTGGCCCTGTGCTCTTCGCTGTGGGTACGCCCACCCGTCCCGTCCGGTCCCCCATCCCTGCCCTACGCCCTGTGTCCCTACCCACAAGCCCAGCACAAGCCCCCCCACCCCGTGCCGAGGCCACCCTGCGCTCACCCCACACCTGCTCTTCCATCCACCGCGGTGTGACCTGCTCACCAGTCACTGGCCCCACTTGCCCTTGGAGCCTCCAGGCCCTCAGCCTCGGGCTGTGCTAGAGCCTCCTAGCCCACTGTGTCCCTGGCCCCTTGTCCTGCCCCATCACCTCCCCCTGCCTAGGTGGTGGGAGCCTGTTCGCCATCCACGGCGACTGTGAAGCGTACGACACGCGCGCTGACCGCTGGCATGTGGTGGCCTCGATGTCCGCGCGCCGGGCCCGGGTGGGCGTGGCGGCAGTCGGGAACCGGCTGTATGCCGTGGGCGGGTAAGAGTGGGGGCTGGGCTCGGGTCAGGGGCTTGGCATGTGCCCACTGGGCCAACCCTGACCGGCAGCGAACCCCTCCCCTAGTTACGATGGGACTTCAGACCTGGCCACCGTAGAGTCCTACGACCCTGTGACCAACACCTGGCAGCCTGAGGTGTCCATGGGCACAAGGCGCAGCTGCCTGGGTGTGGCTGCCCTGCACGGGCTCCTGTATGCAGCCGGTGGCTACGATGGGGCCTCTTGCCTCAACAGGTAGTGGCTGGGGTCAGGGCCGGGTGGCCTTTCAGGGTTGGCTTAGCAGGTGTGGCTGCACCAGGACCGCAGAGGTCTTGCCTGAGGGGAACCAAGGGGGACCCTGCCTGAGTCAGGTCACCAGGGTCCCCTGTGCCTCTTCATCTGGGCTAGCCCAGTGGCCCCTTCTTTCCTCTCTGGCATCCTTCCCACCAGGCCAGGGGCTGGGCCCAGGTGGACACTCGCCCAGCATTATCCAGGTAGCCTGTGGCCTGTGTCCACCCAGCAGGCCCTGCTTCCTGCTCCAGTGGGACTCTGGGGTCAGCCTCCCTGACTGCCTAGCACAGAATTTTAGTCATTCCTCGGGGGAGGGCAGGTCGTGGGGCCGGGACTGCCTTTCTGCCACTGCTCAAGGTCAGCAGCCGTCCTGGTGTCTACAGTGCCGAGCGCTACGACCCCCTGACGGGAACATGGACGTCGATCGCCGCCATGAGCACCCGGAGGCGATATGTGCGCGTGGCCATGCTCGGTGGGTGACTGCTTTGCATAGCTCCCACCCCAGGGACCCCCGCACACAGCAGGTGCACCATGGGTGTGTTGACTCTCTGCAGATGGGAACCTGTATGCCGTGGGCGGTTATGACAGCTCGTCACACCTGGCCACTGTGGAGAAGTATGAGCCCCAGGTGCGAAACACCCCAATCACACATTCCCCTCCCCAGAGCTACTTCGGGCCATCACTCTCTGGCCACCCCCATCCCCCGGAGGGTCATCCCTTTACGTCCACCCTGTCCCACAGACATCCCACCCTGGACTAGAGTCCTGCACGTGGAGACGGAGGGAGGCTGGTAGTGGGTCTGCCCCCAGCCCGTCCCTCCACCGCAGGTGAGCTCCTGGACGCCCGTGGCCTCCATGCTGAGCCGGCGCAGCTCCGCGGGTGTGGCGGTGCTGGAGGGGGCCCTCTACGTGGCTGGTGGCAATGACGGCACCAGCTGCCTCAACTCTGTGGAGAGATACAGCCCCAAGGCGGGTGCCTGGGAGAGTGTGGCGCCCATGAACATCCGAAGGTGTGCTGGCCCCCACACCTGTCACCACCACAGCGGTCTGCACCCCCGACCCCGACAGATGTGTCCCAGGCTCTCACCCCTGCGCGGCGTGTGCCCCCACCTCCTTCCCAGGTCTCTCCCTCCAGGGCCCCGCCCCCACTGCTCCAAGGCTCCGCCCCCATCATGCCAAGGCCCCGCCTCACCGGCTCATTTCCCCCTCCCATCCGTCCCGCCCCCATGATACCTCCCAAGGCCCCGCCCCCTGAGGCTCCTCAGAGGTCTACCGCCCCAGACCCGGCCCTGCGCCCTCCTCACCCCCAGCCTCGCCCCTTACCTCTCCCTGTCCGCCCTGCCGGCAGGAGCACACACGACCTGGTGTCCATGGATGGCTGGCTGTACGCCGTAGGGGGCAACGATGGCAGTTCCAGCCTCAACTCCATTGAGAAGTACAACCCGAGGACCAACAAGTGGGTGGCCGCGTCCTGCATGTTCACGCGGCGCAGCAGCGTGGGCGTGGCAGTGCTCGAGCTGCTCAACTTCCCGCCGCCCTCTTCGCCCACGCTGTCCGTGTCGTCCACCAGCCTCTGACCCGTGGTGCGGCTGCGCAGAGACCCGCCCGCGGCCTCCCACGTGCCTTAAGCCCCCTGGGCCCAGCGCCTGCCTCCCCTGCGCGTGGGGCGGGGCTCGGCCCCCACCAGGAACGTCCGGGGCCGTCTGTCCAGTCTCCGCGCGTCTAGGCCGCGGTTTTCTGTGTTCCTTCCTCAGTGTTTGTTAGTGTGTGCCGTTTATTTATTCACTCGTTTATTTATTGACTGGTGGTGAGCAGGCTGCAGCTGCCAGTCTCTCCGTTTACTTTTAAAGTGTCCTGTCTCTGGGACCAAGCTGCCCTCCTGGGTGTCCTCCCACCGTGCTAGGGGCACTGGGGAGCGACAGGGTGGACACTAGCGTTGCCCGTGGGTAAGGGGCCAACTTGGACTCTCTAGACCTGGAGGGACCGAGAGGTGATGCAGAGCACTTATGGGGGGGGACTTTCTGAGCAGGTGCAGACCCCCAGCCTGAGCTTTGCACACCTCCTTGCCTCGCCCAGCCAGGCACACTCCCGGCGGGGGCGGGCACGAATCGGGCTTCCTTCCCGTGGCTGTGGTGTCATTTCTGGATCCTGCACTGAGCTGGGCACACGTGCACCGCAGGCCACATACAGCAATATGAGCCCCTTGAACAATAAACACATTTCCTGGGCTCTGTGGGCCTGTGGCTGAGTGTCCATCTCTGTCTTCCAGGGTCCCGCCTGGGGTGACCAGGAGGGCCTGGGGTGGCTATGAGGCTGGGCCGAGATGCTGTGTTGGCACCTGGGGGCTTGGAGGCCGCACCATCACATCCAGGGGCAGGGCTGTGGTGGCCGGTGTGTTAACTCCTGGCTATGCGTGGCATTCCCCCTCACCATGGCTGTCCCAGGCGCACCTGGGAGGGTCATGACCTCCCTCCTGGATTCTGGTTAAGCCTTGGGGACCCTGACCTTGATCTGGGGTGAGGATTGGACTGAGGCAAGAGAGGAGGCTGCGGGAGGGTCCTGGCTTCCCCTGACCCAGTTGCAAATTCCTGCTTCAACAGCTGAGAGTCAGCACACAGCCCCCTGCAGTCACTGGTGACTCAGCAACAGGCATTTCGGTGGAAACAGGATGTGTGCTCACACGGTGGGGAGGTCTGGAAGGGGATGCCTGGGCTCACGGAGCTCCAGCTCTAGGCACCCCCAGTCTGATGCAATCACAGTCTGGCCTGTGGGCCCCTTCCTGTACAGACTGGGGACTCTTCACTGGGCGGTGAGAGGAGGGGAGCCTTCCCTGCCCCCCGCTGGCTGGCTGGCGTGTGTGGAGGACCCCGGGCAGGGAACTGAAAGGCTCAGCTCAGCCTCAGGTGGGGGCCAGGTCCCTCCCAGAAAGGCTCCGCCTCCCCGGCCCTTGGGTACAGGGCAGGCCGCCCCAGAGCCCCGCCCCAGGAGGTGGGGCAGGAGGCTGGGGACAGCGGGACCCAGACCTGCCGAGCTGCTCTACTCGGGCCGGCCGCCGCCGCTGCCCATGGGGAACAGCCACTGTGTCCCTCAGGCCCCTAGGAGGCTCCGAGCCTCCTTTTCCAGAAAGCCCTCGCTGAAGGGAAATAGGTGAGGCGGGGCGGGGTACAGCCGCGGCCACTCGGCCACAGGATCTCCCTCAATCTGCCTCGGGGGCCAGGCTGTGAGCACCCCTTCCCTTGTTCCCAGAGAGGACGGCGCCCGGAAGCTGGTCGGCCTGTTTGGCACCGAGGCCAGTCCGGATGGGGACACCACTGCCGACAAGATCTTCCGCTTCATCCCTGGAACGGTGAGCAGCCGGCCAGTGAGCCCTGGCTCGAGGGGGCGTGGCAGTGGTGGTCTGCGTGTGACCGCGCGTGTGTGTCCTGCCTGTGCTGGGCCCGGGGTCTTCCCCGTCGGACCAGGGGAGTCAAGTCCACGGCACAGGGAGGAAGTAGGTGCAGCCCTGCCCTGGGAAGCTCATCGGCCGAAAGTCTGAGCAGAGTGAAACTGAGGCCCGGCCCTGAGTCAGTGGGGCGGTGGGGCGGGGCCTCCACGCCTCGCCACGTGCCAGCCCTGCCTGGGGGCCCTGGTGTCCGCCCCCCGCCCCGGGCCCGGGCCCAGGACGGCGTGTCTGGGCACGTTGGAGCTGGACGAGCACGCGTGTCTTGGCTGCTGCCGTGTGGGCACGGGTGTCAGGCTGGTGACAGGGCCATGAACCGCCACGCCCCCCTGTCACTCCGAGAGTTAGGGGCTTCGGGTGCACAGTGAGCCGGCCTCCCCCCTACCCTCGGCCCCGGTTTCTCCAAGGGGTGTCCCTTCAGTGTCCACCGCTGCCTCATCCCACAGCAGCCCCTGCGCCCCGCCCCCAGGCCCTGCCACAGGGACATGGCTCCCAAGCGCACGGCAGGCCACCCCGAGCTGAACGCCACCCCCAAGCCCCTGCCCAGCTGGCCGAGGGGGAGAGACACCCGCCCTTTAACCCAGCATGGCAAGGGGCGGGGCAAGGCTCTGCTGTGTGCAGAGGCCCTGGGGTGTGAAGGAAGTGACCCCCCAGGTCCTTGCCCCAGACACAGCTGCCCTGCGCCCCTCGTCCTCACAACAGCTGGTGTGGGCTCCCAAGCCAGCTTCCCACACTTCCGACAAGTCCCAGGCGGCATCCCTCTGTGTGGCCGCATCTCACACCACAGCTCCCTCTGTCCAGGCCCCGCCTGGGCCGGGACATAGCAGCTGGAGAGGGGACCCGGCTTGCTGAACCTCTGGGAGTGGGGCCGGGGGAGGAGCCAGCGCTCCGCGAGCCCTGCCCGGGTGTGGGTTCTACACCCACACGAGAGCCTGCCCAGCCACGGCCCCAGGGCTGAGCCCAGGCCACAGGGCCAGCTGCGTGGCCCTTCCTGCGCTGTGGCCTGTTTTGCATGGGTCCCATTCGGCATCATTCCCCGCACTGGGTGTGGGTGCAGGAGGCCCCACCCAAAGGCAGGGACGCCAGCAAGCTGTGAGTCTGTCTGTTCACATTCCTGGGCTTGCCCAAGGGGTGCCTCAGCTTGGTCAGGGCACAGCAGCCCCTGCCAGCTCCCCAGCACGCCCTGATCCCAGACCTCAGCCCCTCCAGCCCCAGTTCGGCGCCCATCCCAATCTGACTCCATTCTGACAGTCAAACCCCTGTTTATAGAGGAGTCTCTGTGTGCCAGGGTCAGCTGTTGGTGGGCGCTCACCCTCCCTGTCTTCAGCAGACAGACATGGAGCCCCCAGCACACTCCAGGCCCGTCCTAGGCCCTGGCCCAGCAACGGCCCCCATTCTCGCACCGTTCTCACCCCATGGCCGAGCCAGGTGATAAAACAAAGAAGTAAAAGACAGAGTAAGCCAGATGTGGCTAGCGCTGAGCAGAAACGCACAGGGGGACCAATGCGCGGGGGCCAGTGAGGCTAGAATGTTGGACGGGCACCCGGACAGGGGCTCGCAGAGAGGGGGTCTGAGCCAGGCTCTGGATGGGGTGAGAAGGGGCTGGGCTGAGTGGTCCGAGCTGAGTGGTCCAGGCAGAGGGGGCAGCAAGGCCGAGATCCTGAGACAGGCACGTGCCTGATGTGAGGGGAGAGGACCCCTTGGTCATTGTCAGGACCTTGGCCTCCGCTGAGAGGGAGATTGGGGGCGGATGGCAGTGTGCTGGTGGCTTGAAATGGGCTGTGACAGGAGTACTTACACCAGGGAAATTGGCAAATACTACAAATCAGCCCCCCTCTTTCTTGGTAAAACCAAGTTTTAAAATGTTAGTAGCCAACCCTGAGGTGTGGGAGGGATTCGAGTATCGTCTCACCTGGACACCTGAAAACCCTTCTGACCAACAAGTCTTCGGAGGTTGAATAACCAAAATGAGGGAACACGGTTAGGAAATAACGAAGCTAAGGTTGTATCTGCGTTGAACTGAAACCTCGACGACTCCAAGACTAGCGCACAGAGTTCTGTGACCAGCATGGAGGCTGTGTGTGTGTGTGTGTGTGTGTGTGTGTGTGTGTGTGTGCTGCGTTGTTTGCATGTGAAGAGGCTGTGAGTGTGGACAGGGTTCTGTACACATGTGTGATGCTGCGTGCGCCTTCTTAACCTGTGTATTGTGAGACTGGGGGCCAGGGCTGCTGGCCGCTGGTCAGGCCCCCTCGCCTGAGCTCTGCCCCCACCCCAGAGCATCCCGAGTCTGGAGAGCCAGCAAGAAAACCTGGAGCAGCCTTTCCTGAGTGTGTTCAAGGCAGGGCAGCGGAGGGCGCCCGTGAGGAGCCTGGGCACGGTTGTGCACTACACCAAGGTCCAGCTGCGTTTCCAGCACAGCCAGGTGGGGGCCGGGCCGGGAGGGGCATGCTTGAGGGCCACCCCGGGGCCTGCCCCCAGCCCTCAAACCCTGGCCCCACTCTCCCCCAGGACATCAGCGACTGCTACCTGGAGCTCTTTCCCTCCCACCTCTACTTCCAGGCCCATGGTTCCGAAGGACTCACTTTCCAGGTGAGGGGACATGGGCAGCGGAGGAGCTGGGGGAGAGGAAGAGAGCAGCCCCTTGGGGGGCACGCGGCCCAGTCCTGCTGGGCCCAGTCCCCCAGCCCTTCCCTCCCGCTGTGCTCTGGCAGGGGCTGTTACCACTGATGGAGCTGAGTGTCTGCCCGCTCGAGGGATCCAGAGAGCATGCCTTCCAGATCACAGGTGCGCAGGGGCACGGGGGTGCTGCCTGTGCTGACCTGGCCCCCAGGAGGGCGAGAGCACTAAGGCTGCTCAGTGAACCTGGCTGTCGACCGGCCCCAGGACCCGGGCGGGGCTCGGAGCACGTTGAGGGGTCCTGGCCTTTCCTCCGATGGGCACACATGTGTCTGCCGGGCTGGGGCGGAGGGCAGTGGGTCGGGGGCCTCCAGAGCTGTGCGTGTGGTCATCAGTGGCTCCCCCCAACCCTTGAGGAGCCTTTCTTGTGGCCGCTGGCCTAGCCTACTCTGCCCCTCTCCCGCAGGCCCGCTGCCCGCCCCCCTTCTCGTGCTCTGCCCCAGCCAGGCCGAGCTGGACCGCTGGCTCTACCACCTGGAGAAGCAGATAGCCCTCGTGGGAGGGGTGCCGCGCCGCCACCCAGCACCGCCGCAGGTCAGTGCTGGGAACCCCACGCCCCTTTCCATCCCCACTCTCCTCCTGCCCTTGAACCCCCTCTCCCAGGGCCCCCCTGAGAACGAGCTCCCCTGGACTCTGCAGCGCAGGCTGACCCCGCTGCGGACGGCATCAGGGCTCCAGGTGGTGGGCACCGCCATCTGCGCCTCGAGGGTCAAGCTGCAGCATCTGCCCTCACAGGTGGGTGGGGGGCGCAGAGGTGGAGGAGGCGGGGGAGGGGTGCAGGCGGCAGGTGGGGGCCCTGGGTGTGTGCCGGTGGAGCCCCTACTCTGCCCTGTGGCCCCTCACAGGAGCAGTGGGACCGGCTTCTGGTCCTGTACCCGACCTCCCTGGCCATATTCTCCGAGGAAGCAGATGGGCTTTGCTTTAAGGTGGGTCCCTCCCCACTGTGGACCCGCCCCAGGGACGCACCCTCTGCGTGGGGGTGGGAGGGGGCAGCAGCTCAGGAGGAACCTGTATTTCGGGGCCTGTTGGGACAGATAGCACTGGCCCCACCCACCCAGCCCGCTGCCCTGGTCAGTCTGGTCTTAGCCTGACGTGGGCAAGGAAGGTGGGTGCCCTGCCTCAGCATCCCGTGTCATCCTAGAGGGTCCTCAGGCACCAGCAGACCCATCACCTGGGGTGGGTGGTGTGGGGGCCCCTAGTGCCCCTAAAAGGGGCCTATACCTCTGAGCAGGCATCTTCCTGGTGCCTGAGGCCTATGCGTGTGCGTGTGCACGTGTGGGCCTGGGCGTGGGTGTGAAGGGTCTTCGGGGCCAGAGCGAGTGTCATGTGCATCAGGGTACTACATTCTACTCTGGGGGTGATCATGGCTTTCAGTCACTGAGAAACACACAGAGGGCTTCCTCGTAATCCCTTCCCACCCACCCCCATCTTAGCGGGTGGCCCAGGGGACCAGTCCCCGACCAGTCCTGTGTCGGCCACTGGCTGGCGAACGCCCCACCTGGAGACCGGGGGTGAAGGCACCCCCCAAGGACAGACGGGGAGTGCCTGGCCTCCCACGGGGTGTCGGCCTTGGACCTGCCTTGCCCTCTGCCCGGCGTCCGAGTGCCCACCCAGCTCGGGAGGACAAGACGGGGCAGTGGGCACAAGGGTTGCTCCCCCTAACTAAGGCCTCGTCCCCCCTGGATGCCCCGCAGGGGGAGCTCCCGCTCAGCGCCATCCACATCAACCTGAACGAGACGGAGAAACAGATCCGCTCTTTCCTGATCGAAGGTGGGCAGAGGCCAGGCCTGGGAGAGAGGGTGTGAGCCTAGCGCGCACCCAGCTCTGCACCGGGGCTTTGCAGGGGGCACCCTGCCCGCCAGGCCCCCTCACGGCATCTGTGTGCCAGGCCGTCTCATCAACACCATCCGTGTGGTGTGCGCCAGCTACGAGGATTATGGCCACTGGCTGCTCTGCCTGCAGTCGGCCTGCCGCGGGGACAGGACCTCCCCACTGCCCGGCCCCGAGAGCTTCCCGGGGCTGCGGGTGCCCCCACAGGTGAGGAGTCAGCAGGGGAGGTGCCGCTGGGCAGCGGTGAAACAGGAGGGTGGGCCTGGGCCCGGGGCAGTGGGGGGAGGGGCCCTGCCATCCGGCTCACCCTTACCCACCGCCGGCTGCCCAGGCTGTGGGCAGTGGCCGAGGCTCACTCTCCTCTGATGGACGGACCAGCTGGGACTCGGGGTGCCCAGCACACGCCTCCAACCATACCAGCCACTCCACGCCTGAGTCCACTGGAGGCTGCCCTGCCCGGCCCGCACCAGTGAGTATCTGGGGGGAAACGGGCAGAGGAAGGGGGCGGGGGACACTGCGGCGAGTTTGTGTTGGGGACACCACTGCAAGTAGGGCCCTAGTTCTTCAGAGGAGGGGACTCAGACCGGAGGGGCTCTGTGTAGTCTCAGAGGGGTATGTGGGAGAGGGCCCCGGGGAACATTCTGGAAGGCCCTTGGTCCCCACAGGAGCAAGCCAGCCCTGGCTGCACCAGCGTCGGTGGGCACAAGGCAAAGCTGAGACGGGCCGGCAGCAACCGATCACCCAGGAGCAAGGCCCAGGGCAAGGGGCCCGGCCCAGCCACCCCACTGCACCTGGACCTGACCAAGGTGGGCCCAGCACGCTGACCCCGGCTCCAGGCATGGCTCTCCCTCCCGCCCTCCATCTCCCCGGCCTCCTCGGTCCTGGAGCCACCCAGAGGCTTCTTGCACAGAGAAGGGAGGGCTTGGACACTTCCAGCTCCAGCGGTTCTGTCCTGTTTCTTGCCTGTAGTTGAGACTGGAGGATGGCCCTGAGGCCCCAGACCATTCTCTGGAGACACCGCACTCCCCGCTCTACGCTGACCCCTACACACCACCTGCCACTTCCCGCCACAGGGTCACAGACATCCAGGACCTGGACAAGGTCAGTCCCCTGCTGGGTGACAGAAAGAGCTGGACGTGGCCACAGCCTGAGGTTGAGAGGGTGCCTGAAGCCTGAGATCTGCTCAGGCTGCCACGGGAAGCTAAGGGGGTTTCTGGGGCAGGGGCCCCTCAGCTGCACGGAGGTCCCAGCCCAGGGCCTCAGTCACCAACGCTCTCCTGACAGTTCCTCAGTGCGATGCAGAGCTCACTCGGACCTGAGCCCTCGAGCCCATTCCCCTTTGGCCCCGTGTCCGTGCCTGTCTCTGACCCCAGCTCTGGATTCTCCGGCCCCCACTTGCTCTCCGAGAAGGGAGTCCCGCAGGCCCGAGCCTCTCAGCGGCATCGCGGGTCCATCAAGGGCCGGGGGTCCCGGCCCCCAGGCTCCCCTCAGCTTGTGAGTAGCAGCCCCCACCCCGGGCAAGGGGTTCTGCAGCCGGGGGTGGAGAGGAGACCGCATGGGGCCTCCTGGGACCCTGAGGGAGCAGGAGAGACGGAAACGGGGGAAGGGAGGATGGGCGGAGACCAAGGACGGGAGCAGCGGCAGTAAGGGGGTGGGGGCAAGAGGAAAGGTGGGGGTGGGGTCCGGCAGGTCCCTGAGCTGGCCGCCAAGCCGGTCCGAGGGCCCATCCCTCAGACTTGTCGTTGGGGTCCCCAGGTCTCTCCTGCGAGGGAAGTTGCGCCCGAGCCCCCGCCACCTCCCCCAGGTGAGTGAGGGCCCTGCCTCTTCCTGGGAAAGCTCTGGGTGTTGCTTCCTGAAAGCACATGCACCTCTGCCCTCCCCACCAGACGGCCGCCCCCCAAGGAGCTCCAACAGTGCCCGGGACAAAGCTCTGTCACCTTCCCACCAGCGGTGGCCTCGAGGAGCAGCTGAGGCTGAAGGCGGGCTCGTGCAGTGGATCTGATGGCCACCAGGAGGCTGCTTCTCGGGACCACCTGCCTGCATCGACCCTGCAGGAGGGGCTGAAGCAGGACCTGGGGCTTTTTAGTGGGGCCACAGGCACCCAGTATCGAGTCAGGGTCTGACCCCAGCAGGTGGAGGGGGCCTCCAGAACCCTGAGTTACCCTGGGCTCTTGAGGGGTCAGGAGGGCCTCATCCTCAGGACACCTTGGCCAAGGTGACTGGACGCCCAGAGGGGCCAAACCTCGGCCTGCCTCTCAGGGAAGGAATGAGGGAGGGGACTCGGGGTAGGGGCTTCAGCTGGGAGAGGGGGGGATGGCACAGGTGTAAAGGTCAGAGGGCTGAGAAGGTCAG
Organism: Leucopleurus acutus; assembly: GCF_964270905.1. NCBI lineage: Eukaryota > Metazoa > Chordata > Mammalia > Artiodactyla > Delphinidae > Leucopleurus > Leucopleurus acutus. The sequence continues at coordinate 193,415,216 of NC_139143.1, read as the reverse complement.
TTAGCGAGAGTCAGAGTATGTGAGGCCAGAGGGCACAGGGTCTAAGACATCACAAGCAGGAGGCAGGAAGGTGGCCTGGGCGCATGTGAGCGTGAAGGTCGGGAGAAACCGGCAAGAGACTAAACAAGAAAGAAAGAGATTTTATTGGTGCCGTGTGTCCACGCGTTCTGTCCTGAGCAGCAGGAGTCTCCTGCGTCCTGGGGACCCTGTATGTGCTGCCTCGTAGCTGGACGCCCCCCCAGCGCCTAGTCTGGCAGCCCCCTTGCTCCACTACTGCCCGCACCCTGTCCACCTTCCTGTGTCACCTCCGGCTCCTGTCAGCTCTGGGCGAACCCAGGTGTCCCGTCCCTCCACCTGATACCCTTGCCTTCTGCCTCTGCACCTCCTCCAGGGCTCCCCAGAGGAGGGGCTCCAGGCTCTGCCCTACAGACCCCCAGCCTGCAGGGCCCCTCTGGGTACCTGCTCAGCATCTTGGGCGGGAGCCGAGGAGGCCTTGACCACAGACCCCTGGGGTTCAGGGGTTAGAGAGGCCTCAGAGGCCTCCAGCGGCCCAGCCCACTTATAAACAGGGCAGAGGGTCCCTGGGACGCCAGCCCCCAGCCTCAAGGCCCTCTGCCCAGATCTCCAGCTGGGGCCTCGCTGCTGCTCTGAAGCCCCATCATGCCCCTCCCTCCAACAGGATAACCTCATAGGATTAGGACTCCAGTTAACTCTGGCTTCAGATAAACCACAAATAATTCCTTAGCATAAGTAGGTCTCAAACTACTCCAGTTTCGATGGACACCTTTGTGTTTTTTGTTGCTAATCTGGCACCTTACTAACGCCCAGCTCCCTGCTTGGCCTACCCTCCCAGCCTTCCAGAATCTCCCCACTCCCAAGTGTGGAACACAGCCTCGGCCTCGGCCACTGGCTGGACCCTCGGGTGGAGTCCAAGAGAGCCAGGACCAAGGACGCAGGCTCCTTCCTAGACGCCGCAGAACGCAAGGGTCAAAGGGCGAGGCCTGAGGGCAGCACCTCATCCTGAGCACCTGTGGACATTTCCTCATCCTGCGTCTTCCTGGGCGGAGCCTGGGTCTTAGGAGCTGGGGCTGAGGCGCCCCCGCCCCACCTGCCAGCGGAAGTACCGGATGGCGGAGATGGTGCCGATGTTGGCCAGCAGAACTGCAAGAGAAGTACAAGACCTCCTGAGTGCCGGCTCCATTCCGGCCCGGTCCCCACCCTCCATCCACACGGCGGGGTTCTCAAAGGATGGGAGGAGGCCAGCGGGGCGAGAGTGGGTCAGCAACACAGGAGACCCGTCAGGACAGACACCTGCGCCTCCCCATGTGCCCCTCACCCCTGCTGGCCCAGCAGCTGGGACACTACCACTGCCCCTCCCTTTGGCTTCTAGACACCAGACCCCCGCCCCCCGGGCCCACAAACCTGTTTTCCAGGCATCTGGGGCATGCAGGTCTGATGTTCTCACAGCCCAGGTAGCGAAGGCTACAAACACCAGGCACATGTCATTCTGGCTGAAGGTAAACGAGGTGAGGGGACCCCGGGGTACCCCTAGGAAAGAGAAGCATGTCCTGAGCTCCTGCCGTTGTCCCACTCAGACGCACCTGCCCTGGGACATGTCTCTCCTGGCCATGTCTGTCCTGAGACATGTCTGTCTTGAGTCACATCCTCCCCGTGATACAGGATAGCGTGTGGCATAGTTGAGTCAGGCTGACTTGGGCGAGTACGTCTGGGGCACCGTTTCCTGGTTTGTAAAATACCGTCCAGGGGGAATGCGAGCCTGCTCTGGCAGGCGGCATGGCCTGAGCTGGAGCTGCCCCAACGCCTGCCTGCTACAGGCTGGGGGCAGGCACTGCTGTTACCTGGGCCTGAACACAGGGCGACAGTCAGTGTGGAGCCAAAGCCCTGCTCGACTGGGGCTGCCCCACCTGGACCGGGTCCTGGGGTGGCCAGGAGCTGGTCCTTCCTGCCCAGATCATCCCTGAGGGCCCCCACCAGCTCGCAACCCAGGGTCCTGGCTTGCCCCTCCCCAGTGGCCCTCTTGGCCCAACTCCCTGGACAGTGTGTACCCAGGTCCTGGACAGGCCATGGGGTCCCCGCAACACACACCTGCTTGCCTGATGGCCGGGGCAAGCTGCTTCGCTGAGGCTGGGCTGGGCCCTGGTGGGGTGCCGGTCCCCACGTCCCAGGGGACTGACCTGGGGGGCTCCGTGGCCTGCATCTGGAGAAGCACAGCCGGCCCCAGCATGCCCCCTGACACGTCCTCCCCGAGGAAGTGTTCGTAGGCCTCGGGGATGGAGATGGGTGTGGGATCTCCTGGTGGAGGGGCCCGCACAGGCTCAGCCTGGAGGGGTGGGGCCTGGGAGTGGCCTTCCTGGTGCCTCGACCTCTGGGTTTGGCCATCTTGGAAGAAGAACTCGCACATGTCCGGCCACTGGACTTCGGCCAGAGCCTGGCTAGCCTCTGCTTCCTCCTCAATGTCTTCATCCTCTTCCTCGATGGTGTCACAAAGGAAGAACTCATAGGCTTCTGGGAGGGTCACCGCAAAGGAGCAGCTGCGCCCAGGCCCCGCTGAGGCAGAGGGGGCAGGGGGAGGCAGGTGCTTCGGGATCCGAGGCTGGGGGGTCCGGGGCCCAACTGCCACAGTGTCCCAGGCTCCAGATGCCCTGCGGCCCCCAGCTGCTGTCCTGGGGTCTGTGGCTGGGAAGGCTGGGCCTGAGGCCTCTCCTGACCCTGGCTCCTCGGGGCTGGGCACAGCCATGGAGAATCGCACTTTCTTCTTCTTGGGGGCTTGGATAGGGCCTAGCGGGGGCTCCCCAGTGCGGTGTCCAGGGGCACCTGCTGAGGGCTCCCCTCTGAGCTTCTGTCGGCCCCCCTCTGGAGACCGAATAGGGCTCAAACCCAGCTTGGCCACTGGGGCAACCTCCAGCTCCGCCACGTCAGGCCCAGCCTCGGGGATGGGAGCAGGTGTAGACACACCCACATCAGACCCAGCCTCAGAAACCAGGTGAGGCAGAGCTGTACGGGGAATAGCCTTCGAGACAGGCGTAGATGAACCCACCTCCAGCTGGACCCCTGGACCTGGCACAAGCAGGTCCACATCCAGTCTAGGCTCGGAGGCAGGTGTAGACAGAGGCTCATCGGGTTGAGGCTCGGAGGTGGGTGTGGACAAAGCCACGTCTGACTTAGCCATTGTGACATCTGCAGAAGCCTCCAGGTCAAGCGTGGATACAGTGCGTGGCTCAGTTCTGAGGGTCATTCCGATTAGGTCTGTACCCTGCTCAGTGGTAGGGACAGATGTAGACAGATCCACACCTGGCCCTCGCCTGGCCACCTGCTCAGGGGCTTCTGGAGACTCTGGCCCCAGCTCGATCTGCCCAGCTCCTGCTGTCTGCCCTGTGGTCCCCACCCGGAGGCCCTTCCCCCTGGACCCAGCCAGGCCAAGGCCGTCCTCGGCCCCGGCCTCAGTGAGCAGTAGGGAGCCCAGCTGGGTGGGAGCAGGGCCTGGGTCACCCAAGCGCCCACCCACCTTGGTGCCTGCAGCCCGCCTCTTCTTTTTGCTGGGGCTGCGCAGCGGGGCTCCAGGGCTGCCAGGGGGCCTCTGGGGGGCAGCGCTGCAGCCGGTGGAATCGGGGCTCCGAGCGGGCTCACCCGTGAGAGCAGGGGCAAGACCCCGGGGGGCTGCCCCCTGCAGAAGCCTCTCCCTCTCGCCTCTGGAAGACACTGGCCCCGGGAGGGATGAGCCCTGGACCAGAGGGGCAGCGCCAGGGCTGAGGGGCGGCTGAACTCCTGGCCGCACGGACACGCTGGGCGTCTGCTGACCGGCCTCCGGGGCCAGCACGGGCTCACACCAAGACCTGCTGACCAGCTGCCGGGCGGGCACCTTCTCCCCCTCAGAGCCAGGCCGGTCACTCCCCCTGGGAGCCAGCTGCCCCTCAGGAAGGGGCAGGGGCCCTGGGGGGCTGCTGCCACTGCTGTCCCTTTGGTCAGTGTCACTGGACAAGAGCTCATGCCCAGAGGCCAGGCCGGCCCGCGGGAGGCCACACTCTGCGGCAGCGGCTGAAAACTCAGCCCGGTCCTGGCCGCTCAGCTGGACGCTGCACTGGAAGCTCTCCATTCTGGGTCAGCAGAGGCACGTGAACCACAGACCAGGCTCTTCATGGGCCCAGGCCCGGGGCCCTGGCCGGCACACACTGCCCACACCCCACCTGCCCCCTGGCTGCTCCCTGGCTCAGGGGCCAGCACTCCATCTCCGTCCTGAAAGAAAGCAGAACAAACAGAATCCAGAGGGAAGCTGTGCTGATCTCAAACCTGATGGCTTCCTGGAGCTAGAACATCCGAAACCCACCTTCCGTGCTCCCAAACTGGCTGCAAATGATAACGTTACAGTGACGTATTGCTGCAGTCCTGCATTCAGGTTAGTGAAGTTCACTAAAGAATAGGGTTCCTCATGTTTGAGTTTTCATCCCCAGGAGGAGCTTTCCTCCACAACGTTATGCATTTTCTGTCCAGCTGGGTCAGCCTCCAGCTTTCCTGCAGAGGTGTTGGTACCGAGGCCAACTCTATATACCAAAGCCCATTTCAAGGACCACCCACCAGGGCTCAGTTTACCTGGGCGACAGTCAGCGCCGGACTATCCCAACATGCCTCAGAGGAGCCGCAGTGTCCAGCAGGTGACCAGTCTTTGGTGATGACCTTCCACCGGCCTTGGCTGGGACAGACTGCTGGGCTTCCTCTGAGCTTACCAAGGTCAAGCTAGTGCTGGCCAGAGCCCTCTCAGGGGTCATCAGGGCGAGCCTGGCTCTGCCCCTGCCTGGGCAGGAGGTCCCACAACAGAAATGAGCCTCCTGATTCCCACCAGCCCCCCCGGGGCCATCCTCAGTGTCTGTGCCCCTGACCAGATCTGCCCAGCCGGCAGAGGTCCCCTCCCCGCGTCTCAGTGAACTAAGGCAACCCTACCTGGCTGACACCCCCTAACCTCTCAGCCCCCTGCAGGGGGCTGCCCTTTGGGCCTTGGTCAGCTGCCACTGGACCCAGGGCGGTGGGAGGTCACTCTGGCCAGGCAAGTCCTGAGATGGAGGTGCCTTGAGACCAGGGCACTGCGGCTTCCTGACCCCGCGGCACCTCGTCCTCCCCTCTGGTCCTAGGGGAGGTCCCAGTGGGGGCTGTCTGCCTTGGGACCCCTTAGGGTGGGAATGAGGGGCTGACAGTACTGTACCTGGGACCCCACAGCCAGCCGGGGCAGCGGAGCTGGGCATCCAAGCTGCCTGTCCCAGAGCAGCATGGTGCAGGGCTCGCCACGCAGGCCCCACCCCCATTGCCCAAAATACCACAGCTCCGCAGTCACATGTCTCCTGCCAGGCGGCAGGGTACAGGCCACAAATAGATGGCATTTGAGGGGCTGCCAGCTACGTGAGGGGCGCCTTCCTGGTCAGGGCAGATGCCAGTTAGAGAACGCTGACCAGCAGTCAGGCCCACAGGCCCTCCCTTTCCTAAACTGAAGGCTACCCTGCTGCCCGTCCTGGCCGAAGGCTGCCCTTTCCTCTTCAAGTGGCCCCGCCCACTGTGAAAACTCAGCCCTCCCCACTCCTCCTGTCACCTCACCTGCCGGCAGCCCCCCAAGACCAGCACCTCTCCCGACCTAGGCTCCTGCAAGCGGGGCCCAAGGCGGGGGTGGCAGTGCAGTCTCTCTCTCCAGGAACAGGGGTCTGGTGCTGCCACCTGCAGGTCACCAGGAGGAGCCGGGCAGGAGGCATGGCCTCGGAGAACAGCCCCTTACAGGCATCACCCTGCCCAGTGCCCTGAGCACTTTTCCAAAATGTGTCCATCCTGAGAGGGATGCCAGGAGGATCCTCCTTCACAGTTGAGCTTGGTAAGGCACAGAGAGGGTGAGTGAGTTGTCCATAGCCACACAGCTAGTAAGTGGCAGAGTTGGGCCCCAAAGGCCCTGCTCAGAGCCATCCTGCCCTCGAGGCTGGTGTTGCCTATCCCCAGCCTGGTCATTGTGACACACACCCCTCCCGCTGGGGACAGAGGAGGGAGTAGGGGGGTTGGACAGCAAACATTGAAACTAACAGGTAAACAGGATCATTTCTGACAGCAACACATCTTAAGAAGGACCTAGAGCGGAGAGGAGGGTGGCCTCTGAGGAGGGTCCAGGGGATTGAGACTGGGCAGGTGGGGACCACGACAGCCGAGGCTTCGAGTGGAGGAGGCCGAGTCACCCCGGAAGAGCGAGGTCGGGTGATGTTCTCGGCCTGGGTGGGCAAGCCTGGTCTGGGGTCTCTCCTCGCTGCCTCTGTGTGTTGGGAAAACCCAGGTTTCCCTCCTATGTCTCTCCTGTGAGTCTCCTTTACTGGTCGCCAAAAGTGTGTGTGTGTGGGGGGGGTGTCCCACGCCAGGCAATTCGGTGACACTAGCGGCGTGTCTGACAGGTTAACTCAATTCTGATAATATCTGGAGATGCTTAGGGGCTCAGTCCCACAGACTGCCCCCAACTTCAGACGCCAATGGCAAGGAGCAGGTCCCCAGGTCACCCACCACTTCTGTCCGACTTGGCTACAGATGTGAGCTTCCCACGACCCATTGCCCCTTGGATTAAATTAATTTGCCAGAGAACTCAGGGAGACATTCACTAACGCTCACCAGTTCATTATAAAAGGGTAGGATGAAGGATGCAGATGAGGGTCCAGGTTGGGAGATGGGCAGGGCTTCGTGGGAAGGAGCGTGGACGCAGCTCCACCCACCTCCAGCGCTCGGGATTTTGTGGAGGCTTCTTCACACAGCCATGATCGATTTAACCCCATTTTCAGCCCCTCTCCTTTCTCAAGAGGATGGGGGCGGGGCTGAAAGTTCCACGCTTCTCATCAGGCTTGGTCTTTCCGGTGAGCAGCCCCCACAGGAGCCTCATTAGAACAAAAGATGCTCCTGTGCTCTCAGCAGGAAATTTCCAGGTTCAGGCACTCTGTGCTGGAACGGGGCAGAGACCAGTACCCATGCTCTCTGCCTTCTAATCCCACAGTCCTCTTCCCCGTTCCTCCTCAGGCTCTGGACTCGGTGGCTAAGGCTGTGTTGGTCAACTTCGCCGCTGAGGGTGGTCCACGTGTGATCCGTGCATCGCTTTCCTGTGGATGGAGATTTGCGTCATTTCCAGTTTGCAGCTATTCCCAGTGATGCTATGAACATTCTGGAACATTTCTTTTGGCGGTCTTGGAGAGTTGTGGGGTCAGAGGTGTTTCTCCAGCTCTAGAGGACACTGCCCAACAGTTTTCCGGGGTGGCTGTGCCCTCGCTCCAGTGTGTCTGCGCCCACACTGCCTACGGCCTGTCACCGCCTGGCGCAGCACTTTCCTTAAGAATGAAGTTACTGGCCATTGTCATCTTCTTTTTAAATATTTATTTGGCTGCACCAGGTCTTTAGTTGCGGCAGTCAGGATCTTCGTTGCAGCTTGTGGGATCTAGTTCCCTGACCAGGGATCGAACCCCTGGACCCCTGCATTGGGAGCGCAGAGTCTTAACCGCTGGACCACCAAGGAAGTCCCCACTGGCATCTTCCTTTGTGAAGATGTGTGTCTCTTCAGTGCTTCTGCCTCTTTTCTATGCCTTTTTCTTATTGATCTGTAGGAGTTTGTTACCCATTCTGGGTAAAGATTCTGTTTTGAATATTTGTACTATGAATATCTCCCCCCCATCTCAACTTTTCAATCTCTTAACAGTGCCTTTTGATGAACAGAAGTTTTAAATTTTAACATAGTCCAAATTATCAACAATTTTCTTTATGCTTATCACTGTTTCTGTCTTTTTTTAATAATTAATTAATTATTCTTGGCCGCGTTGGGTCTTTGTTGCTGCGCGCGGGCTTTTCTCTAGTTGTGGTGAGCGGGGGCTACTCTTCGTTGCGGTGCGCGGGCTTCTCATTGCGGTGGCTTCTCTTGTTGCGGAGCACGGGCTCTAGAGCGCAGGCTCAGTAGTTGTGGCTCGTGGTCCCAGTTGCTCCACGGCATGTGGGATCTTCCGGGACCAGGGCTCGAACCCGTGTGCTCTGCACTGGCAGGTGGATTCTTAACCACTGAGCCACCAGGGAAGCCCTGCTTCTGTCTTTTTACAGACCTCTTTGCCTGCCCCAAAAAGTCATGAAGATTTCACCATGTCCTTCCACATTTTTAGAACTTCATCGTTTTACCTTTCTCACTGGGACTACAACCCGCATGGTACTGATTTTCGTGGATGGTGGGTGATGGGGGTCCTGTCACACCTTTTTGTTTCTGTGTGGACACCAGTTGGCCCAGCGCCACATCACGACTCCGTGGCGCACACGTGTGTGTCTGTCTGTCTACAGAGCCACAGCAGCAGAGCCCCCCCATGGACTTCCCAGACAGAGGAAGCTTGGAGGGTTTGGGGCAGGGGCTTTTCTACAGTTGCCATGGCTGCCCTGGAAGAAGGCAGCACAGGACCCGAGGGGAGGCTGTGGGGAGGGCGCGGTGTACCTGGTTCCTTCTGAAGAGCAGCTGTGGCTGGAGTTACCCGAGGCGTCCCCTCTCTCTCCTCGCCCCCCAATCATGGGCCTCCTCGTGGGAAGGGCTCTGGAGCACACGGGCATCTGCGCGCTTCTGACCCAGCTCCGCGCTGGGGGCCTTAAGTCTCTGGAGGCCCGCGAGCGGGTGCAGACGGACGGGCTGGAGGAGCCGCCGGGGAGTGGCGTTGCCGGGCACGCGGCCTGCGGTACCGCCGGAAGCCACCAGCGGGCGAGCAGGCTCCACCGGAAGTTGGCAGAGCAGAGCCGTCGGCGCCTGGCTCTGCGAGGGCGGTGTGTTTGGGGGCGCCAGGGCCCCTTCCCGAAGCCACTTAGCCCGCTTTGAGCCCTTGACCCTGAGACATAAGCCCTCAAAAATAAAAGCCGACTTTCAACGAGCAGCTATTACACGCCCGGCAGTCTTAAATGCTTTACATAGATTACAGGCTTTTTACTTTTCATTTTTTAATAGTTTACTGATGTATAATTTAATATGATAAACTCCACATATTTAAAGTGTAAAGTTAGCTAAGTTTTGACATGTGTAGTCACCCGGGAGGCCATCACCACACTCCCATCATCCCAAGGGTTCCTGTGCCCTTTCTGACGCCGCCTTCTGCCCAGGCAGCCACGTGGGCCTTCCTTCCCTTCTGTCACTGCAGTTGGGTGGCACCGTCCAGAACTTCATGTAGATGGGATCATACAGTAGGCACTCGTTGGTATAGTACAAAAGAGTGCAGTATGACTGTCTTCTGTCACTGAGCATAATTATTTTGAGATTCGTCTATGCCACTGTGTATGCCAATAGTTATTTTTATAATTAATAAGTAGTGTCCCATTGTTGGACATGCCAAGATTTGTTTATCCATTCACCTGTTGATGGACATTTGGGGCTATGTTATAAACATTTGTGTTTAAGTCTTTGTGTGAACACGTGCTTGCATTTCTCTTGGGTAAACTGTTTTCCGGCGTGGTTACCATTTTTTCATCCCCACCAGGAGTTCCTGAGAGTTCCAGTTGCTCCATGTCCACACCAGCACTAGGTCTGGTCAGACCTTTTTTTTTTTTTTTAAGCAGAGGTCTTCTTAGAAGCCCATATGATTTAAATTTATTTATTTATTTATGGCTGTGTTGGGTCTTAATGTCTGTGCGAGGACTTTCTCTAGTTGTGGCAAGCGGGGGCCACTCTTCATCGCAGTGTGCGGGCCTCTCACTATTGCGGCCTCTCTTGTTGCGGAGCACAGGCTCCAGACGCGCAGGCTCAGCAGTTGTGCCTCACGGGCCCAATTGCTCCGCGGCATACGGGATCTTCCCAGACCAGGGCTCGAACCCGTGTCCCCTGCATTGGCAGGCAGATCCTCAATCACTGCGCCACCAGCAAAGCCCTGGTCAGACTTTTTAACTTTACCATTCTAGTAAATGGTTAGTACTGTCTCATTGTGGAGTTTTCTTGTTTTTTGTTTTTTTGCTTGCTTTTTTTTTTAAACGATTATTAAAGAGGGTATTTTATTTTATTTTATTTTTTTTTTTTTTTGCGGTACGCGGGCCTCTCACTGCTGTGGCCTCTCCCGTTGCAGAGCACAGGCTCCGGACGCACAGGCCCAGCGGCCATGGCTCACGGGCCCAGCCACTCCACGGCACGCGGGATCTTCCCGGACCAGGGCATGAACCCGCGTCCCCTGCATCGGCAGGCGGACTCTCAACCACTGCACCACCAGGGAAGCCCCTTTATTTTATTTTTTAATTTTATTTATTTTTTTGGTTGTGCCAGGTCTTAGTTGTGGTAGGCGGGCTCCTTAGTTGCGGCTCACCAGCTCCCTAGTTGTGGCATGTGAACTCTTAGTTGCAGCATGCATATGGGATCTAGTTCCCTGACCAGGGATTGAACCCGGGCCCCCTGCATTGGGAGTGTGGAGTCTTCACCGCTGTGCCACCAGGGAAGTCCCTCATTGTGGTTTTAATTTGCATTTCCTTAATGACTAAAGTTGAGCATCTTTTCGTGTGTTTACATGCATCCAGGAAATTCCCTGGTGGTCTAGTGGTTAGGACTTGGCGCCTTCACTGCCGAGGGCCTGGGTTTGATCCCTGGTCGGGGAACTGAGATCCCACAAGCCGCGTGGCAAAAAATTTTTTAATAAATTTAAATAAAAATTTAAATTTAAAAATTTAAATAAAAAATTAAATTTTAAATAAATAAATGCATCCATATATCTTCTTCCATGAAATGACTGATCAAATCTGTCTATTTTCGTCATTGGGTTACTTGTTTTCTTATTGTTGAGTCTTAAGAGTTCTTTATATATTCTTTACATAAGTTCTTCATCAGTTACATGATATGAAATTATTTCCTTCTAGTCTGTGGCTCATCTTTTCATTTTCTGAACAATGTCTTTTGAAGGGCAGAAGTTCTTAATTTTGATGAATTCCAATTTATCCATTTTTTATCCATTTTTCTCTCATGGATTGTTCTTTTGGTTGTATGTAAGAAATCTTCGCCTAACCAAAGATCCCAAAGATTTTCTAAATTTTCTCCAAGAAGTTTTTTTTAGTTTTAGGTTTTGCATTTAGGTCTATGATCCATTTTGAGTTAATTTGTGTATATGGTGTAAAGACATGGTTCCAGATTATTTTATTTTTGTATGGATATCCAATAGTACCTATACCATTTGTTGAAAAGACTCTTCTTTCTCCACTGAATTGTCTTAGCACCTTTGTTGAAAGTCAGCTGACCATATAGGTATGGGTGGTTCTGTTTCTAGAATTCTAGGTTGATAGTTTTTACTTTCAGTAAAGACGTAGTTCCACTGTCTCCTCACACGCATTGTTTCTAACAAGAAACCAGCCATTGTTTGTCCTTGTTCCTCTGTATATATCATGTCTTTTTTTCCAGAGGCTCTTAAAACCTTCTCTTTACTGCTGTTTTTATAGAGAAGGGGTTAACAGTTTTATTGATATATAATTTACACCCCATACAATTCACCCATTTAAATTAAATAGTTTTTAGTATAGTCAGAGTTGTGCAACCATCAATATAAACAAATTTAGAACATTTTCATCACCCCACAAGGATACCCCGTACCCCCATATGTAGTCATTCCCCATTCCCCTGGACCTCCACCCCAGCCATGGGCAACCACTAATCTACTTTGTACCAATTTGCCTATTGTGGACATTTCATGTAAATGGACTCACACAATATGTGGCCTTTTGTGTCTGGCTTCTTTCACCTGGCATAATCTTTTCAAGGTTCATCCATGTCATAGCATGTATCAGTACTTCATTCCTTTTTGTTGCCAAAGAATATTCCATTGTATGGATATAGCACATTTTATGTGTGTGTATGTATGTAAGATATGTAAATAATAAGATATGTAAATAAATTGTATGTATGTATTATTTATTTATCTTTTTGGCCATGCCGAGCAGCATGTGGGATTTTAGTTCTCCAACCAGGGTTTGAACCCACATCCCCTGCAGTGAAAGCAGGGTGTCTTAACCACTTGACTGCCACAGAAGTTCCCTAGCCCATTTTTAAATTTATCCATTCATCAGTTGATGGAATTTGGGTTATTTCCACTTCTTGGCTATTATGAATAATGCTGCTGTGAACATTTATGCACACATTTTTGTGTAGACATGTTTTCATTTCTCTTGAGTATGTACCTAGGAGTGGAATTGCTGGGTCATATGGTAATTCTACATTTAACCTTTTGAGGAACTTCCAAACAGTTTTCTAAAGTGGCTGCACCATTTTGCATTCCTATGAACAATGTATAAGTGCTCCAATTTCTCCACAAGCTCACCAATACTTTTCACCATCTGTCTTTTTAATTATAGCTACCCTAGGGGGTATGAAGTGGTATCTCATTGTGGTTTGATTTAAATTTCCCTGATGGTTGATGATGTCAGGCATCTTTTCGTGTGTTTATTGGCCATTTATATATCTTTGGAGAAATGTCTATTAAGATTTTTCTCCAATTTTTTAGTTGGGTTGTCTTATTATTGAGTTGAGAGAGTTATTTATACATTTTAAATACAAACCTCTTGTCAATATGTTTTGCAAATATTTTCTCCCATTCTATGTGTCTTTCACTTTTTCGATAATCTCCTTTGAAGCCAAAAGTTTTAATTTTTATGAAGTCCAATTTATCTTTTTTTTTTTTTTTAACTTTTTGTCACTTTTGCTTTTGGAAACATATCCAAGAAGGCTTTGTCTTCTGGACCTGACTTCAGGTCCTTCCTGACCCAAGGTCCTGAAGAACTACTCCTAGATTTTCTTCTAAGTGTTTTATAGTTTTAGCTCTTACACTTATGTGTATCATCCATTTTTAGTTAATTTTTCTGTATGGTGTGAGGAAGGGGTTCAACTTCATTCTTTTGCATATGGATATTCAGATGTCCCAGCACAATTTGTTGAAGAGATTGTTCTTTCTTCTACTGGATTGTCTTGGCATCCTGGTTGAAAACCAAGTGACTAAAAGTGAAGGTTTCTTTCTGAACTCTGAATTCTATTCCATCAATCAATATGTTCAACCTCATGCTGGTACCACACTGTCTTGATTATTGTAGCTTTGTAGTAACTTTTGGAATCAGGAAGTTTGAGTCCTCCAACTTTGTTCTTTTTCAAGATTGTTTTGGATATTCTGGGTCCCTTGGATTTCCATATGAATTTTGGGAGCAGCTTGTCAATTTCTGCAAACATGTTAACTGGAACTTTGAAGAGATTGTGTTGAATCTATAGATCAATTTGGGAAGTACTGTCACCTTAACAATGTTAAATCTTCCAATCCACGAATGTGGAATATCTTTCCATTTATTTAGGTCTTCTTCAATTTCTTTCAACAATATTGTATAGTTTTCAAAGTATAAGTTTTGTACTTCCTTTATTAAATTTATTCATAAATGTTTTAGTCTTTTTGATGTTATTATAAATTGAATAGATTTCTTATTTCATTTTCAGATTGTTTGTTGAAAACGTATAGAAATATAACTGATTTTAAAATATTGATCTTGTACCCTGCAACCTTGCTTAACTCATTCATTAGTTCTAACAGTTTTTCTTAGTGCATTCCATGGAATTCTCTCTATATAAGATCATGTCATTTGAACATAGATAGTTTTACCTCTTTTTTCCAATATGGATGCATTTTATTTCATTTTCTTGCCTAGTTGGCCTGGCTAGAACTTCCCACACCTTTTGCTTTTTGTTTGTTGGCTTTGGTTTTGTTTTTGTTTTGGCAGCTCTATAATTTTACTGGACAATCAGCAGATAGTTCTCTTCCACATTAACTGTCTGTAGATTTTTGAAAGTGGTGACAGGTACACAGGTAACCAACGTATAGAGCTTGTTTGGTGAATCTTCATCTTCATTATGCCCACACCTCTGACTAGAAGTTGTGAGAGCAGAAATCATTTTTTTATTGCTGTGTTTTAGCAATTTGATTATGATGTTCCTTGATGCAATTTTCTTCAAACTTCTCGTGCTTGGGACTTCCCTGGTGGCACAGTGGTTAAGACTCTGTGCTCTCAATGCAGGGTGCCTGGGTTCAATCCCTGGGAACTAGATCCCACATGCATGCCGCAACTAAGAGTTCACATGCCACAACTAAGGAGCCAGCGAGATGCAACTAAGGAGCTCACAAGCTGCAACTAAGGAGCCCACCTGCTGCAACTAAGACCCGGGGCAACCAAGTAAATAAATAAAAATAAATAAATAAATAAGCAAACTTCTTGCGCTTGAGTTTCCTTGAGCTTCTTGGATCTGTGGGTTTATCATTTATGTCAAGATTGTAGGGCTTCCCTGGTGGCACAGTGGTTAAAAGTCTGCCTGCCGATGCGGGGGAGACGGGTTCGTGCCCCGGTCCTGGAGGATCCCACATGCCGCGGAGCGGCTGGGCCCGTGAGCCATGGCCACTGAGCCTGTGCATCTGGAGCCTGTGCTCCGCAACCGGAGAGGCCACAGCAGTGAGAGGCCTGCGTACCGCAAAAAAAAAAAAAAAAAAAAAAAAAAAGATTGTAAAACTTCCAGTCATTATTTCTGCAAATGTTTCTCACCTTCCCCCCTCCTCTGAGACACCAATTACATGTATGTCAGGCCCTTGACGTTGACCACAGTTCACTAATGCTCTTTTTCTCCCCCAGTCCCCACTTTCTAAATCTCTGTTTTATTTTCAATAGTTTTTATTTTTATGTTTGCAGTTTACTAATAGTTTTCTCTTCAATGTCTAATCTCTAGTCTGCATTACTCCCACCCAATGTATTTCTTACATCAGACATCATAATTTTGCAAAAGTTCAATTGGGGTTTTTGTACCTTCAATGTCTCCAAGACATTCAGTCTTTCTTCTAGCTTCTCAGTCATGTGAAGTGCAGCTATAACAACTGTTTTAATGTCCTTGTCTATCACCTGTGACATTTCTAGTGTGCTTTCAATTGATCGAATGTTCTCATTATGGGTCAGATCTTCCTGCTTCTCTGCATGCCTGGTAAACTTTTACTGGATGCCAGACATTGTGAATTTTAACCTGTTGGGTGCTGGGTATGTTTATGCTACTACAAACATTCCTGAGCTCTGTTCTGGGTGTGGCTGTTACTTGGAAGCAGTTTGACCCCTTCGGGTCTTGTTTGTAAACTTTGTTGGGCAGGCCTAGAGCAGTGCCTAACCTATGCTGATCATTCCTCACTGTTGGACAAGACCCTGCTGGGCACTCTGCCCCCCGCCCTGTAGTTATGGGGTTTCCATTCTGGCTAGTGGAGACTGGAACTGTGTCTGGCCCTGTGTGAACTCAGGGGTTGCCACCTAATTCTTTGGGTGGTCCTTTCCCTGGCCTGGAGGAGTTTCCGCACAAGGATGTTCTAATCAGGTCTGAGAGGGAACCCCTGCAGCTCTCTGGAGTTCTGTCTCTGGCACCACCTCTCTTCCTTCTGACACCCTGTCCTGTGAACTCCGGCTGCATTGGCCCCCCGGACTGTCAGCTCCACCTCCCTAACTCAGGGAGTCTCCCTGGCTTCCTGCCCTGCACCGTGGCCTGGAAACCGTCTCCAAGCAGTCAGCTGGGGCAGTGCAGGGCTCACTTCATTTCTTTTCCACTTCTCAGGGACCATTTTTTCTTTTTTGTTAAAGAGCTGGGCTTTTTTTTTTTTTTTTAACATGTATTTTTGGCTGTGTTTGGTCTTTGTTTCTGCGCGTGGGCTTTCTCCAGTTACGGCGAGCAGGGGCTACTCTTCGTTGAGGTGTGCAGGCGGTGCACACCTTCTCATTGCGGTGGCTTCTCTTGTTGTGGAGCACGGGCTCTAGGCACGTGGGCTTCAGTAGTTGTGGCTCGCGGGCTTCAGTAGTTGTGGCTCGCGGGCTTCAGTAGTTGTGGCTCACGGGCTTTAGAGCGCAGACTCAGTAGTTGTGGAGCACGGGCTTAGATGCTCCGTGGCATGTGGGATCTTCCCGGACCAGGGCTCAAACCCGTGTCCCCTGCATTGGCAGGTGGATTCTTTTTTTCTTTCTTTGTTTGTTTTTTTTAAAATTTATTTTGGCTGTGTTGGGTCTTCGTTTCTGTGCGAGGGCTTTCTCCAATTGCGGCAAGAGGGGGCCACTCTTCATCGCGGTGCACGGGCCTCTCACTGTCACGGCCTCTCCCGTTGCGGAGCACAGGCTCCAGACGCGCAGACTCAGTAGTTGTGGCTCACGGGCTTAGCTGCTCCACGGCATGTGGGATCTTCCCGGACCAGGGCTCGAACCCGTGTCCCCTGCATTGGCAGGCAGATTCCCAACCACTGCACCACCAGGGAAGCCCCGGCAGGTGGATTCTTAACCACTGTGCCACCAGGGAAGCCCAGGGACCACTCTTTTTCATGCTGCAGTTTCATATATTTTAACCAGTTTTTTAATTGTTTTAGGCAGAAGGGTAAATCTGGTCCCTGCTACTCAGTCTTGGCTGGAAGCTGTCATAATGCAGATTATTTATTTTATTTAATCCTCTCAACCACCCAGCTCCACAGGCAGGTACTATTACTAATCCCGTTTTACACTTGAGATTTTGTGACACACAGTGACAACATGCAAGGTCACAGTGACAGCAGAGGTAGGGTTCAGCCCCGGACTGTGTCAGGCGCATCCCTGAACCACTGTTGGGGAGGTCGAGGCTGTCCTGCACAGGCGCCCCGCGTGGAATGTGGGGGCAGGGCGCGGACCTGCAGGTGCTCCAAACACAGAGCCGACTGAAGAGGCCTGAGTCTCTGTGGGGAGGGCCCTGGCCGGCTCTGAGGGGCCTCTGTGTCCGACTCGATTTACTGGCTGTGTCCTGACCATGAGATGGTGGGCCTCTGGCTCTGTGCGTTTGCTCTCCTCGTTACCTGCCCAGGTGGAGACTAGTTCTGGCGGGCTGGTTACTGAGAGCCCAGAGGCAGGTGTGCTCCAGGAACAAGTGGTAACTGTCTCCCTTTCCCCTTCCCTCCTCCCGACTTCCCTCAAGGCCGCATCACTGTTCCACGCCATGGCAGTGAAAGCTCGGAATCCTAACCACTAGGTCACCAAGTTTCTCAGCTACGTCCGAGAAACCTGCAGCAGCATCACAGCTGCACCGGTCACAGCTGCGGGCCCTGTCAGCACAGCCACCGAGCTCTAGGCACCCTTTGGGACTGGGACACTTGATGAAATAAAATTTATATTTTGGGAATTCCCTGGCGGTCCAGTGGTTAGACTCGGCACTCTCACTGCTGGGGCCCAGGTTCGATCCCTGGTCGGGGAACTAAGATCCTGCAAGCCTTGCAGCACGGGCCAAAAAAAAACCCATATTTTACGGCAGGACAAGAGAAAATTAAACATAAGATTCTCTCCGTGTGTTTGTTTGCGCCTCCTCCTTCCCTGACCCGCCATGTGCATCTGCATCACACGCGAACCGGAGCTCCTCCAAGGGGGGGTGCCTGTTCCATCCGAAAGATCAATTTTTTTCTTCTGATGCCAGCAATGTAACTTCTTAAAGAATAGAGTCCCTGGGCTTCCCTGGTGGCTCAGTGGTTAAGAATCCACCTGCCAATGCAGGGGACACGGGTTCGAGCCCTGGTCCAGGAAGCACCCACATGCCGCGGAGCAACTAAGCACGTGCGCCCCAACTACTGAGCCTGCACTCTAGAGCCCACGAGCCACAACTACTGAAGCCCGTGAGCCACAACTACTGAGCCTGCGCTCTAGAGCCCGTGAGCCACAACTACTGAAGCCCACGTGCCTAAAGACTGTGCTCTGCAACGAGAGAAGACACGACAATGAGAAGCCTGTGCACCGCAACGAAGAGTAGCCCCCGCTCGCGGCAACTAGAGAAAGCCCACACACGCAGCAACGAAGACCTGATGCAGCCCAAAATAAAAACAAATAAATAAATAAATTTATTTAAAAAAAAGAAAAGAAAGAAATGTATTCATCATGGACCCAGAGGCTGGTAGCAGCACAGGCAGGTTCCCATGAGGACCTCTTCCAGGCGCGAAGCCTGCCTTCCGGCTGTGTCCTCACATGGCTGACAGAGTGGGCGAAAGCTCTCCCGTCTCGTCCCTCTGTAAGGGCACTAATCTCATTCCATGGCCCCATCCCCTCCCAGAGGCCCCTCTTAAGGCCACCACCTGGGGGGCAGGTTTCAACATATGAATTAGCAGGGAAGGGGGGTAGGAAGTAAGGGTTGTGGACACAAACATTTAGTCCATTGGACCTGGTCTCTGCTCTGGAAAAGTCCGACCAAAGATTGCAGACTCCAAGTGGGTAGACCGGTCAGCTCAGTCCTGGGATGTTACCCTCACCTCTTAATTCAACGAAGCAAACTCCTAGGGACACAGAGAGAAGAAAGTCCCATGTACACACAGCCAGGTGATGCCCTGTCCCACCTGGCATTTCGTCCAGAGCCGGCCTCCTGATCCAAGTAGAGGAAGAAGCTTGGCCAGGTCTTGCCTAACACTTTTCTGACCTTAGGCTGGCAGCGGAAGCCCAAGCCCAGGGCCCCACAGGCCTGGGGCCTTGAGAGGCCGTGAAAAAGGAGGGCCAGGAGCTGGGGATGCTCCGGCTGGAGCTTGGCCAGCCCCCGGCCCCTGCATGTGCGTGTATGGCCCAGGCCGTGGTCAGCTCATATGTTGGGGGGTGGGCGTAGGGGCCAGGAGAGGACAGAGTTGCCTCCCTGAGCCCTACCCCACTGTGCTAGACAAGGCAAGGGGTGCTGGGGGGACCATGGGCGAGGGGAAGGGCGTGGCCTCTGGCCCACTCGTGGGTAAGGATGGGAAGGCAGGAAGTGGGCCCCCACCTCCCCACACAGACATGGGGATTCCTTCTCTGAAGCGGGAGCCCAAAGCCACCAGATGGGTGTCAGGGTCAGGCAGTCCACCAGGAAGAGACACCTTTGAAGCAGAGCAGCCAGCTGCTTCTTGGTCACCATAGATACCAGGCTGCAAAAAGGGCTGACGTGCCCATTGAGGGCAGGCCAGTGTGGCCCTGGGGCAGGCTGGGTTCTGTGGGTCTCAGCACGGAGCATCTCCCGCACTTGTCCTTGTCTGAAGTCTGGGGCCCATGAATCCCCTACGCCATGCCCTGTCAGTTACCAGAACAGAATGGGCCCCGGCCCTGCCCAGAAGCCACAGGGATGGGCCTCGGCTGTCCCTGCACCCCCAGCTGGAGCTCACGGGGAAGCGACTTCCTGGCAGACATCAGGCCAACTCACTCCGCTCTTCACAGCTTCAACGGCTCTTTCCAGGTCCCGCCCCGCCTGACCTCTTCCACAACCCTATCAAGTGGGCACGTGGTGGTGGCCCTGGGTGGCGGTGGGCACATTAGTTGTTTATTGCTATTGTTATTTATATTTATTTTAATTTTACATAAAACATTATTGTTATTTATAGCTGCATGACAAAATAACCTACAATTCAGCAGTTTAAAACAACAGACGTTTATTATGTCGCACAGTTTCTGAGGGATAGGAGTCAAGGAGCTGCTCAGCTGGGTGATTCTGGCTCTCAGTCTCTCAGGGTTGCCCTTGAGATGCCGGCAGGGGCTGGGGTCTCATCTGAAGGCTCGACAGGGCTGGAGGATCTGCTTCTAAACACCACACTCTGTTGGCCTCTCCATAGCAAAGAACAGCTGGCCTCCCTCAGAGTGGAGAACATGAGACAAAGAGGTAGGCCAGGATGCCCCTGCAACCTCGTCTTCTACAGGACCTTACTGGTCACGCAGGTCAACCTCAGTGCATTTACAAGGCTGAATACCAGGTGGGGGCTCTTGGGGGCCTCCTTCCTTGCCCAAGGGTGCATCCTAGGATGGGTATGCCCCCCAGGGCTCCATGGAGCAGAGAGGAGCCAGGCACAGCTGCAGGACCCTCTGGGCTCAGCTTCTTCCTCGGGAAAAGGGAGCAGGCCCTGGAGCCAGGGCATGCCAGTGCGTGCCAGGGGAGAGGAAGAGGCTGCTGGGGCCTAGAGACACTCGGGCAACCGCAGGAGTTCTGGTGGGGGTGCTAAGGCCTCACCTCTCACAAGCCAGGGCTCCAAGCAGCCCCAGGCCCTGCCCCACCCCAAATTCCCAAGTGACTGGAGTTTCATGGGCCTGGCCAGGAGGACTTCTGTCACCATGAGGACTAATTCTTTCTCCATATTTCAAACACCTATGACTTGCTGTCATTGTCTGGTCCCCAAGCCCTGACCCCACAAGCGAGACAGAGGGGCCCAGCGTCACAGGGCTCCACAGGGCTGAGACACCCACAGAGGCAGGCAGATCACCTGACCTTGCACATGAATTCAGCAACCATTTATTGACCCTTGGTCCCTGCCAGGGTCCAACTGGGCTGGAAGGAGGCCACAGATGAATGAGGCTCCACCTGCCAGTGGAGGAGAAATGATCAGCAGGCCTTCTGGCCACACCCTCCCCCCAGGAGGAGGAAGTTCTGATTCCTCCCACACACCCCCAACACAGCCACCGGAGAAGATGCTTCCTCTATTATTCTGCAGGAAAGGCCTGCAAGACAAAAGCCAAGCCCAAGGGGTGGAGGGGGACAGAGGAATTACCCAGAGCCCCTGTGAGGCATGGGAGGGGGCAGGAAACGGGCGGAGGAGGGGGGAGGGTGGCAGTAGGAAGAGCCCCTGGTGTGAGGGGGAGACCCCCCCCAACCCAGCTCTCCGCGGATGGCGCAGGTGTCCAGGCTGAGTGGGGAGAGGGGTGTGGCCTCCTCCCACAGACAAGGATACTGCGGAGGGGTGGCCTGGGGAGGGGCCCAGCCTCAGCCCCCGCTGTGCTCCCTCACACCCCCCTAATCTAACCAAGGGCGACACCCTCCGCAAACCTCCTGGCTCCTCCTTCATCCAAGCTAATTAACGAGGTCTGCATGGCCTGAGCCCGACCTGAGCGTCTTCCTGTTCCAGGCAGGTGCTGGGGACAGGAGTGAGTGACACAGACACGGCCCTGGCCTCCAGAGCCCTCGGAGCCTGGGGGTGGCTGCCTCAGGTGGGAAAGTGGGGAGAGAATGGGGCGGGGCGGGGGTGAGTACAAAGGGATAGAGACGGGAGGAGCTTGCCTGTCTGAGGAACAGTGTGGTTCCCTCTGAGCCTGAGAGGTCCCTGGAGGGCTAACAGGGTGCTCGGCGCAAAGATTCCTTTGGCAATAGCGTCTTGAGAACAGATGGCCAGGAACAGGAAGTAAGGAAGTAAGGGAGGGGGCAAGGCCCTGGGACGGAGGTGGGGGGGTCTGGTCTGGCGCTGTCGCCACCCTCTCCCTGAAGAAGGGAGAGTGTGATGACCCAAGTTCCAGGTGACCTTCCCAGGCAGCCCTTCTCTCTCTGGCCACCAGGTGGGGTGCTCCCCCTACCCACGAACCCACCCACCCAGCTTCATATCCCAAAGCACCCCCCCACCCCCCCACCCTGGCCCACCCCTCCTGCACTGAGGCCCTCCCTGAGCAGTTCCCCTCCCCCAGCCAAGCTGAACTTCTGGCTTCTGAAATGGACCCTCTACAATTCTCCTGCTGGGAGGGCCTCCCAGGCTGGCCAGGAGCAACTCCCCCACAGTCCTGCTGGAGACCCGGCTCTCCCAGCCTCCCCAGGGCCTGTGTGCAGAGGGTGCGGCACCTGGCCTGCATGGCTGCAACTGTCCAGGACCACTGGCCTGGGCCCTGGACACTCAGGAAGACACGCCAGGCAACTAGAGGCCGGGGAGGAACTGGCTTGGTGGGACGTGGCAGGCCCTGCCGGGTGTGCACGGCTGAGTCCAGGAGGGCAGGTGAACCCTGCGCATGACACGGACACGGGAGCTGATGGGGCCACTGGAGGAGGGGCAGGCCAGCCCCGGCAGTGATTCACCCTCCTCCTCCGCGATGGTCCCTGGCCAGGCAGGCGGCCAACAACCATCAGGTGAATTTGGCTGTGGTTGGGAAACAGATCTTGCCTCAGCCTCAGCAGGGCTCAGGATGAGACACTGCAGTCCCAGCTGCGTGCCTTGGACCACCCCCTCACCGCACCCGGAGCACAGCCCCCAGCAGCAGCCTGGGGAGGCCTGGGACCACAGGACAGCGACTCTCGGGGTCAGGGGTGGGGGGCCATGCCCAACGCCGCCTAGGATCGCTGTATTGTAGGATGAACACGCAGCCGGTGCTCAGGACGGATGCGAAGGCCGGACCAATGCCAGTTCCTTTGTACTGAAGGGGGACCTCCCCTCTCAGGGCAGGATGGGGCACACAGCAGGGCTGGGCTCTGGCAGGAGAAGAGCCCCAGCACCAAGTGCCCTTTGTCGGGCTGGCCCCCGTTCCCTGCCCCTGGGACTCAGATGCCCGCTCCTGCTGGCAGCCCTCTCCCGGGCAGACACTGGCCTGGGGCAGGCTCAACGCACGGGTGGGCACAGGCAGTTTTGTGCTCAGCCACAAGAAGGCAGGAGGTGGAACAGGCCAGAACCGAAGCTTCAGGGACAGTCAGCCCTCACCACAGCTCAGCACCAAGACAACAGTGTGAAAATACATGTCTCCACCTTCCAGGGTCCTCGCGAGTGAGAGTGGGAAACAACATGCCCAGTGATGCTGCGGGACCGCTTCCCAGCACGGAGAGACATTCTGGAAAAAGTGATGACTGGCCCCGTCCTGCCTGAGCCTCCCGAGGGACCTCTCACACACCCTCCCCCCCACTCCAAGGCGGGTCGCGGCTCCAGTGCAGTTAGATACAGGCAAACGCAAGGCCGGCCGAACGTCCGCGCCGGGCACCTGCGGGCCCAGGTGGGAGCAGAACCCCCGCGGCCCGCCCTGCCCGCTCGCGCGAAGACATCAGCCGACCCCGCTGCCGGGCCTCTGCCGGACTGGACCCTTCACGAAGACGACAAAACAAAGCTCCCGACGCGGTCTCTGGAAATAAATATTTTCTGGCACAGTCTCAGCGGGTTCTGGGGCCGCGACCTCACCGAAGCCACGGCCTCCAGGGTGCGCCCCGGCCCTGAGCCACGGCTCCGGGGGCGGCGAGGGGCTCCCCCGTCCAGCCCGGCAGGAAGGGCGGCGCCAAGACCTCCCTGGAGCGCGGCAAGGGGCAGGGGCCGTCGAAGGCTGGCGGCGGCGAACGGCCCGCGTAAACCGCGGGCGCCAGAACTTCGGCGGCGGGGGCCGGTGGAAGCGGGCGGCGCGAGGGCCCCAGCCGGGCCAGGCAGGTCGCCAGATGGCCGAGCAGACGGGACCGCACGTCGGCCGGGACGCCCTCGCAGCCAGCCAGGAAGCGATTCACCTCGGCCAGACACTCGTGGAAGCCGGCGCGGTACTTGCCCAGGACTGCCGGGTCGGCGCGGAGGGCGGCTGCGGGGGCGGCAGGGGACAGGCGGTCGGGGCCCGCGGTGGCGGCGGCTCCGGCCCCAGAGCCCTCGCCGCCGACGCCCGCGCTCACCTGTCACCTGCACGCGCCGCAGGCTCTGCAGGTGCTTCACGGTCAGCTCCAGGATGTCCGCCTTCTCCAGCTTCGAGCGGCGGGAGCTCTGGGGGCGGGGCCGGTGTGGGCGGCTGGCAGCCCAGGAGAGCCGGGATTCCAGGCTCCCCGATCTCGCCCTCCCGCCCCCGACTCACCTCTTTCCTGAGGGCGTCCAGGAGGAGGCTCTGGAGCTGAGCGAGGCTCTCGTTGATGCGCGCTCGGCGCCGCTTCTCCATGACGGGCTTGGAGGACTGCGGGGCCGGCAGCGGCTGAGTCCCCCGGGCGTCAGCTCCCCTCTCCCCCCCGCTCCTGCCAACCGCGTCCGGCCGGGTCCCCACCTTCCGGTGCTCGGCCGCGCTCCGGGGCTGGTCCGGGGTCCGGCGGGCACCGGCCGGCGCTCCCGCCCGCGGCGAGGCCCTCAGCTTCCCCGGGGTGTCGGCAGGCATGGTGCGCCCCCGCGCCGCGCGGGGCCGAGGGCGGGCCGGACGCACGGCTTCCCGAGCCCCTCTCCCGCGGGTTCCAGGCTCCGGGACCGAGCGCGCGCTGCCAGCCGCCTGGCTATTTAAGGAATTGCCGCCGCGGGGCGTGTGAATCCGGCTCCGCGTTCTTTCCCACACTCGCGCCAGCCAATGAGCCGCCGGCGCCGGGCAGCCCGCCCCCGGCCGCAGCCCCCGCCGGCTGTCAGTCACGCGTCCGCTCCCGGCCCACCGACCCCGCGGGCGACAAAGGCGAGCCGGGGCACCCCGCCCGCGCCCGCCTCTGGCGGCGCCGGGCCGAGGCGGGGAAGTCGCCGCGCCCGCTCCCCCGTTCCGAGCGGTGCGCCGGGAGGGGACCTCTCCGGGAGGGCGGAGGCGCGAGGCTCACCTTCCGGGCGAGCTGGGGCCGCGGGAAATCTGAAAGGAGAACTCGCGAGGGGAACCGGGTGAGGCGCCCCCGAGGAGCCGGCGAGCCTCGGCCCGCACGCCTCTGCTCTCCGCGGACCCAGCCGGGCCCTCGGGCCTCCGCGCGGCCTGCGAATCTGACCCCCGCCGGCTGCAGCACCTGCACGAGGCCCGTGACACAGTGGACGTGGAACACCAGCCGCTGGGCAGGAGACAGGCTGGCCGGCCAAGGTCGTAGACAGGCAGAGTGGCATCACGAGACCAGTGAACGTGATGCCACAAGGCGGGCGGAGTGACGTCATCAGTCAGGCAGGATGACGTCATGGAACAGAATGTAAGGTGTCACTGGTCACGCTGGTGACGTCTCAGGGTTAAGGTCGATGATGACACAAGCCAGATGGGGTGATGTCATGGTCGCTGGTGATGTCACTCTCTTCCAGATTACCCAACAGTGAGCCAAGCACCAGCAAAGTAGGGCTCACAAAAAATGAGGGACACTTGTTAAAATTTTGTTTTTTAGTTCAAAGTGGCGTTGTGGGGAAAAAAGAGGGCTAAGCTTATTTTCGCGTTTGATGTTTTCATTCTGAATTCCCTTGCGCCAGCACTCTGGTCTTCTGAGTACTGAGGGTTCCAGCCCACTGTGGCCTGGCGGCCGTCTTGTCGGCATCGCACAGATGTCTCCTGAGGCCCACGGTAGACCCGGCCTGCCCTTGGGGCTGAGGAAGCGTCTCGCGGGTTCTAATCCGACGCGGGGGGCGACGGCAAACAAGCAATGTTATGTCGCAGTTGCCAGAGACAGAAAGAAATGGGTAGGTTGCTGGGGGAGAGGAAACCCCTCTTTCGACTGGGTGGTCCGGATGGCTTCTTTGCGGTGGGTTCCAGGAAAGAAGGCAGATCTGCAAGGTCGGAGAGGAAGTGTCATGCCCAGGGTGGAAAGGGACCACAGGCCCGAGGGAGGAGGGGCAGGGGCAGGTGGGCGCGGGGCCTGGGAGAGTCGTGCTGGGCTTTTCGGAGCAGCGGAGTGGGCCGACTGGCAGCTCGGAAGGGTCACCTCGGTCCTAGGCGTACCTAGTGGGTGGGGTCGCCGGCTGGCCCCTTACCCAACACCAGTTCCCGGGGTCCCAGCCCGGGGTCACGGTGTAGACGCCTTTTCTCCTTTCTGAGGCCAACCTAGTCTGGCCCTAGCCTCGCCCTCTGGAACCCCCCAATCCCACCCCCGGCGCGAAACCGACCTCTCAGCGGTCTGCGGGGGCGCCCGGGGCGGGGCGGGAGGCGGCTACACTGGGTGTGTCTGTGGGCTGTCGCCCCCGAGGCCAGGCCCCAGAGGCGCAGCCCCGGAGGAGCGTGTGGGGCGGGGAGCGTTGGGAAGCCGCGGGCGTCGGGCAGGAGCGGGCGGTGGGGACCCACCCAGAGCACAAAGCCCTGGGAGCGCTGACTGCCACGGCGCCGGGGTGGCTGGGACCAGCCCTGAGGGGGATGAGGCCGCGGGGGTCCTGGAGTCCCCACCCCGCCCCCATCCCCCCCGGCGGGCTGCGCGCAGGAGAGAAAGCCCGCGAGTGCCCCGCTGGGAAGCGTCGGCGGAACCCCAGGCCGGCAGGCGGGGCGCTGGGACCCGGTCTGGGTGGGCTCGGCCCCCCACCCCCAGGAGACCACACAGGCAGGGGTTTCAGACCGCAAGGAGAGGCTCGAGGAGCCATGTTTGACCATGCTTTACCTGCTAGTGGTTAGACGGGTTCGCTTACCCTCCGGTACCTGTTTCCTCACCTGTAAAATGGGCTATCTTTTCATTTATCCCTGGGTTGTTGGGAAGATAAATGAGCTCCTATTCTGAAAACACGCAGCACATGTCAGCTTCAGTTGTTACTGCCTGGGGGAACAGACGCAGGCAGGGAGGAGCCACCTGGACTCACCTCGGCCATGTGCCCTTCTGCACCCTCTGCCCTCTGAGACGCCCCCTCCCCACCCAGGGTCTCCAGGGGCCTGTGTCTTGGCCTCCCAGCCCCAGCCCCAACAAGGAGACTTCACTAGCCCAGAACAAAGTGAGTTTCCCTGGGGTTGTCACCCACACCGTCTGTGTGGTCATGTCTCTGGGCCCTCCTACCTCTGGCCGTCCCCCCACCCCGCCTTTTACATCTGGGCTTGGATCTCTGGTAGGGCCACCGGGTCTCCTGGGGGTCGTAGGGGCTCCCTTGCTCTGGGCAAGGAGGGAGAGTCCTGGGCTGCAGTTGGGAAATAGTGCTGAGGAATACTGTGGAATATTGCATTTTCCAAAGATGGCTACAACAACATCTCCCACTCCAAATACCCTTATGGTGCACCTTGGTGAGATTTTGTGATGACATCGACCAGCAAAGACAGGGGCAGGGGTGAGATGTGAATTCTGAGGCTGGACCTTAAAAATGCCACACACGTTCACCTTGCTGTCTTGGGAAACCCGCTCTTGGAACCCGTTTGCCCCTCTGTGAGGAAGCCCAAACTGGCCCCATGGAGAGGCTCCCAAGGGGAGGCCATTGAGCCAGGAGCCCAGAAATCTCAGCTGCTGGACAGGTGATCCCAACCTGCTGCTTCAGAGCCCCCACCTCATGCCTTCCCAGCTGCTCCTGGGTGCTTTGTTCCAATTCTTGATTCACAGAACAGGACAGTTGTTACTGTGACCTTTGGGGGTCATTTGTTACACAACAGTAGTAACTGGTATAACTAAGATGGCCCAAGCCCTGGATCTGTTCCTCCGCCCCTCCCCGCCCCTCCCCTCCCCCTCCCCCTCCCCCACCCCACTCCCCATCTTGTTCCTCCTTTTCTCCGGCAGGAAGAGAGGCGCCGGAGCCTGCAGGCCTGGCTGTGTCCAGCCCAAGCCCTGGATCTGGTCCTCCGCCCCTCCCCTCCCCCTCCCCTCCCCCTCCCCCACCCCATCTTGTTCCTCCTTTTCTCCGGCAGGAAGTGAGGCGCCGGAGCCTGCAGCCCTGGCTGTGTCCAGCTGACGATTTGAGTTGATTTTTGCAAGCCATCAAAGGCCAACTATTTGTCTTCCTAGATCCAGGCTTGAGTGGGCCAAGCCCCCGTTGGCTGGTGGTCCCAGGGGCATCTCCAGGGCCCACTGGTGGCCACCGGGTTTGGGGAGCAGGGGGCTGAGGCAGGAAAGTCAGTGGGGGAGTCTGTGTGGAAAGACGGGTGTATTTCCCAGGCCAGACACTGGGCTCCAGCCTTGGGTTGTGGGGGGAGGGATGGTCCTCTGCCTACCGTGACAGCGTTCCACACAACATCATTCAGACAGTGTCCCTTGGGGGTCTGCCACGTGCGATCTGTGAACACGTCCTTCCCAACCTCCAACATGGGGGTGGCACCTGCATTCCCACTCTGCCCCTCAGCATTCCACAGGCATATGAGCCCCAGAACATCAGAGACATCACAGACCACGCCCTCCGGCACCCCTTACCCTCCTGTTCCTTCCTCTTCTGCCAAGAGGCAACGGCCTGTGGACTCAGGCAGCCGGGACCAGAGTTGCCAAGTAACCAGGCTAGAACCATTGTAGGTCCTCTCCTGCAGCACGGGAGCTGGTCGCTGTGATGATAAAGTGGCAGAGGCCAGGGCTGGAGGAATCCAGCCTTCAGGCTAGAGATGAGGGAAGCAGATAGCCAGGACCCAGGCAGAAGCCAGGAGCACCAGGATGCCGACAACAAGCCTTGAGGTTCAAGGGCAGTCCCCACCCCTGTGACTGAGGGGGCGTCTTCCACCCTTACAGGTCATGAGACCAACGTACCTTCCCTCGGCCACCTGATGCCAGGTAGTGGGAGCATCCTCCCAACACCCAATGCGTGACGGTACCTTCCCCGTGATCTGGGCGCTGTCAACATCTTTCTCCTGAATTGCGCGTTGACACCTCTCCACATTTGGGGAGCCATGTCCCCCAACTTCTGGTGGTGACAGAATCTCCTTCCAACCCCTATCTGCCTGGCATGCTGCCTCCCTGTGGGCCCCCGTGGGTGCTGCTTTTCTCTCCACTCTCCTTGGGCCGGCGCTCCTGGGGAGAGGTGAGCTTCCCTGTCCTTCCTGCTTGGCGCGTCCAGACCGGTGTCTTCTTCACCAAAAAAGCTCCAGCTTTGAAACCTCACCTTATTAACAGACCACCCCTTTCTTAACAGACCACACAGACTACAGTTGACCGAAACCTTCCTGAAGGGTTTACTCCTGGTTCCCTGTCACCTTCTCCAGACACTCCTGTCACAGTTTCTGGTGATTTCAAAATCCACACGGATGAGCCTCCAACTTTCTGGACTTCCTCGCCTCCATGGGGTGTCCTGGTGTAGCGTCAATAACTAAGCTCCGGATCCCAGGTGCTGGGTGTTGACTGTAGCTCTCAGTTTCCCACCCACCCTGGAGGCCCCACCCACCGGAAGCCCCGCCCACAGGGGCCAGGTCGGGGCTGGAGCCTGAGGTGGAAGGTCCAACGCCCTTCGGCTGCTGTTCCAACAGCGTCGCCTGGGGTCCTGCCTCCTCCCTCCACATCCCCATACCTTTCTCTCAGGTCCTGTCTCCCGCACGACCACTGGGATGTATACGCAGTAGCCTGGGCGAGAGGTGACTGTGCCCTGGACCAGGGTGCACAGGTGTACGTGGTGAGGACTGTGAACTTCTTGGGAGGGTTTTTTGCTGTTACTGCTGCTGTTAGATCATTGAAGGGCTTAAAAATAAAAGCAAGTGTGTTAAACATGATATAGATACTGTCTTAAAGGTTTAAGGAAGTTTAAGGTAGTTTGTAAATGAAACCAAATATTAACCAAAGACCCCTTTATAAGTGGCTGTTGTAATTTCATAAATAGGATATTCAGGCAGGTTTGTGACTAGAATTTATATATTTTGTGGTCATGTTATTAGGTGCATACAAATTTAAAATCTTTTTTTTTACCAATGAACTCAACCTTATATTGCTATGCAACCTTCTGTATCTAATAATGCTTTGACTGGCCCGAGGCAGGGGAACGCAATCAGACTCACAGGTTGCATCAGACCGAAACTTTCCAGACCACCCAGTTCCAGAAACTGACCTGGAGACTTTCAGGACCACCCGGTTCCAGGAACTGACCTGGGGACTTTCCACCCGGCCCAGCCTTCCCACCTTTTGAGGGGCGGGACTAACGGTCCCCCAGGATACCCGAAAAGACCACCAAATAAGGAATACCCTGCGCCCTCCCAGATTCACCACACCCCTTTCCCTTCTTCCCCTATAAATTCTGCCCAAACCCTCGCCCGGGCGCGACTTCCCTAGCTCCTTTCACTCGGATCAGTGAACCTCGCCCGGGAGCGTTCCCAAATACAGCTTGCTTAAGCTCTCCTCTGTTTCTTGGTGCCGTTCCTTACAGTAAGATTTCTTTGTTAATCTGTTAATAAAACTGTTAATGTAGCCACATTGGCTTCCTTTTAGTTAACATTTACCTGGTAGGTTTATTTTCATCCTTTTACTTTCAGTTTCCCATATCCTTATATTTCAGATGATTCGTGTCTTCTGTAAGCCACATAAAATCAGATTATTTTTAACCAGGCTGACAACCCTGGTCATTTAGTCCTCCTGGATTTCAGACCTCTGCTCTGTAGAACTTTGAGGGAATCCATTTCTGTTGTTTTAAGCCACCAGTTTGTGGTGACTTAAAAGCCACCAAGACAGGGAGACACGTGCTTCCAGGTGCTATCACTTTGTCTGCCTAAAGCCTTTGTGTTTAGTTCCTCTTGTCAAAAGCAGGTGACAGGGCTTCCCTGGTGGCGCAGTGGTTGAGAGTCCGCCTGCAATGCAGGGGACACGGGTTCGTGCCCCGGTCCGGGAAGATCCCATACTGTGGATGGGCCCCTGAGCCATGGCCGCTGAGCCTGCGCGTCCGGAGCCTGTGCTCTGCAACAGGAGCGGCCACAGCAGTGAGAGGCCCGTGTACCGCAAAAAAAAAAAAAAAAAAAAAGCAGGTGACATTCAATGAAGTAACTAAAAGAAAGACTCTATTACTGTATGTCAGTATTAAGAAATTAGGAGACGTATGCCATGTTTTTGTTTTCTCTTTTTAAATTTTTAATTTCTTTTTAAAAATTTTAAATTGTTGTATCTTTGCCATGTTTAATAATGGTCATCTGGGGACTTCCCTGGTGGTCCAGTGGTTAAGACTCCTAGCTCCCAATGCAGGGGGCATGGGTTCGATCCCTGGTCAGGAAACTAAGATCCTGCATGCCGCACCGCATGGCCAAAAACAAAAACAAAATAATGGTCATCTGAAGGAGATTGAGAGGTTTTCACATTCTGTATTCTTTGTTATGTTTCTGGTTTTCTTTTTATAATACTAATATTATTAATCAAGGAATGCGTCGAGATAGCAACTTAAAATAATATAAAGAAACAAGTTTTTAAACTTTTGTGCATGTTAACAACATTGGTGCCATATGAGATTATTTTGGGGGAGGGGAGGTGGAATGATTAATTCATATGCAAAACAATTTGTTTTTTTCCAGTCTTTTACTTATTTAATTTTTTATTTATTTGATTTTTTTTTTTTTTTTTTTTTTTTTTTTTGCGGTACGCGGGCCTCTCACTGTTGTGGCCTCTCCCGTTGCGGAGCACAGGCTCCGGACGCGCAGGCTCAGCGGCCATGGCTCACGGGCCCAGCCGCTCCGCGGCATGTGGGATCCTCCTGGACCGGGGCACGAACCCGTGTTCCCTGCATCGGCAGGCGGACTCTCAACCACTGCGCCACCAGGGAAGCCTTATTTATTTGATTTTTAATGTATTTTAAAGTATTTATTTTTAAGTATTTATTTTAATTTTATTTATTTACTTACTTATTTATTTTTGCTGTGCCATGCAGCATGTGAGATCTTAATTCCCTGACCAGGGACTGAACCCATGCCCCCTGCAGTGGAAGCCTGAAGTACTAACCAGTGGACCACCAGGGAATTCCCTAAGTATTTATTTTTACTTTTAGCTAACATATGCCTGTGATATGCTGTTTGTGATAGTAAAAACTTGGGAATAACCTACATATTCAACAATATGGGACTGGTTAACTAAATTACACTGTATTCTATGATGGACTCATTATACTATGGGCAACATATACAGCCATGAAAACAACTGGCATAAAAGTATCTATTCATATGGAAAAATGTTTGTGAGATACTTGTGAATGAAGCACTTTAGAAAATGGTGAGAGTAGCATGAGGGTTTCTTTTTTTTCAGTTTTCTTTTTTATTGAGGTGAAGTTCATGTAACATACTTAACCATTTTAAGGTATATAATTCAATGGCATTTAGTATATTTAGTACAACCATCACCTCTATCTAGTTCCAAAACATCATTCCCAAAGGAGGCCTTGTCTCCATGAAGCAGTCACTCCCCATGCCCCCTGGCCCCCAGCCCCTGGCAATTACTTTTTTTTTTTTTTTTTTTGGTGGTACGCGGGCCTGTCACTGCTGTGGCCTCTCCCGTTGCGGAGCACAGGCTCCGGACGCGCAGGGTCAGCGGCCATGGCTCACCGGCCCAGCCGCTCCGCGGCACGTGGGATCTTCCCGGACCCCCCTGCATCGGCAGGCGGACTCTCAACCACTGCACCACCAGGGAAGCCCTAATTATTTTCTTCTTTAACTTTTTTTTTGGCTGCGTTGGGTCGTTGTTGCTGCGCGCAGGCTTTCTCTCTAGTTGCGGCGAGCAGGGGCTACTCTTTGTTGCGGTGCGCGGGCTTCTCATTGTGGTGGCTCCTCTTGTTGTGGAGCACTGGCTCTAGGCACGTGGGCTCAGTAGTTGTGGCACACGGGCTTAGTTGCCCCTCGGCATGTGGGGTCTTCCCCGGAACAGGGCTCAACCCCATGTCCCCCGCATTGGCAGGTGGATTCTTAACCACTGCACCACCAGGGAAGTCCCTTGTGGACATTTCGTATC
The DNA here is from genome assembly GCF_964270905.1 of Leucopleurus acutus. Taxonomy (NCBI): domain Eukaryota; kingdom Metazoa; phylum Chordata; class Mammalia; order Artiodactyla; family Delphinidae; genus Leucopleurus; species Leucopleurus acutus. The sequence continues at coordinate 193,383,034 of NC_139143.1, read as the reverse complement.
AGTAGAATCACACAATATGTGACTTTTTGTGTCTGGCTTCTTTCACTGAGCATCATGTTTTCAAGGTTCATTCACATTGTAGCCTGCGTCAGTGCTTCATTCCTTTTTATGGCTAATATTCCATTACAAGGATGGACCACACTTTGTCTATGCATCCACGTGCTGATGGTGTTTGCTCCCCCAGTTTCTACCATTCATCTCCTGTGAATAGAGCTACTGTTAACATTTGTGTGCAAGCATTTCTCTGAACACCTGTTTGGAGTTCTCTCGAGCATATCCCTAGGAGTGGAATTGCTGGGTCACGTGAAAATTCTGTTTAACCTTTTGAGGAATGACTAGACTGTTTTCCACAGTGATTTCACCATTTCACATTCCCATCAGCAATGTATGAGAGTTCCATTTTTTCTACATCTTCACCAACACTTGTTATTATTCCCTTTTTAATTATTATAGTTGTGCTAACAGGTGTGACATAGTATCTCACTGTGGTTTTTTTTTTTAAATAAATTTATTTATTTATTTATCTTTGGCTGTGTTGGGTCTTGGTTGCTGTGCGTAGGCTTTCTCTAGTTGCGGCGAGCAGGGGCTACTCTTCGTTGCGGTGAGGGGGCTTCTATTGCAGTGGCTTCTCGTTGCGGAGCACGGGCTCTAGGCGCACAGGCTTCAGTAGTTGTGGCATGCAGGCTCAGCAGTTGTGGCTCACGGGCTCTAGAGCACAGGCTCAGTAGTTGTGGCACACGGGCTTAGTTGCTCCGCGGCATGTGGGATCTTCCCGGACCAGGGCTTGAACCCGTGTCCCCTGCATTGGCAGGTGGATTCTTAACCACCGCACCACCAGGGAAGTCCCTCACTGTGGTTTTGATGTGCATTTCCCTAGTGACCAATGATGTTGACCATCTTTTCATGTGGTTGTTGGCCATTTATATATTTTCTATTTTAAAATGTCTATTTAAGTCTTTTGCCCAACTTTTAACTGAGTTGTTTATCTTTTTGTTGTTGAGTTGTAAAAGTTCCTTATATATTATGGATACTAGACCCTTATCGGACATGTGATTTGCAAATATTTTCTACCATTTTGTGTATAGTTTTTTTTTTCCCCTTTGTCAATAGTGTCCAGGAGTTCATTTTTGTAGAAAATAAGATACATATCTTTCATTGAAACAATGAGAACAGGGACTTCCGTGGTGGCGCAGTGGTTAAGAATCCGCCTGCCAATGCAGGGGACGTGGGTTCAACCCCTGGTCCGGGAAGATCCCACGTGTCGCGGAGCAACTAAGCCTGCATGCCGCAACTAGCCCGCACGCCTAGAGCCCGTGCTCCGCAACAAGAGAAGCCACTGCAATGAGAAGCCTACGCACAGCAACAAAGAGTAGCCCCCCCACTGCAACTAGAGAAAGCCCGTGCACAACAACGAAGACCCAAGCAGCCATTAATTGATTGATTGATTGATTAATTAAAAAACAATCTGAACAAATATTGTCATAAACAAATGGAGGTTATCTCTGGGTAGTTTAGATTGTCACTATTTTATGTTATTTCTGAATTAACCCTGGCAATGATTTCCAAGTTTACTAATTTTGCAGATTGGTAAATGGAAAGTGAAAGTTTCCAATTGTTCGCTCATGTTATGATGTGTGTGCGTCTTGCAAAGGACCCGAGGTGTTGGACATGCAGGGGGTTTCTGAACACACACCCCTGGAGGCGGGGATGCTGTCACAGTCCCTAGGCCCCGCTGGCCAGGTGGAAAGCCCCAGCCCACCCCTGCCTCAGTTTCTTGTCATTGTCATTCTGTTTTGTTTCTGCTATTCACTCCAGGGCCCGCCTTGGGAAAAGGAAACCGAAACTGAAGCTGAATTCGGCTACTGTGTGGCTGGCTCCCCGACACCGCCCTCTGACGTGATTGCTCAGGCTTTGAAAGGGCTGAGCTGCCACGGCTGGAGAAGAGCTGAGAGCGGAGAGGCAGCCAACCGGTGCTTGCAGAGGACCTGGCGCCAGGGCCCACAGCCATGGTGAGGCGGGTTAGACAAGTGGGGCAGGTGGGCTCGTACCCCTCCCCCTGGTGGCATCTCCCAGGGGCGGAACACCTACATGTGCAAGGCAGGCAGAGCTGCTCAGAACCCCCAGGTTCTTAAGCGTGAGGGGAGGGACAGGGCTCCTTCTGACAGCAGGGTCTGGGTCCTCAGAGGTGGGTTCTGCCCAGTGGGCAACCCTGAGATCCCTTGGGATCAGCACAGGGGGGCGTCTTAGCAGGTGAAGGGAGGCAACATGATGGTTGTGGGTGGTGACTATTCTTCTAGAAATGCCCGCATGCACTCTCCAGCACCTGGCGTCCCCCTCCTGGTGGGAGGGGAGGCTGGAGAGGAGGGGGCAGTATCACGGGGTCTAGCAGCTTGCCCCACTGCCAGTGTCACGCGTGCAGTGCTCCCAGAACTGGTGCCAGGGTCTCTGAGCCTGTGTGATGCCCACAGGGTAGGAACCTGAAGGTGAAGATGCTCGGGGGCCAGGAGATCCTGGTGCCCCTGAGGGACTCCATGCTGTCATCTGAGCTGAAGCAGCAGATCACCCAGCAGATCGGCGTGCCCGCCTTCCAGCAGCTACTTGTCCACCAGGACACTCGCAAGGTGCTGCAGGATGGGGTGCCCCTGGTCTGCCAGGGCCTGGGCCCCGACAGCACCGTCCTGCTGATGGTGCAGAGCTGCAAAGACCCCCTGAGCATCCTGGTGAGGAATAACAAGGGTCGCAGCAGCTCCTACGTGGTCCGGCTGACGCAGAGGGTGGCCGAGCTCAAGCTGCAAGTGTGCCAAAAGGAGCACGTGCAAGCCGACCAGTTCTGGCTGAGCTTCGAGGGGAAGCCCATGGAGGACGCGCACCAGCTGGGGGAGTACGGCCTCACCACCATGTGCACCGTGTTCATGAATCTGCGCCTGCGGGGGGGCGGGGCAGGGCCAGGAGGGCCGCGGGGAGGGCGCCCCACTGAGCACCAGGAATACAGTTGTAGCACCCTCTGTAGCACCATTCTGCACCCTTCTGGTGAGATTGGGGGAGGGGTGGAGGAGGGAGTGGTAAGAGGGGACCCAGGGTCGCTGGGGGAATCAGCAGGCTAGGGTGGCCAAGTTAAGGGACAAGCCTAGTGGGATCAAAATGGTGACCTCCGCCTGCCCCCAGAGAAACTGAAGGTGTGTCCCCACATCTTTGGGAAATTAACTTCTAGAGAAATAAAAAGAGGCATATCTGCTGGAGCCTATCGCTGTCTTCACATTGAGCCATGGTCAGCCCCTGCCTGCACAACTGGTCCCCACTCCTCACATCTGGGTCAGCAGGTAGCACAGGGAGGGGAAGGCCTGGCGAGGTCCCAAAGGCCACAAGGCGAGTGTCCCTGGAGGCGGTGAGTCCGTAGGGCCTGCCTGGGCCAGTTGTGAGGGAGGCTTCCCCACACCAGCTGGGGTCTGGGGGCCTCTTGACCCTCCAGGAACCATCAGCCTACACTGTCCAGCCTGCATTGGTCTGGGGAAGAGTGGTGACAGGGCCTTGGGCACTCACATCACCATCAGGGCGAGCTGCTGAATCAGCAAATACGCCCTCCTTCAGGGTTCAGTTCATGAAGGGGCCACAGCCAGTAGGTGAGGGGGTACCTGGGATAGGGGTTCCTCCCATCCACGTGGAAGAGTTTGTCCCAGATAGGGGGCACCTAATTTGGCAAAACTACAGCCACTTCCACACCGGATGCATTTTTCTGTGCCAGTTTTCCACATGAGCCACTCGGGAGCCAGGCTGAGTCAGCCTTAGACACGGGTGGGGGGGTGGGGGGGTGCGGGGGAGCATAGAATGTACACCTCTCTGGGCCAAAGTCCATGACTCTGGGGACACTCAGTCCTCAGCCTTCAGACTATTCAGTGGCATTTGGCTGCAGACCCAGAAGCCCCCTTTGTGGTCTGTGGGGGTCCGTATCTGAGCTGGGGGACCCCCCAGGTCTGGCTTACCTGTGACAAATATGTGTAGACATGCAGGTGTGTGGGGGGGAGGGCTCCTGGCTCCAACCTCATTTCCTGGGCCCCCAACCTCACCTCTTTGTCATACTGTAACTTAACAAGTGTAAGCACACCCCCTCGGTGCCACCCTCCTTTCTTGAACCCCCCCCACCAGGGTCTAGGCGACGTAGGGTCCCCCGAGGGGCCTCTGCTGCTGCTCACCCTTCATTGCCTCCAGCTCAGAGGTCCGTGGCTGGCGTGGGTGAGGGGATGTGCGGCAGACCCGGCCCTGGAGGGACAGAGGGATCTCCTCTCCCTCCCCACCCCCACCATCTTCAGCTAGGTCGGGGTCTAATCTGGACCCTCTGGGTCTCGGTTTACCCGCCTGGACCCTGTGGGAATGTCTGGAGAAGCGCCTTGGGGGAGCTGGGGAGGGGGCGTGGCTGGCCGTCCACCGCAGACGCAATCGCCGCCTCGGACAGCAGGGGGAGCCCGCAGCCCTGCAGAGGGGCCGGAGCTGACCCGGGACCGAGAGGTGGGCGGGTCTGCGCTCCGTTGCGACCAATCGCCGCAGCCCCCGGCCCGCATTGGTCCCGGCAGGCCGGGGGTCCCGGGCCGGCCGAGCTTCCGTCCCCAGGTCCAGCGAGGGGCTGGGGTCCCCCGTCAGGTTCCTCCTGCCGGGGGAGGGGCACAGCCCTGCAGGGCTCGAGGGGCGGCGGGGCCCCGGATCTGGCAGCCCCTCCCCGCGGCCGGGGAGCCCCCGCCGCCCCAGCCCCGGCGCAGCCTGGAGCCCCTTGGAAGTCCCGTCACGTCGCTTCCAGATTATGCATTAACCCGATTTCAGCCGCATTTCCTGGCGGGGGTGGGGAACGTCCGCGCAGGCGGGGGAGGGGCGTCCGTGGGGGTGCGCCGCAGCAGGGAGAGCACCCTCGATCCCGCCCTGCCCCCGCCTCTCGGCCGGGCCAGGCCCATCACCCACATTGGCCCGACCCAGACTGGCCCTCTCCCTCCCCCAGCCAGGCCTCCGCCCGGCGCCGCCGTCCCGGCGCTTTGTTCGCGGCCGCCGCGGGTCGCAGGGCGCCGGGCGGGCCGGGGGCGGGCGCGGGCGGGCCGGGGCGGGGGGGAGGAGGGAAGGGGGTGGTGCTGCCCCCGGTCCCGCCCCCGGCCCGCCCCCGCGCCGCCCGCGCTCCCGCCGCCTCCCAGGAGCTGCGTCCCGTCCTGTCCAGTCCAGTCCCTGGCGCGGCCCGGCCCGTGAGCTTGCTCCGGCCGCCTTCCGCCGTCCTCCGCCCGCGCCATGGCCAGCCTGCGGCCGTCCGGCCAGGCTCCTCTGCAGCCACTGCTGCTGCTCCTGGTGGTGGCCGCGCGCGCCCTGCCCGGCGCCGACGGGACGTGCCCCGAACGCGCGCTGGAGAGGCGGGAGGAGGAGGCGAACGTGGTGCTCACCGGCACCGTGGAGGAGATCCTCAACGTGGACCCGGTGCAGCACACGTACTCGTGCAAGGTGGGCCCCCGCGTGACCCCCGGGACCCTGAGCCCCCTTCGGACCGTCCTGGAAGCCTGGGTTGGGGGCCTCTCCCCCGCGATCCCGGCCCCCTAGCCCGGAGGTCCTGCCATCGCGACGCCGGCCGCCCCGCTGAGACCCCCGCCCCGGGCCGTGGGAACGAGCCCCAGACGCTCCGCAGCGCCCGCGCCCGCTCCCTTGGCGACCGCCAACCCCCGCGTGGGGCGCCGGGTCTGGGAAAACTCGCGAGCGCTGGAGGGAAAGTTCTTGCGGTGCCGCTGCCATCCCGCCTCGCGGTGCCCAGGCCCCGGAGACCTGATCGTGTCTGCCCCTTCAACCCAAGCCCCCTCCCTTACTGGAAACAAGTGCGCCTCCCCGCAGGGAGAATGTTCCGCTACCGCACCCCCTACCCACCGGCCAAAGAAAAGGAACAGGGACGAGGGGAGGTGACGCTTTCTGCTTGGGGTGGAGGTGGGGTTTTGGCCTGTGGTCAGTGCTGTCGCCCCCCCCCCAGAGGCGAGAAGGGGTGGTCAGGAGAGAGTGGAGGGGTGCACATCTTATCTCCCAACCCCAGGGCTCCTGGTGGGGCATGCTGCAGTGATGGGTTTGGGGGCCGGAGCAGAGAAGTGGGCGGGGCCGTTGCTGAGCCTCAAGTGTCGGGGTGCAGGGCAGGTGCCCCATCCTGCTCCTGAGAGACCTGGATCTCCCCCGGCCACAGGGAGGGAGAACTTGCCTGGCCTCTCCTTCAGTTGGATCTGGGAGCCCCCTGGGATAGGTCTAGTGGGGTTTTTCCCACAATCTGTTCCTAGGGAGGGCTCAAGGGACCCAGGGCCCTGCCCCCCTCTGGCCCCTAAAACTACCTCCCCGACCAGAAATCGGATCATTCCTCTTCCGTGGAGATGGGGCGGGGTGGCAGCTTCTTTCAGCCTGGCCTGTGCGGGCTACAGCTGGGATCCCCCGCCGGGCCCCCTCCCCTCCACCACCGCCAGGGCACTTTGCCAAGTCCCTGCAGGATTTTCCCGACTTCCTCCCCGCTGCTCCTGGGTGTGGCTGGGGTGGGGGGAGGCGATGAAAGCCACCCAGCCCTCCCCTGCTAGCTGTCGTCCTTCTAGAGCCTACTGTGTGTCTAGGGGTGGGGGGGCGGGAGTTGGCCAAGGCTCCCCCACCTCCCCATGGCCACTGGAGTGTGGAGGGAGTCCCTGCAGATTTCTCAGACCCGAGGCTCCCAGCAGGGGCAGGCAGGTGGACGGGCCACCATTGTCTTTCATTCCCCATTCTGGAAGTCCTGGCTCCCCAGAGCTCCCGAGGAAAGGGGTGTCTTCCCAGGTGCAGCATGCATGGGCACGTATCCCCATGGACCTTTTCCTTTAGGACCGCCTGTTCTGACTGCAGCCCTCCTCCCCCCACCCCCAGCAGGCCGTGGGCGTCCCAGGGCCTGGTTTGTCAGAGCAGGTACCCTCAGGGCTCCAAGAGCAGAGTGGGGAGGGTGGGGCTGCCCTGTGCTGCCCAGGCTTGATTTTGAGGTTCACAGGCTGCCTTGACCGCACGCACTGTAGGAGCCTTGCAGGAGGAGGGTGTTTCACCTGCCGGGGGGCATGGTGTCTTTGCCCACCCACAGGGCTGCATGGAGCCCAGCTGGCCCAGAGCCCTGAGCTCAGAGCTCATCACCCTGAAACTTCATCATCCACCTTAGCTGCTCCTGGCTCTGCCCATACAGAATGGCCGGAGCAGTGGGTGGGACGATAGGGAGAGTGGGGCACGGAAGGCAGGCACCCCAGCCGGCTGGGTCCCCTTCCCGTAACCAGCCTGAGCCGAGAAGGACGTTGTTGGAATTGGGGTGGCTGGGGGTTGGGGGGCTGCTTCTGTTTGCAGGCCAGGTGTCCTAGTGTGTGACACACACGGGTGGGCAGTGGCATCCATCGTGTGTGTGCCTCCCTGCAGCTTCCTCCTGGGGGGCTGACCCAAAGATCTCCACACATCTGCCCAGGGTTTGGGTCTATCTACTCTGGACATCTGGCCTGAGCAAGTGAGGTGGGAAGAGAGGAAAAAGCCCAGGTGTCAGCCTCTGCGGCCACCCCTCCCCAGTGGGAAGAGGACCACTGACACCTGCGCACCCCCGTGTCCACCCCAGGTTCGGGTCTGGCGGTACTTGAAGGGCAAAGATGTGGTGGCCCAGGAGAGCCTGCTGGACGGAGGCAACAAGGTGGTGATTGGCGGCTTCGGAGACCCCCTCATCTGTGACAACCAGGTGTCCACTGGGGACACCAGGATCTTCTTTGTGAACCCAGCCCCGCCGTACCTGTGGCCGGCCCACAAGAATGAGCTGATGCTCAACTCCAGCCTCATGCGCATCACCCTGCGGAACCTGGAGGAGGTGGAACACTGCGTGGAAGGTGCGTGAAGGGGCAGAGCAGGGGAGGCACCGTGGGGGCAGGAGAGAGTTTGCTGGCGGCAAGAGCACTTGGCATCTCGTGGTGCAACCTCCTTTTCTGAGTCCCAGCTCCCTGGCTTCCCAGCCGTCTCAGCTCCAATCTCTGATATAAGCAGCGCTCCCCACCCTGGCCCTGGAGATGCCACCACTTTTTGTCTTGGAGCCAAGCGAGTCCCAGCCCTGCAAAGGGACAGGCCTCCTCTCTCTTCCCCTCCCCCTCCGTAGTTCTGCACGCCCCTTCCTGCAGTTCCCTGTTCTAGGAGAGAGGCTGGGACCAGGTGAATGAACATCAGTTGTTTGTGTTCTGCAGAAGCCCAAACATCTGTTTAGACAGGGCCCAGATGTTGAGCAAACCCGTTGGGGTGGGGCTTAAGGGTTGTGCTGGAGGTGGGGCTACCCCACCGTGTGTTCCAAGGGGCCTGTCATTTCTGGGAGGGGCAGTTATGTGGAGTGGGCTGCTTCCAGGAGTTTGAGTGGGTGTGGGATCCCCTCACAGAGGTACAGAACCTCTCCTTGTCTGCCCTCCCCATGCGTCCGTTCTGAATGGCCCAAGAGCATCCCTCCCTCACCCCAGCCTCTGAGAGGTGAGCAGGAATCACATGACCAGGGCTCACCCACCCACCTCAGCCCAGGCGAATCCCAGCTGGGGGCTGAGATCCATGGCTGAGGAACGTAGCAGGGAGAACATAGGAACTGCCTGTCGCCCTCACATCCTGTCTGTCCCCTCATGGCTGCCTGGGAAGGGATGTACCGGAGAGGGCGGAGAGAGGAGAGAATGCTTCCTCCCAGGGCAGTGGGAAGGGTCCTTGACTTCCTGTCCTGGGAAGGTGACCCTGTCCCTCTGATTTGCTCTGTTGGCCAGCAGGGAAGTTCCATCTTCCACCCAACTTACTGCTGTGGTGCTGGCTTGGCTTTTGCGGGGTCCTGGGTGGTAGACTGTGCAGGGCGAGGGGCAGGACCTGAAGTGGGGAGCCCTGTAGCATCCTGCGCGGCCTGTAGTCCATTGCTCCTGGGGCTGTGTCCAGGGTCCCAGCCTGCAACGTCATACAGAGAGGCCGGCGGGGCTGTGTCACTGGTCCCTTGCATCACCAGCTTAGCTGAGGAGGTCCCAGCATGGCCCTCCCACCAGGTGAGGACTGGAGACCCTGGCCCTGCTCTGGAAGCTTGTGGTCTAGGGAAGAGATGGGAGGGTGGCATGGAGATGGGGCAGGCTGTGGGGTGTGATGCCCAGTCTTGAAACATGAGTTGGGGGCTAAGGAGAGGGTCAGGGCACAGAGAGCCCCCATTTCTGCAAGATCAAGAAGGCACATCACTAACTCTGCAGCTGGACGGGTCCAGCCTGAGGGTCCACGACTCGGTAACTGAGCCCTTCTGTGGGGTCAGAGGGCATGTGGCAGGAGGGCCACCCCAGGCAGAACAAGATTTGCCATCTTGCCAGATCCTGCTCTACCCAGGCCAGGCCCTGGTTCCGGATACATCAGGCTGGGCAGAGGGACACCTGGAAAGGAGGGCCCACAGGGAGAGCTCCCAGCGAGACTTCACCTTCTGTGTGCCGGCTGCCCAGGATAGGGACCGGGCTAGGCCCCCAGCTCCAGTTGGGCCGGTGGGGGAGGGTGGTGCTGGGACCCACAGGCCAGTGTGTAGCAATGGGGTGAGCACCCAGAAGGGGCCGAGGCCACCAGAGTCTTCTGGGGTGGGCCTGCCAGGAGGAGGGTCTTGGGGAAGGAGGTTCATGGAGAGAAAAGGAAAGGAAGTAGCCTTGACTGTAGCTTGGAGCCTTGTGGTAGAGCCAGGGTGGAGGGGAAGCCCCCAGGGAGGGGAGGGGCCCAGAGTGAGAAGCTTGGGGTCCACTGCAAGGGGCCAGGGAGCCCTGGAAGTTTTGAGCCCATGACACGGATCCCTTCTTTGGAAGCAAACTGGGGCACCTTGAGGAGCAGGGGCTGCGGGCAGGGTGGGTGCATCCCAGGGACCCCAGTTAGATGGGGGTGCCTCCCCCTTGAGCCTCCCGAAGGCCTGAGGCAAAAGGCCCCCTGGAGCTGGGGCCGGGCTTGGGGAAGAGACAGTCCTCTCCCCACCTGCCCCAGCAAGGTGCGGCTGGGAGGAGGGCCCGCCTTCCACTCTGTGGGAGATAAGGGCCTCAAACCCCACTCCAGGCTCTCCAGGGAGACAAGGCCTCACCCTAGTGGGGGGTTAGGGTTAGGGATGGGCAGGGCTTGAACTAAGATGACCCCTCCCTGTCTGATTCTGACCCTGTTCTGTTCCTGGGAGCCCACAGCTGCCCCTGCCCCACAGGGCCCAGAGTGAAGGCCACTGATTTGTGGAGGTGACCCCAAGACCACCCAAGACCCCTGTCTCTAACACACCTCTCCCCGGCCCCCAAAAGGCCCACAGCCGCGAAGGTCAGGGGCACATCCTGCCAGGCCCACCTCCCTGGATGCCCCCAGCTCATCCCCACCTGGGCCCCAGCTCTACTGGGACTACCTTCCTCAGTTTCTCCCCCAGGGCCTGCAGGGTCTTCCTGGCTCTGGGCCCCTTCCCCAGCCTCCAGCCCCCAGGAAGCTCCTCCCCAATCCTCCGCCTGGGGAGCCACATTCCGAGCATAACTGAGACAGGTATGTGTCCCTCCCTCTGCGCCACCTGTGGGTGAGGGAGACGATGCTCTGCTTCAGAGCAGCCTCTTCAGGAAGGAGCCCCTCGCCCCCTGCTTTGTCAGGGAAGTGGCCTGGCCTCTTCCAGTGCCAGCCGCCCACGCACCATGAGCCTGCCCAGGCTGGAAGCTGAGCAGGCATCTCCTCCAGGCTTCAGCCACTTTGCCCTGGTCTGGGCAGCACCCATACACTCCCACCACCCTCCCCTCCCCCACCTTATGAAGACTGGTCCTGGGGCCCCCTGAAGCCCCTAGGAGGGATGCAGGCCTGGGGCCCTTCCCCAGGCCTTTCCCTGCCCACTAGGAGCCAGGAGCAGAGAAAGGAAGTGTTGTCTGCCCTCTCCAGGTCTGGCACAGGGACAGGGTCGGTGAGTCTGGCTGTGGCCCAGCTCAGCCCTGCCCAGCCCTGAAGCCCGGGGTCCTGGCGGCCGTGGCCTAGCCTGGCCAGCCTGATTCCAGTGAGCACCCTCCCTCCCTTCCTCCCTGCCAGGCCAGCCTTCTAGGGCCTTTGGGAAGGCAGTCCTATGTAGCTCAGGCTGGAGAGGTGCTGGGTCCCGGGCCAGCCTGGCACTGGTGCAGGCGCTATGGCCTCGGAGCTGGATGTGGACTGCAGACACCCCCAGACAGGGACTGGCTCTCCCTGAAGCAGGGCGGGGGCAGGTAGAAGTCCAGAGGGAGTTTCCTGGGCGGGCTCCCTCTGCTGTCTGGCACTTAGCTTCTGTACCCCCAAGTCCTCTGAGCCTGTCCTACTCCCGCCACATTCCTCCCTGAGGTGGGAGGTGGCTGCTTCCTGTCCCTGTTTCCCTCTTCCAGACTGTAGGTTCTCACCCCACCCCTCCAGACCCGCCTAGCGCCCTCGGCCCCTCCCCCAGGCAGGCCCAGGCTGGAGGCTGCCCGCCCAGGCTTTCTCCTTCCTTCCAGCAGCCAGGGGTGGGGCATCAGCTCAGGTGGGGTGTGACCGCCCCCCCCACCCCGCCCGCCTGTCCTCTCCCCACCTGGGGGTCCGTGGTAGATAGTCAGCGCTAGAATGGACCTGTGTCGCCTTTGTCTTCCCCTGGGCCCACGGTGGGCTGGCTGGTGTCCTCCCTGGGGCAGCCCCAGGGGGCTTGGGTGGGGGGCTGCTCCTGAAACCAAAGGCCTTTGGATCCAGTCCCTTCACTGCGCCAGACTGAGCTAGTGGAAACAGCTTTTGGCTTTTTCCAGACCCCACCCCATCCCCCTGCTCCACACCCAGAGAACAGCCCTGGTCTCCATTCTCCCCTGCAGATTGGAAATGCAAAAAAAAAAGTTGTTTTGAAACTGTCCTCCCCTCTCCCGCTGTCTATACTGGCCTCCCCCAGGGTGCTGGACAGAGTGGATTCCGGTGGGGCCTGCCTGTGCCCTTACAGCATCTCTGGGGGTGCTGGGACCCACGTGCACAGAGGAGAAATTAGATTCACCTGGTCAGGGCTAGCTGGCCCAGGTGTGGGGCTACATCCCCCTGCCCCGCCAGTCCTACAGGCTGAGGTGGGGGGAGTGTAGAGGGTGGCATGGGGCTGCCAGGTAAGGTTAGCAGGGGAGTGGGCCCAGACTTCAGGGCCATGGATCTAGCCAGAGGTCACTCTCACCATCACCCTGCTACAGTCAGGCCTCCTCCAGCCTGCTTTGCTTCCTTCCTAAATGGTTAATTCTCCCCAGCCCCCTGAGAAGCAAAGCCTGCCCCCACCCCCATCACCACAGGAAGGTGGAAAACAGCTGCAGAAACAGGCCTCGCTCCTGCCCCTGCACCTGCCCCAGCCCTTTGCCTCCACCTGCAGGCTCCAGGCCAACTGCCCTCCCTCCCCCCACAAGTTCTACCCTTGCCTAGAGGCCTGGGGCAGGGGGCGGGGGGGGATGAAAGCTGGGCTCCGTCTCCTGTCCTGCTCTGCTGGCCCCAGCCGCCCCCCCACCATTGAGATAGGGGAACCATGGCTCCCCACACAGGCCCCCAAGGCCCAGCCGGGCTGGGGGCTGCAGGCACAATCACTGAAATAGCCCCAGTAACCCTTGACACCCCAGAGTCCCAGAGAGTGCCCGCCTCTCATTGAAGAGCAACAGGGATCTCAGAAATGAGACAGCACCCTAGTGACAAGCACCCTGGTGACACTGATGCAGCTCATCAGAGGGCACTGTGCCCCCACGGGCTACACTGGGGCTCAGGAGGGATCACGTTCCAGTCCCAGGCTGCGGCTGGGAGCCGGGCAGGGGTGACTAGGCCTCTGGTGGAGTTTCCAGTGGGGAGGGAAGCTCCCCTAGAAGGGGCCTCTCCCCCCAGAGCAGATCCTGAGAACTTCCTCTGAGGAAGGCCCCCTGCCAGGGGCTGCTTACAGCTGGACCTGGGAAGGGGAAGATGGCCCCTCCCATTCCCCTCCCCACCAGGGCATAGAGGCATGGGAGGGGCCGGCTCTGTGTCCTCCCAGGCAGCCTGCTGTTAACAGCTGTGTGGCCTGCACGTGTGCACGTGTGCCTGCAGCCTCAGGTGTACCAACCGGCACACGATTCTGATTGAAACCCCAGCTGGGCTGTGGTTCCTGCCACCCTTGGATCAGCCTGGGGAGGGGACCCTGCAGGTGCTCTGCCAGCGGGCTGGTAGCAGGCAACCTTGGCTTGTGTCCCTGGGGGCCTGGGAACAGGGCTCCAGCCCTCTGCTCTCATATGGCTCCCATCTCCTGCCTGCTGCCCCAGTGTCCAGCTATGTCCTCCTCCCACCCACCCCGTTCCCGGCCGAGGTCTGGGCCCCGCCTCCTGTGGGCTCTGCCTCTGGGTTTTTCAATGCCAGAGATGGAAGGACTGTGGTAGGGACAGGAAGAGTCTCTGGGGCCACTTGGATTCCCTGTCCCATCTCGTACCTGCCGGACCCTGAGTCTGGCACTGTTAGGGGTTAGGTGTGGCAAGTCAGGAGAGGCTGGTCTGCCTCTGGCCTGAGGTGGGCCTGCAGCTTCCCTGCACCTTCCATTGGCAGCTGCCTCTGGGCCGCCCCGCGCTGGCCCCGGCAGAAGCAGGCAGCCTGTCCCTCTGGCCACAGACGCGGGCTTCCCGTGCACATTAGGGTGAAATAAGAGCACAGCATCTGGGCCAGACTGTGGCCTGTCCCTGACCCATCAGTGGGGAGCAATGTACGTCCACTTCTCTCCCTGGAGGGGAGGCGGTAAGGGTCGCTAGGGTCCATTTGAGAATCCATCCATGGGTTCCTTCCTCAGCCACCTGTCCACCACGGCCCAGCAGCAGATCCTCACAGGGCCGCTGGAAGGGCTGCCACTGCCACCTGCACAGGGCCCTTCGAGGTTCTGGATGGGCTTTCCAAGGAGGCCAGGTGTGACTGTGTGTTGAGGAGCGAAGGCCAAGGGGGAAGGGTATTCCGGGCAGGAAAGGCAGCACAACAAGGTCTGAGATGCAGGGAACAGCGGGCAGTCCCTGTGGCTTGGCTGCGGGGTGGGACAAGGCAGCTGTGGGCGTGGTGCGGGCCAGAGAGCTACAGCCCACGGGCTGGAAGAGGGGGACCCTCCCCTCTGAGCAGGAGCCTTCCCACCTGACGCTGTGCCTTGGCTGCTGGTCCCGGTCACCCTCCCCCACGGGAGAAACTCCGCCTGCACCCTGGCTGCGTCTGCAATCTCCTGGTCTTCCGTCTTTGCGGCTCTCTCCTGTCTGGCCGGTCTCTCTGCCCCTTTGTCCCCTGACTTTCTGGTTCCAGTAGGTGTGTCTGTCTGTCACTCCTCTTCATCTTGACATCCAGCTGGTCAGTACCTCCAGGAAGCACCGTCCCCCAACTCAGACCGTTGTGCTGGACTGTGCATCCCTCACTGCCTGGCGTGGCCCTCAGCAGGACACAGGGTCTCCACTCACCAGGCACTGACCACACGTGGGTGCCACCCTGGCTCTTCCAGCTTTCTCTTTCCTCCCGGAGATGGGCAGGGCCTGGCCAAAAGAGGTGGATTTGGGGCTGTCCTGGAGGGGAGGGACCGAAGGCATGGATCAGCTCCACCGCGGCCCCCTTTTCTGCAGGTGCCTACCGCCCCCCTCCTCTGTTCGTCTGGCGCCCCCTGGTGGCTTCAGTCTATGTCTTGGCAGGTGTCCAGGCCCTGGACTGGGCTCCCTCCTCCCAGCGTTCCCCAGGCCGGAGGACCCGCCCATGGCCCCTGTCGCCCTGAGGCCTCACCAGCCTGGCCCCTCCTGGCCTCCTGCAGCCTCCTGAGCCCGTTCTCCCCTGGGCCTCTGTAGTTGCCTCTGTCCGGAGGTGCAAACCCCTCTCCCCATCCTTCGGGTCTCTGTACAGATAACCCCCCCACCCCCACCCCCCGACCCTCCGACCTCTAGTGCTCTCTCTGTCACAGGGTAACCTCCCAGGGTGCAGAAATCCGACCCGACTCGGGACACACCTCCTGCACTGCGCCTACCCCCGGAGGAGCTCAGACGGGCTGCTGAGGGAGGCTGGGCCCCGGGCAGGGTGAAGGCTGAGTAATGAGGGAGGAGGGAAGCCAGGGGTCAGCGGCCGCAGCTGCCGTCCAAGCCGCCAGCGGTCGCCACCCTACGAGCTGGCCCTGCTGAGCCCCGTCCCCAAACTCTCACTCAATCCCACCGCCCGGCGGCGCCGGCTAACCGGCAGAGTGTGGGCCCTGCCCGCGGGGCTGGTGGGTGGGCACACAGCCAGCGGACTCAAACCTGGGCGCCTCCCGGCCTCGGCCTCACCTGAGGCGGCGATCGGGGCCCGGGCTGGACGCCGCCTCCTTCCCAGCGGCGGGCCCGGGTCCAGCAGCGACGTCCCGCCGTGAAACGCCCATTGTCTGCTGAGGCCGAGGGGGAGGGGACGGCCGTAGCCTGAGACCAGACACCAGGAGGCCGGGGCTGGGGGAAGGGGCCGCCCTGCCCCGTCCTCTTCCCCTCCCCCACCGGGGCGGCCAGACACCTGTGACTCCGGGCCGCCTGGCGGCCGGCGCTCGACTGTTCGATGCGCTTCACACACAAGCGGGATACCCTCGAGGTCCCGGCGGTGGGGACAGGCGGACCGCGCGCTGCGCGGGACCAGCCGAGGCGCCGCCGGCCGCGAGGCCCGACATTAAAGGTGTGTGCGCACGCGCGGTGTGTGCTCGCCGCCGGGAGGGCGGTGCCGCCCCACCCCCACCCCCTCCTTGCCGGGGGAGCTGGGCCCGGCCCCTCCGGAGTGAGGGAGGGGTCATCTGCGTAAGAAAGGGGTCGGCGGGGGGCCAGTAGGTAGGACTTCCATCCTCTCTAGACTATTCCCCATCTTCCTTCTCAGGGAAGCACCTGGAGGGGCGCAACCGCACCGTGTACTTGGGGGCACGCCCAGTGTGTGCTGTGTGACTGAGGGGCAAGTTTTGCATTGCATGAGGGCGTGCAGTGTGTATGCACGCAGGTGAGTGTGTGACACCCAGTGCCTGTGCAGACTTGAGTGAGTGGGTGTACATGTATCTGCGTACGTGAGACCTGGGACATCGAGTGCGTGTGTACACATGTGAGCAGTAGCATGTTGCTGTGTGTAAGCCCAGAGGGGGGCCGATTCTTGTCTCGGAGCACCCTCTGTTCCTGGGGTCTGAGCCTGCGTGGCCTGGTCAGGGCTGAATGATTTTGAGTCTGAAGATCCCAAAATAGCCCGGGTAGCCTGAGCTCCCCTCCCCCAGCTGGCTCTGAGGCCTCAATGGCCCTTTGTCTCTCTGAAGGCATCCAAGCCCTGTGGGGGCTCAGGCTCGGGCTGAGGCTGGGAGGGACCGGGCTGCATGCGGGTCCCCTTTCCCCAGGCCAGACCTGACAGGCCTTGCGCACCGCCACCACCACCACGTGAGCCCTAAGTCCAGCCCATTTGCTGGCAGAGTCCAGGGTCTCTGCCTGGGGGAGGCCTGCCCTGCCAGCACGGGCTCCCCCTGATCCCAGGGCTTGCCCCTCCCACACTCTGGTCCCCTTGCCTCCCCTCCTCCAGCAGGGCCCACCCATGATGTCCCAAGCTGCAGTGGCAGCAGCAGACAGGGCTCCTGTGCGGGTGTGTGCTCAGTGCGTACGTCTGTGGTTTAAACCCTGGCACTGTCTGTGGGCCCCTCCCTGAGTGGAGGGATTCCAACTGCAGTCCTGGGGGCTGCAGTGAGAAGTAAATGGGAAGTGTGTCACTGCCTGGGCTCACCACACCAAGTTCTGGGCTGTGGGCCAAGCTCTGCCCGGAGGAGATAAAAAGTCAGACCCTGCCCTGGGTGCTCCAAGTCCGGGGCATTGCCACTCTCAGTGTGGTGTGGGCAGTGCCAGGGTGTGGTGAGGTGAGGTGAGGGGGTGGGAGGCTCCCCTGAGGAGACAGTGAGGCCAGCCAGGGGCAGGGTCTCCAGGTGGGCTGACAGATTGCTACTCTGTGTCCATCGCGGCCCGGGGTGGGGGGGGGACCACTTTGTGTATTGACTTTTCCTGCAAGGTTTCAGTAGACCCTCAGGTTCCAGGGCTCCAAGAGGTTTGAAGACCCCTGCTGTGGATGATTGGGGACCGGACAGGGTGGGCTGACCCTGTTAGGATTTGGTACTAGTGTGTCTGGGCGCAGGACTGAAAGGAGTCCAAGGAGATGGACCTGAAGAACTGGGTGCTGGCTGGCAGGTGCTTGACGAGCAGGGAGTGAGCGAGGTGTGTGTGGGAGGACTCCAGGGACATGTTTGTGAGGCAGCTGCACACGTGATGGGGAGGACGGGAGTCCCAGGTGGGCCGCGCGCCCTGGCCCGCTGTGACGTCAGGGTCTCGACGTTCCCGGAAGGCCTCTGGGGGGCGCTCCAGGCTTGCGGTCTGGACCTGGAGCCCCGCGACTATTTGCATAACGCTCATTTACATGGGACTCATTTGCATGATCCTGTCACCTCGCGGACGCGAGTTGGGGGTGTGCGGATGGTTTGAGGTGCTGCTGTCAGGTCCTAGGGAGGGGTGGCGCACCCTCTGAATTGAGCCCAGCCTACTCCCCACCTGTGTGTATGTACCTGGAGACGCTACCCCCACAGTGCCGGGGTCGCGCCAGCGGGGGCAGAGACATTGACACGCACACGCGGTAGCACGCAGACCGCAGCCCAGAAACCGGGTCCTTCGTGCAGGTCGATCCCCCCTGCGGGGACACAGACAGACCCTCGGACACTCCGCCGCGCCGCCGCTCACACGCACAGCCCAGCCCAGCCCAGCCGGGTGGGAGCGGGAGGGGACCCTGTCCCGCCCACCTACTCGACCCCACTCCGCAGCCCCCCACCCCGACCTCACACGTGCCTTCTCTCCAGCGCCAGCCTCCGCTCCCCCTCATCTCCGGCCCCGACCCCAGCCCCCATCCCGACCTGCACCCTCCGCAGCCCCAGCGCCCCACCTCTGCGCCCTCCCCGGCCGCCGCGCCCTTCCAGCCCCGGTGCCCCCAGCCGACCCCCAGCGCCCGCAGCCTCTGCGTTGTCTTTTGTGCCGTCGCCCTCCCGTCCTCATCCGCCTGATGCTCCTTGCGGCGCGAGCCGCGACTCCCCGCGGACGCTGGGGTCCCCGGAGGCGTCTTCCTTTGTCTCAGCTCCCCGCCCTCCCTCCGCGGCGCCCCTCGCCCCTCACTCACCGCCTCGGCCCCGGCCTGGGCGCGGGGAGCGGGCGCGGCCCTCCGCGGCCGGCTCTTTCTTCTCTCTCTCCGGAGGCGCGCTCGCCCCTCCCGCTCGCAGCCGTCGCCGCTCCCGCCTCTGTCGGGGACCGAGCAGCCGGGACCCGCCGAGTCCCGGGCGAGGGGCCGCTCGCCGCCCTTCCCACTCGGACCGACTTCTCCTGGGCGGCCGCGCGGGCACGATCCGGGGCTGCGGGACTCCCCGAGGCTGGCTCCGCGAAGCCCGAGCCCCGCGAAGAGCTGCTGGCGCCTCCGGCC
The DNA here is from genome assembly GCF_964270905.1 of Leucopleurus acutus. Classification (NCBI taxonomy): domain Eukaryota; kingdom Metazoa; phylum Chordata; class Mammalia; order Artiodactyla; family Delphinidae; genus Leucopleurus; species Leucopleurus acutus. Next base: position 193,364,614 of record NC_139143.1, on the reverse strand, counting down.
CAGGCCCTGGCCGGTGTGGACGGCAGGGGTGGTGCTGGCCCTCGGTTCCTCGTCCACCTCCCTCCGAGCCCAAACTTGGGATTTCTACTCCGGGAGAATTCTGCACACCTCCCTTTATGAGCCTCAAGGGCTGTGGAGGGGGCCTGGCGCCCCCCCACTCCCCAGCTGTGACTGGAGCTGAACTTTGAGAATATAGCTGCTGTCAACTGGCCCAGGGGTCCAAGAATGGGGCGAGTGGCACCGAAGAGGCCCAAGGGCACCCCGTGAGGACCCCCACGCCTCAAGAGTGGGGGCTGAGGATCCCGGGCCATGCCTCCACTGCCGCTGGAGCGGGACCCCCGGCAGCGGCGCGGGCTCTCCCTGCTTGTGCGATATTTCATGATCCCCTGTAACGTCTGCCTGATCCTCCTGGCCACCGCCACGCTCGGCTTCGCGGTGCTACTCTTCCTGAACAACTGTACGTCTGTGGGTGTGGCAGCCTCCTGGGCCCAGGTGACCCTGCCTGTCTGCTCGCTGAGGTCCCCTGCCTCAGCCACCAAAGATTAGGGGACAGGCAGGGTCACAGAGAGGCCACCAGCTGTGACGTGGCTCAGATGGGCCGCTGCATCTTCTGGGAACACCTGGGTCGTTCTCTGGATGCCTGGGCCCCCCGAAGGCTGTCTGTGGGCTGGGGGGGGGCAGGGGCCAGCCCACATCCTGAGCTGCAGAGACAACTTTCGTTGGGGGGGGGGGTTGGGGGCAGCTGGCTACGCTGGGAATGGGGGTTTTGGCAGGACCTGGGGCTCATCTCGGGAATAGGTGGCTGCCCACACCCCTGCCACTGGGCCTCCCTGACAGGTGTCAGACCATGATGATACAGCCAGAGGGGCAGAGGAAAGCCAGGGAAGGGATGTGTGCAGGCAGGGGTGACCCCTCCAGGCTGGACAATGGGACAGGCTATGGAAGGACTGGCTCGGGCTGGGGAGTGGGGGCGGGGGTTGCCTGACTTGGAGATTTGTTTTTTTCCAGACAAACCTGGGACCCACTTCACGCCAGTGCCCCCAATGCCTCCGGATGGTGAGTGAGGGCTCAATTGGTGACAGACTGAGCTTGGCAATCTGTGCCTGGAGGGGCGGTGGCACTCTTGGTGGTCAGGGGGTCATTCTTGGGGCGTGTACATCAGACATGTTAGCTGTGTCTGGAGCAGGAGGAGGCTGGATGAGGGAACCTGGATCCTTCCTGGGGAGTCCACAGTGGTGGACAGCAAAGGGAACCTGGGGTCCGCAGTCCCTGGGCCTGGCCCCACCTTGGCCTCAAAGTTGGGACTGACTTAGTGCTGGAGCCCACGGGTTGAGAGATGGGTCAGAAGATGTGTACAGAGGGCGTGGGGGGCCAGGGGCTCGGGGAGAGGGCCTCAGCAGGACCAGCAGCAGCTGTCTGAGGAGGGATGTGCGGGTCTGTTCCTGGACTGAGCAGGCTGGGCCTGGCCTCCTTGACCTGCTCTGTGGGCTGGGGCCCGGCCTCCCTGGGGGGCTGCTGTAATTAAGCTAATGTGAGCGGGGAAGAGAGGAAGCTGTCAGTGCCTCCGGAGGGCAGGGGAAAGGGGTGGCCTGGGGTCCTCTTGGGAGAGGGGGCTGCTCCCAGGTCTGCTTTCAGTGCCTGGGCCCCCTGCTGGGCAGGCACGGCCCAGGTCCCTGGAAGTACACAGAGGGCTGTCCATACATGGGATGGGCCATGGGAGGGCGCAGGTCTGCACTGGGCTGGGGGTTTGGGCCCAGGACTGAGCCTCTCATAGGCTGTGGACAAGAGGCCTGGAGCTGGCTGGGTTTAAACACCTTCCTCTCTCCCAGCGTCCTCAGCCTTCTCTCCTCAAGCCCCAAGGCCTGCTGTGTCTCTTTTCCTTCACACATGCATTGGCGCGCCCCACAGCCTTCCACACGGGCCCCGCACCTGCCCTCGGATCCCATCACACATTTCGGGACAGCTACCCAACATGACCATCGTCATCCCTCCCAGGCGCACACACAGCACATTCTTGGTCACAGGCAGGGCTCAGGGCACGCGCTCCATCCTCCAACCTACCCAGGTCTGGGGAGAGAGTTAAATATACCCACTCCAACCGGCGGAGGCTATAAAAAGCTACCACCGCCTCCGGCATCGCACACTGTGAGGGAGCCTTGGGCAAGGAAGGAGTGAGGCTCCTTCAGGAGGGCAAGCATGGCAGAGCCCCAGAGGTGACGCTCAAGGGCCGGGAAGCTTGCAGGTCTCTGGGCGCTCCACCTGCGCTAAGGAGGGGCAGCCTGCATGATGAGGGTGCAAGTCTTGGAGGACGAGGAACCTACTGGTCATAGAGGAGTAGGTGTCCTTGGCCCAGGGGTCAGGACCTTGGGTGGTGTCCGGCTGGACCAGGGTGACCAGAGGGAGAGAGAGGCTTGAGCCCGAGGGGCAGTGCGGTGACCAGGTCCTCGGCCATGGGGTCAGGACCCTGGGAAAGACCTTGATCAGCAGGTCCAATTGAAGCCAGATAGAGCAGCCAGCCAGACGGGGCAAGTGCCCCTGGGTTTGGCCTGGGGGTCCCCAGGGCCTTGGGCAAGTGAGGGCTGAAAGTGAGAGGAAGTGCTAAGGGGAGAGAGAAGGAGACCGCGGGAGACGGAAAGTGAGGAGAGGGGCTATGAGTAGACAAAGTGTTGAACCAGGACAAGGGATGCCCCATATGCTAGCAGCTCTTACTGCTCTAGTCATCGCAGTGGCTGACCCCCCACCCGGCCCAGAGTGGAGTGCTGGGCCTCTCCAAGCCTTTGCAGGTATTGGCCCATTTAGCCTCACAACAACCCTGGAGGGTAGGTTCTATTGTCCCCATTCACTGGAGGAGATGCTGAGGTAGGGCGAGGCTGTAACTTGCCCACCTTCACTTGGCGGGTGAATGCAGGTGGGGCAGCCTGGCTCCAGGATCTGATGAAGCATCTGCGTGGGTGCCCAGATGAGGTCGGGGGAGGACGGGGGGGGGGGGGGTGTGTGTGTCTGCAGGGAGTTCAGCCTGGGGTATCCATGCTGGCCCCGCCCTTGCCTCCAGCCCCCGTTCACTCAGCCCGTGGGGGGTGGGGGCAGGGATTCCCAGACAGACTCGCGGGAGCCTGGGGTGGGCTGTTGCTATGGTGACAGCGCCAGCTGCCTGTGCTGCTCCAGACCCCTCGGAGTTGAGGCTGCTTCCTCCTGCCCCCCTGCCTGAGCCTGCTGGGAGGTGATGGGGGTCCCCCCCGACCCCCATAACTTATTAATGATAAGTGGACCCAATTAAACATTTATTGCATCCAGACAGCCGCAGCCGGTAATGGGCCTGCCCCGCCTATGGGGGTGTCACCCTGGGTGGGAGTCCTGAGGAGTCAGCCTGCCCGCTGCCCTGACACTGTGCCCAGGAGGGCCTGTCCTGACGGCTCTGCAACTCAGTGAGCGGGTGTGCGCTGGCGACACTGCAAAGTTGAGAACTACAATGTTTAAAGAAGAAAACAGTCGGGTCCGCAGGGCCCGGTGTGCTAGGGTCCCTGAGGAGGTCATGCTGAGTGTGAGGTGGGGCAGCAGGGCCTGGGGAGGGGGTGGGGGTGGCGACATTTCCTGAGGTGGGGGCCCAGGAGGATAGGTGAGGAAGGATGAGGTGTGTGGGTACCCGCGGGGCCCTAGCAAGGGATTGCAGCTGGGAGGCCACGAGCCACAGCAGAGCACGGACCTGGGGGAGGCTGGCTGTGGGAACGTGGAAGGTGGGGGAGTGGGCAGACAAGAACCCAAGTGGGGACAGGCCTGAGGAGAGGGGAGGCCTCCAGAGAAGCAGGAAGGGGAAGAAGTGAAAAGAGAGGGGTGGGGGCCGGCAGGGCACTGGGTTCTGGGCCGAGGGTGGAGCATGTGACCTGACCTCAGATAACCCCACCCCCTGTCCTGCAGCTGTATGACCTCAGGCCGGTCCATGAAAGGCAGAGGAGCTGGTCCCTGGGGAGGTGGCAGGGGCCAGGTGTGGGCGGGGACACTGGAGCAGCTCCCAGGGAGGGGGCGGGGCGGTCCGGGGTTCTGAGGAGTAGGTCACAGTCGGAAGAGGGGCTTTGATTTTGAGGTGGGGATGCTGATTCCCTGTGATAGAGTCGGCCTGGGGGCTGTCTGTCTGTCCTCTGTGTGGGGAGTGGGTCAGGAGCAGATGCAATGCCCCTTCCACAGTTGCGGGGCTGAGGGGGGCGGGGGCAGAGAAGGCTCTGCGGGGGGACGGAGGTTGTTGAGAGGGGGAGGGCACGAGGCCCTGGCTGTGATGGGCGCACCCGGGGTTCCTGTGAGCGCCAGCACGAACATGGGTGGGCACGCATGTGCATGTGTGACCGTCCGTGCAAGATCCTGGCAGGTGTGCGGACGTTGGACTGTGTGCATGATGACCGTGGGCCTGGAGGCGGCAGGGGCCGGGCCCCTACCCACCCCGTCGCGTCTTCCGCCCCACCCGCAGCGTGCCGAGGAATGCTGTGTGGCTTCGGCGCCGTCTGCGAGCCCAGCGCGGAGGAGCCGGGCCGAGCCTCCTGCGTGTGCAAGAAGAGCGCCTGCCCCAGCGTGGTGGCGCCCGTGTGCGGCTCGGATGCCTCCACCTACAGCAACGAGTGCGAGCTGCAGCGGGCGCAGTGCAGCCAGCAGAGGCGCATCCGCCTGCTGCGCCGGGGGCCCTGCGGTGAGTGCGGGGCGGGGCCTTGGTGAGGGGGATGCAGAGGGGCGGGGACTGTGGTGACGGGGGTGGGGCCTGCAGTTGGGGGGGCGCGGGGGCGGGGCTGGAGCGGGCCTGAGTGAGGAGGGATGAGGAGGGCGGGGCCTGCGGTGAGGGGGTGCGCGGAGGGCCGGCCGCCAGCCAGTGTGACCCCACCCTGCTCCGCCCACAGGGACCAGGGACCCCTGCTCCAATGTAACCTGCAGCTTTGGCAGCACCTGTGCGCGCTCCGCAGATGGACTGACAGCCACGTGCCTGTGCCCTGCCACGTGCCTCGGGGCCCCCGAGGGCCCCGTGTGTGGCAGCGACGGCACTGACTACCCCAGCGAGTGCCAGCTCTTGCGCCAAGCCTGCGCCCACCAGGAAAACGTGTTCAAGAAGTTCGACGGCCCTTGCGGTGAGCGCTACCCCTGCGCGTGTAGCATGACCTCAGTCAGTGTGTGCACACTGCGGCAGTGCCCTGACCTCCGCCTTCCCGCCCCCAGACCCCTGCCAGGGCGCCCTCAACGACCTGAGCCTCATCTGCCGTGTGGACCCACGCACGCGGCGCCCCGAGATGCTCCCACGGCCAGAGAGCTGCCCTCCGAGGCAGGCGCCCGTGTGTGGGGATGATGGGGTTACCTACGGTAACGACTGCATCATGGGCCGAACCGGGGCCACCCGAGGCCTCCTCCTCCAGAAAGTGCGCTCTGGCCAGTGCCAGCCTCGAGGTGGGCGGCTCCTGGGGGAGGGCCCCGTCCTGGCACTCTGCATGACCCAGGGCCCCGCCTGTCCCCACCCTCCCCTGCATGCCTCATGGGTCCCCACTCATCACCTCGTGTGCCCGTGGGTCCCCTGCACATCCCAGCTTGGGGGCTGGCGTGGTACTCTGGCTCTTCTGATCTCCTTGCCCCCCCAGACCAGTGCCCAGAGGCGTGCAAGTTCAGTGCCGTGTGCCTGTCCCGCCGAGGCCGCCCCCGCTGTTCCTGCGACCGTGTCATCTGCGATGGGGCCTACAAACCCGTGTGCGCCCACGACGGGCACACATATGACAATGACTGCTGGCGCCAGCAGGCCGAGTGTCAGCAGCAGCGCAGCATCCCCGCCAAACGCCAGGGCCCGTGTGGTGAGCACCGTGGGTGGGCTCCGTGCTGCGAGCAGGCTGGGCCGGCAGTCCCCGCTGCCTGTCATCACATGCCATCTCCATCCTGAGTCATGCTTCTCCTCCCTGGGCTTGTGGGCGACAGCTGGTCACTCTGGGGAGCCTTGGCAGGGCTGTTGCCCGTCAGCGGGCTCTGGGGAGGTGGCATCTGTCAGGGACGTGCCTGCAGCACCTGGGAGGATGTGCGGCAGAGGCAGGGGTCCGTGGGCAGGCTCCCTGGGACCTGCCCGACAGCCCTCAAGTCCTCCGGGTGCCACACTCTTGGGACACACAGCCCCCTTAGAGGCAGCATCTCAGTCGGGCTTCGAGGGACCAGGAATGGGCAGAGACAGCGCGTCCTGAGTGGACTGGGGCTCTGCCCACCTCTACCTCCGTCCCCGTCGGCCGGTCTGCCCATCTTTCCGGTCTCTCTTTCTGCGTCTGTTTCCTCTCCTCTGCTCTCCCTTCCCTCTTGGGTCCACCTCTTGTGTCTTCCAGCCTGACCTGCTGGCAGGATGAGGTACCGCGCCTGCCGCCAGGAGCCCACAGCCCGAGGTCTGCCCCCCGCGCGGCAGGGGGGGGTGGCTCGCTGCTGCCTGGCCTTGCGGTCCTCAGAGCAAGTGGACAGACACCTCCTCCCCCGTGTGGCCCTGGGTGTGGCTCTGGGTTGCAGACTCCTCCCCCCACAGAGAGAGCACCCCCGCCCCCACGCATGGGTGTCCCAGGGCTGCTGGTGGTCAAGGGTCAGTGGCCTGGGTGGGCTGGTAAAGCTGGCCCTCCCACCAGCCCCTGAGACCAGTCCAGACGCTCCTGCGTCTAGAGGGCAGCCCCACCCCACACTCACGCCGGGACCTGGGGCCGTCTGAGTCTGTGTCCCTGCCCACGTGTGTCCGCGTCTGTCCCTTTCTCTGCTGTGTCCTGCGCATCCCGCCCTCCTCCTGGTCCACTCTTCCCACACCATCCCCACCCTGGGAAAGGGTCTGCTGCGTGGGGCTGGGGGCTTTGCGCGTCGCCTGGGAGAGCAGGTGGGGACCCTGCTGAGTGCCCACATTCTCCCCAGACCAGCCCCCGTCCCCGTGCCACGGGGTGCAGTGTCCATTCGGGGCGATGTGTGCTGTGAAGAATGGGGAAGCCGAGTGTGCGTGTCAGCAAGCGTGTTCAGGCATCTACGATCCTGTGTGTGGCAGCGACGGCGTCACGTACGGCAGCACGTGCGAGCTGGAGGCTACGGCCTGCGCCCTTGGGCGGGAGATCCGGGTGGCTCGCCGAGGACCCTGTGGTCAGTGGTGGGTGAGTGGGTCTAGCTGGGGGGTGGCCGCCCTCGCCACTGTGGTGATGGAGCGTCCTCCCCAGACCGCTGTGGGCAGTGCCGCTTTGGAGCCCTGTGTGAGGCTGAGACCGGGCGCTGCGTGTGCCCCTCCGAGTGCGTGGCCTCGGCCCAGCCCGTGTGCGGCTCTGACGGGCGCACGTATGCCAGCGAGTGTGAGCTGCACGTGCACGCCTGCACACGCCAGATCAGCCTGCACGTGGCCTCGGCTGGACCCTGCCGTAAGTGGGGCTGGGTGCGCCTGGCGGGCTGTGGTCCCGTGGCCTTGGCTGGACCCTGCCGTGAGTGGGGCTGGGGGCGCCCGGCGGGCTGTGGTCCCGTGCCTCCTCCACCCAGTATCAGCTGACCCCCGCCCGGCCCCGCCTTCTGCAGAGACCTGCGGAGACACAGTGTGCGCCTTTGGAGCCGTGTGCTCGGCAGGGCGGTGCGTGTGTCCCCGGTGCGAGCGCCCTCCGCCCGGCCCCGTGTGTGGCAGCGACGGCGTGACCTACCGCAGTTCTTGCGAGCTCCGCGAGGCGGCCTGCCAGCAGCAGATGCAGATAGAGGAGGCCCGGGCGGGGCCGTGTGAGCAGGGTAGGCTCGGGGGCAGCTGGTGTGGGCTGCTGGGCGCCAGCCTCGGCCGGGACCCCGAGATGACCTGGCCTCCTCCCCACAGCCGAGTGCGGCTCGGGAGGCTCGGGCTCTGGAGAGCACGGTGAGTGTGGGCAGGAGCTGTGCCGGCAGCGAGGCGGCATCTGGGATGAGGACTCAGAGGACGGGCCGTGCGTCTGCGACTTCAGCTGCCAGAGCGTCCTGAGGAGCCCGGTGAGGCCCCCCCCTCCCCTGACTCCCACTGGGCAGTGAGGCAGGAGCCGTGACCGCCCACACCTGCCCTGACACCCTTCCTGCAGGTGTGCGGCTCGGACGGGGTCACCTACCGCACCGAGTGTGAGCTGAAGAAGGCCAGGTGTGAATCGCGGCCAGAGCTGTACGTCGTGGCCCAGGGAGCCTGCAGTGGTAAGTGGGCGTGCGGGCGTGTCCGGCTGTGTGTGGGCACACATGTGCCTGTTCAAAGGTACGTGTGCCCACGGGTGTGAGGCTTGTGGGGGTCCATGTCTTGTTCGAAGTTGTTGCGTGTATGCTGTGGTGGGCGTGTGTGAACACGTGTATCGTGTTTGCAGTGTGTGCTGTTAGTGTATATCCGCATTTGTGCAGCTGTGGTGCGTGGACGTGTGTGCCTGCCAGTCAGCAAGTGTGCACTGAGCACCTACTGTGTGCAAGGGGGCATCAGTGAACCAGCGAGGCCCACCCTCCGGGCACTTGTTCTTCTGGGAGGAGACTGATGGTGACCGGCAATCGTTGTATCTTTGTGCACGCACAAGTGTTCCTGTGTGTGTCTGTGCGCGGGGGAATGTGGTGTACATGTGTGCCTGCCACCTTGCAGAGGCCTGCTAATCCGAGCGTGTGGCTCTGGTTGTATGTGTGTGCACGGGGCTTCACGTCCACGATCTGTGGGCGTTTCACATGTTGCTGGTACTCGGTGTGCAGACACGTCATTGTTCTCATGTGCGGTATGGGGTTCCCGCCTGTGACCCGAGCTGCAGACCCATGGGCCCTGGTGGGAGCCGGCATCTGGAGGGCTGAGTGGTGAGGGCGGGGGCGGTTGAGGCAGAGGGGCCGTGCCCAGGTGGAGCGTCTGGCCCTGCCTGGCATCTCAACCCCTGCCCCTCCCTGCAGCCCCCACCTTGGCCCCGCTGCTGCCTGCGGTTCCCCTGCACTGCGCTCAGAGCCCCTACGGCTGCTGCCTGGACAACATCACTGCTGCCCGGGGCGTGGGCCTGGCCGGCTGCCCTAGTGAGTACCCGAGCCTGGCCCTGACCCGCAGCCAGGCAGAGCCACGCAGCTGCGGTGACCCTGCCTTGCCCTGGCCTTGCAGGCTCGTGCCAGTGCAACCCCCACGGTTCCTACGGTGGCACCTGTGAACCGGCCACAGGCCAGTGCTCCTGCCGCCCGGGCGTGGGGGGCCTCAAGTGTGACCGCTGCGAGCCCGGCTTCTGGAACTTCCGTGGCATTGTCACCGATGGCCGGAGTGGCTGTACCCGTGAGTGACGGGGCCCACGATCGGTCCCCAGCTGAGCACTGCTGCCTGCCCACCCTGTCCCTGCTTTCCTCATCCCCCCTGGCAGGGGGGATGGGCCAGGCCCTGGAGCCCACGGGGAAGCCGGACACAGGTCTCAGCCTCTTCTCCTGCCTCCCAGCCTGCAGCTGTGACCCCCAGGGGGCCGTGCGGGACGACTGTGAACAGATGACCGGGCTGTGTTCCTGTAAGCCCGGGGTGGCCGGACCCAGGTGCGGGCAGTGTCCAGACGGCCGTGCCCTGGGCCCTGCTGGCTGTGAGACAGGTGAGGGCCAGACCTGGCACTGCCCCTGGCCCCCTGTGCTGGGGATGAGGCCGTCATAGGGACGGGGTTTCCTGAGCCAGTGGGCTCTCCCGTGTCTGTGCCCCAGACTCCCCGGCACCCAAGACCTGTGCTGAGATGCCTTGTGAGTTCGGGGCGTCCTGCGTGGAGGAGGCTGGCTCCGCCCACTGCGTATGCCCAACACCCGCCTGTCCAGGGGCCAATGCTACCAAGGTGAGGGATGGGTAGTGTGGAGGGTGGAGGGGTGCGGAGGGGCCTCCCCCCAGCATCCGTGTCCTGTGCCCCAGGTCTGTGGGTCAGATGGAGTCACCTACGGCGACGAGTGCCAGCTGAGGACCATCGCCTGCCGCCAGGGCTTGGACATCTCTATCCAGAGCCTCGGCCCTTGCCAGGGTAAGGCCTCACCCACTGCCCCAGACTGACCAGGAAGGCCTGACCCTGCTCTGACCACCGGCCCCGCCACCTGGAATCTCCTCTCCTTACAGAAGACATCACTTCCGGCCCCCGTCCGACATCTGCCTCTGTGGCCCCCTCAGGGCTTGACCTGAGCAAGGTGCTGCTGCCTCCACCCGGCGCCCTCCCCCCGGCTCCCAGCAGCACCGCTCGACCCGCATCGCAACCTTGGACCACTGCCAGCGTCCCCAGGACCGCTGCAAGGCCTGTGCTGACCATGCCTCCCACGGCCCCCTCCCCGGCAGCCAGCCTCGCCACATCTGCCTTTGGCGAATCTGGCAGCGCCGATGGGAGCGGCGACGAGGAGCTGAGTGGTGACTTGGAGGCCAGTGCGGCTGGCTCAGGAGGTGAGCACAGGCTCCGGGACGTGGGGGCAGGGCCCAGGAGGGCTGACATCTGGGGCTGGGCTCAGACGGCACCTCCCCAGGACTCGAGCCCCCTGAGAGAGACAGCGCTGGGACCCCCGGGCCACCCATGGAGAGGGCGTCCTGCTACAACTCGCCTATGGGCTGCTGCTCAGATGGCAAGACACCCTCACTGGACGCAGAGGGCTCCAACTGTCCTGGTGAGTGGGTGGCTGGGGGCCTGGGTGGAGCGTGTGGAATGGCCTGGACACATCCAGAGATGCTGTCTCTCCTCCCGGCCGCAGGCCTGTCCAGCAGGTGGGCACCCAGGCTTTGTGATCTTCTGATTTTAGCACACATGTGCAAGTGGTCTTGGGGATTCAGTACATACACACGTAACGTGTGTTCTCGGCCCCCGCACACGCGTGGGTGCCCAGGACTCCGTGGCTAACCTGTTTTTCCTGTGCAAGCCGGCCTGGGGCACTGCTCCGAGGAGTCTGTCTGGTAACCGATGCCAGCCCTGCCCCGGGGCCCGCACTAACCTCATGACCATCTGACTAACCGCCACCCGCCCTGCACCCCGCGTGGCTCACTGCTGGGGCCTGTGCCCACGGCTGGCCCAGAGGCCAGGCAGGTGCCGGGCAGGACCTCACTGCTCCCTCCCCCGCAGCCACCAAGGTGTTCCAGGGTGTGCTGGAGCTCGAGGGGGTCGAGGGGCAGGAGCTGTTCTACACGCCGGAGATGGCCGACCCCAAGTCCGAGCTGTTTGGGGAGACGGCCAGGAGCATCGAGAGCGCGGTAAGTGTGGGGCCGTGGCCAGGGTGGCAGCCCTACCCAGCCACTGGCCTTTTTCCCAGGACAGACCCAGAGAAGCGCTGTGGGGGCGGGAGGAGGGCCCAACAGTCCAGCCTGGGCAGCTTCCCGGAGCCCTAACTCACTCTCCACCCGCAGCTGGATGATCTCTTCCGGAACTCGGACCTTAAGAAGGACTTTCGAAGTGTCCGCCTGCGGGACTTGGGGCCCGGCGACTCCGTCCGAGCCATCGTGGATGTGCACTTCGACCCCAGTGAGCCCCCACCCCAGGCCCTCCGGGAAGTGGGGGGCTGCCCTGGCCTCCACCATGCTCAGGGTCCCTCCTCCACCAGCCACAGCCTTCAGGGCACCCGATGTGTGCCAGGCCCTGGTCCGGCAGATCCAGGCATCCAGGCGCCGGTCACTGGGCGTGAGGCGGCCTCTGCAGGAACACGTGCGGTTCATGGACTTCGGTGAGAGCCTGGTCCGGCCGCCAGCCACAGCTTGTCCCCACCCTCCGTCCCCCACGCCGCGCACTGCGCTTGGGATCCCTGCTCCTTGCGGATCCTGACAGCTTCCCCTACCCCCAGACTGGTTTCCTGCGTTCTTCACGGGAGCCACCCCTGCTGCAGCCACGGCCAGAGCCACCACTGTGGCCCGCCTGCCACCTTCAGCTGTGACCCCTCGGGCCCTCTATCCCAGTCACACAAGCCGGCCCGTCAGCAGGATCACAGTGCCCTTCACCGCGCGCCAACCCCCCACCCCTGCCCCTAGCCGTATGCCTGCACACCGGCCCTCGCCCCCAGGCATCCTGCAGCCCCCAAGGCCCTGTGACTCCCAGCCCTGCCTCCACGGGGGGACCTGCCAGGACCAGGGCTCAGGTGGAGACTTCACCTGCCGCTGCACAGCGGGCAGGGGGGGCGCTGTCTGCGAGCAGGGTAAGGTCATCCACGCGGGGGAGGGGCAGGGAGGCAGAGGGGGCCAGGTTGGGGAGGTCCGGGCCGCCGGGAGTGGGGGGCCGGGCAGGGGGGCCAGGCTGGGGTGAGCGGCCGGTTGGACTCCCTGGCCCAGCGCTGGGGACAGGGTTGGGGGTTTCGGGCCGGCAGTCAGAGCCCGGGCAGCCGGGTCCTCTGTGCCCTCCACTGCCCCTCCGTCTCCTGCAGCACCACGCCCCTCCGTGCCGGCCTTCGGGGGCCACTCCTTCCTGGCCTTCCCCACCCTCCGTGCCTACCACACCCTGCGTCTGGCGCTTGAATTCCGGGCGCTGGAGCCCCAGGGTCTGCTGCTGTATAACGGCAATGCCCGGGGCAAGGACTTCCTGGCACTGGCGCTGCTGGGGGGCCGCGTGCAGCTCAGGTGGGTGGCGGGCGGTTGGGGGGGTCAGGGATGAGGGTGGGGGATGGAGGGCAGGGCCAGCCCGTGGTCCTGGCTCCGTTTGGCTGTCCCAAGCGCCTGTTCCCGCCCCCCAGGTTCGACACAGGTTCGGGGCCCGCGGTGCTGACCAGCTCAGTGCCCGTGCAGCCCGGCCGGTGGCATCACCTGGAGCTGTCTCGGCACTGGCGCCAGGGCACTCTCTCGGTGGACGGTGAGACCCCTGTCCTGGGCCAGAGCCCCAGTGGCACTGACGGTCTCAACCTGGACATGGACCTTTTTGTGGGTGGCGTCCCGGAGGACCAGGCTTCCGTGTGAGCATGGAGGAGGGTGGTGTGGCCCCGACCGCAGACCCCCGACCTTGGCCCTGATCCCTGACTCTTGGGGTGGCATCCAGGAGGTCCAAGCTCCCTGTGGATAGCAAAGGGGTTGGAAGTGTGGGTGTGGACCACGGCTGTGACGCTGGCCTCAGCCCCAGCCCTTGACTGTGATCCTGATTCTGTCCTGATGCTGAGGACCAAGCTGCCGTGTCATCACCAGGGAGGGGCTGGGCTGGCCCTGACCCTCAGTCCCGACCCTTGACTCAGCCCAACCCGCCTCCTGATTCTGTGGGTTGACTGTCCATCTTGTGAGGACCAAAAGAGGGGTCGGGGACAGGTAGCAGCCCTGACTCACGACCCCGGCTGACTGAGGGACGCCAGTGGCACAGCTGGTTGTGAGAGAGGACAGACAGCTCTGGTCTCTGGCCTGTGGCCCCTGACCCTCTCATCTCGGTGGCAGGGTGCTCGAGCGGACCTCTGTCGGTGTCGGGCTTAGGGGCTGCATCCGCTTGCTGGACGTCAACAACCAGCAGCTGGAGCTGAGTGACTGGCAGGGGTCTGCGACCCGAAGCTCTGGAGTGGGCGAGTGCGGGGACCACCCCTGTGTGCCTAACCCCTGCCTCGGCGGGGCCCCGTGCCAGGCCCTGGAGGCCGGCATGTTCCACTGTCGGTGCCTACCCGGCCGTTTTGGTGAGGGCGGGCCCTGGGCCGGGTGCTGGGGGGACTTGTCTGTCTGTGCTTGGGACTCAGGCCTCCCGGGACCCCAACCTGCCTCCCTCCAGGCCCGACCTGTGCTGACGAGAAGGACCCTTGTCAGCCGAACCCCTGCCATGGGGCAGCCCCCTGCCGCGTGCTGCCCCAGGGCGAGGCCAAGTGCGAGTGCCCTCGGGGCCGGGAGGGCAGCCTCTGCCAGACAGGTGGGGACAGCGGTGCTCAGGGCAGGGAGGGCGGTGGGGGCTCTGGGGCTCTGGGGTCAGGGCCCGGCACCCTGTGTGATCGTCTCCTGTCCTCGCAGTCTCAGAGCGCGAGAATAGCCAGCCTTTCCTGGCCGACTTCAGCAGCTTCTCCTACCTGGAGCTGAAAGGCCTGCACACCTTTGAGCGGGACCTGGGGTCAGTTGGGCAGAGGGGTCGATGAGGGGAAGCGGCCCCCAACCCCATCCAGCCATGGGGTGAGGGGACATCGAGACACCCCTGCCTGCCCTCATGTGACCCCAGGGAGAAGATGGCGCTGGAGGTGGTGTTCCTGGCCCGGGGTCCCAGCGGCCTGCTCCTCTACAACGGACAGAAGACAGACGGCAAGGGCGACTTCGTGTCGCTGGCACTTCACGACCGTGTCCTGGAGTTCCGCTACGACTTGGGCAAGGGGGCAGCGGTCATCAGGTGGGCCGCGCGGGGTGCAGGGGGCTGGCCTCAGGCCCCTGCCGGGCAGGCCGGCAGAGCCCCAGTGCGCTCACGGCGCCCCACCCCCCCTCCAGGGGCAAGGAGCCAGTGGCCCTGGGCGCCTGGACCAGGGTCTCTCTGGAGCGAAACGGACGCAAAGGAGCCATGCGGGTCAACGATGGGCCCCGTGTGCTGGGGGAGTCCCCGGTGAGCTGAGCGAGTGTCTCCAGGGCTGCCCCCCCGCTCGCCGCCGCCCTCCCCCTCCCGGGAGGCGCGCGGCCCCGCCCCATAGCCCGAGCTCACTGGACTGTTTTCTCTCCTCTGCCCTGGGCCTCTGTCTGTGTCTCCTCTCTGCTCTCACTGCTCCCTGGCCCTCGCTCTGCAACCCCACCCCGCTCGCTCTCCGCTCTCCGCTCTCCGCTCTCCGCTCTTCGGATGCCAGAAATCCCGCAAGGTACCGTCTCCTCTCATCCTGCCTCCTTCCTCTTCTGCCGCCTCCGCCCCTAGCGTAGCTCCGCCCCCACTAAGCCCGTGTGGCCGTGTCTGTGATGAACGCTGCTTCCAGCAGGCTGGAGGGCGCGGGGTGGGTCATCACCGCGGGCGGGCCCTGGTCTGGGGCTCGAGCTGTTCCTGCCCGGTGGGTGGGCTCCACACCCCTCAGCCCGCTGCACCTCCCCCCAGGTGCCGCACACCGTCCTCAACCTGAAGGAGCCGCTCTACGTTGGGGGGGCCCCTGACTTCAGCAAGCTGGCCCGGGCAGCCGCCGTGTCCTCTGGCCTGGATGGTGCTATCCAGCTGGTGCGTGGGGCGGGGGCGGCGCCCTGGCACAGTCTCGAGGAAGGGCCCACCCCAGAGGGGCTTCTGTCCTCCTGGGATGGGGGCCGCCCGGGCAGGCTGGACAGAGGCTCTCGCTCCCGTCCCCAGGTCTCCCTGAACGGCCGCCAGCTGCTGACCCGGGAGCACGTGGTGCGGGCGGTGGGTGTCTCGTCCTTTGCAGACCACCCTTGTACCCAGGCCGGGGGTCACCCTTGCCTCAACGGGGCCTCCTGTCTCCCTCGGGAGGCCTCCTACGAGTGCCTGTGTCCTGGGGGCTTCTCAGGGCTGCACTGCGAGAAGGGTGAGCGCTTCTGGCACAGGGCCAAGGCTGGACGGGGCGGGGGGAGCCTGCCTGAGACCGCACTCACCCCGCTGTCTCTCAGGCCTGATTGAGAAGTCGGCCGGGGACTTGGACACACTGGCCTTTGACGGACGGACCTACATCGAGTACCTCAACGCCGTGGCGGAGAGGTAGTGTGCCCTCCGGAGCCAGGCGCCCCTCCGCCCTCCGCTCTCTGGTCCTGTCTGCGCAGCTGCACAGGGCTAGCTGCGGGACCCTCCACTCCAGCCCCCGGCTCTGTGCCCACCTCCGCCCCTCCTTCACCCTCCTTCCTTCTCACTGTCTCTGTCTCTTTGATTCCAAGCGAACTGACCAATGAGATCCCAGCGTAAGTAGCTCCGCCTCCACCCTCACTGTTACCATCCTCTGCTCCCCACCCACCGGGCAGCACATCCCAAGGGTGGCCGAGGGCAGAACTTTCCATCCCCAGTGGAGGAGGACGGGGCTTCGGGGGAGCTGTTGGTGCTGCCGGGGCTCCGTTTCCCCGCTTGAAAGTGGGGAGCCGCCCCTTCCCGGATGCGTGGAATGCCCTCTGCAACTACTCCCCTTGCCGCGTGGCACCGGCGCAGCGTGCGCGCGTGCGCACACTTGCAAACGTGCACATTCGTGCCCACGTGTCTGTGTGCATACACGAGCACGTGTGTCTCAGTGTGCACACGAGTCCATGTGCTCCCATGTGTGCGCACACCCACGTGTATGGGGGGCCATCCGGGGGTCTCTCCCGACCAGGGGCCCTCGGTCTTCGTTCCGTGTCGCCCGCGCCCCAGCTGTCTCCTCTGCACCTGGCCTGGGCCGTGCCTGCCAGCTCTGCGTCTGCCCATGTGTGTTGCCTGTGTCATGGCCAGGGCTCCGTGGTGGGCGGAGCCGACACCCCAGGGTCCTGTGTGTCTTCCGTGGATGCTTTGCTCCGCCTGCCTTCCACTGGCGGAGACGGGGTGTGGGGAGGGGCTGCTGCTGGGTCCCGCCCCACCCCACACTACAGCCTGTCTGTGCCCCTGCTCACCCGCCTCCCTCTCTTCCTGCATCCAAGCCCTGAAACTCCGGATTCCAGGGCCCTTCCCAGGTGAGCAGCGGCCCCTGGCCCCTGCCGTCTGCCTGTTGCCTTCCCATCTCTCTGAGCATCTCTCTGCCGAGCTGTCCCTGTGTCTGTCCACCGCACTCCTCTGATTGCCCGTCTGGCCCTACCTCCCACATCCATCTCTCGGCCCATCTGTCCCACTGGTGGTGTCCACCAGCTGCCCATCCAGCTGCCCCGGTGGCACCACTAGCCCTCAGGGCCTCTGTAGTCATGCCCCTCACCTTCCTACCACCCCTACCCCGTCCCCACCACCCTCCCAAGAGGTCCTGACCAGCCCTCTGCCCACCAGCGAGAAGGCGCTACAGAGCAACTACTTTGAGCTGAGCCTGCGCACCGAGGCCACGCAGGGGTTGGTGCTGTGGAGTGGCAAAGCCACAGAGCGGGCCGACTACATCGCACTGGCCATCGTGGACGGGCGCCTGCAACTGGCTTACGACCTGGGCTCCCAGCCCATGGTGCTGCGCTCCACCGTACCAGTCAGCACCAACCGCTGGTTGCGGGTCAGGGCACACAGGTCAGCAGGGAGCCTGGGGCCACCGAGAATAGCAGCGGGTGCTGCCTGGACTTGCCCGGCCAGGGCATGCCTGGCCACTCGTGGCTAGGGTAGGAGTTTGTTAGGGGGAGGAGGGCGAGGAGGGCTGGTGGCCCGACCTGAGGTCACTGCTAGCGCGGGAGGAGGGATGAGAGGGTACAGGAGAAGCAGTGATGGCCAGGGAACCCCTGATCTGAAAGGGGTTTCCCCGCTCTACCCAGACGCCGGCTGGGGACATGTCCCTCTGGTCTGAGCCTTGGCCGTCCCCTCCAGCAAAGCTTGACCCACAGGAGGTCCCCCTGCCCTTGGCCATCTCGTGCTCTCCTGGGGTCAGTGCCACTCCATCCTGGCCCCCAGGGGTGACACTTGGTGACGGTCCCCAGGGTGTGGTGTTGGGGCGAAAGGGATGGAGGGACCAGGACCTGGAGCCACCTGATGGCCTCACCCCACCCACCACGCCCCCAGGGAACAGAGGGAAGGCTCCCTTCAGGTGGGCAATGAGGCCCCTGTGACTGGTTCCTCCCCACTGGGTGCCACGCAGCTGGACACAGATGGAGCCCTGTGGTTGGGTGAGTGATTGGTGGGGGGGAAGCCAGGGGAGGGACAGTGAAGCGTCTCTGAGGGACAGGTCCCATCCCCTGGAGCTGACAACGAAGAGTGGCACCCGTGTCAGTGCTATCCAGGACAGCAGATGGGCTGGCTGGGGTGGGGCCCTCTCCCCTCCTGTCTTAGCCCCTGCTGTGCCCTGGGTGGTGTGGGGCCAGGAGGCTGGAGCTCGTCTGCTGGTCCCCTGGTCACCCCCGGGCACTGGCGGGCTGCAGGTAACTCACCTGGTCATTCAGATGCAGTGGGGCCCTCTGCCCGCCAGTGTCCAGCCTGCCTGTCACTGAGCCCGGTGACCTTTCCTCTGTCTTCCTGCAGGTGGCCTAGAGAAGCTGCCTGTGGGCCAGGCCCTGCCCAAGGCCTACGGCACGGGCTTCGTGGGCTGCCTGCGGGACGTGGTGGTGGGTCGGCGCCCGCTGAACCTGCTGGAGGATGCCGTCACCAAGCCGGACCTTCGGCCCTGTCCTGCCCCGTGAGCCACAATGCAGCCACGACCCACCCTGCTGTAATTATTTTCTATTTTTGTAAACTTGTTGCTTTTTTGATATGATTTCCTTGCCTATGTGTCAGCCGGAGGGACTGCTGGCCCGGCCTCCCTCCCGTCCAGGCAGGCGCGCTGCAGAGACAGACTTGGTGCCAAGGGACTCCAAGGGGTTGGGGGAGGAATGCTGCACATGGAGGGCTTGGCGCACTCAGCAGCCTTGGGACGTGCCCCTCTGCCTTGGGACACCGTGTCCTGGCCTCTCAGGCTGTGCCTTCCCCAAGTATCCACTCGTGCTGGCCCCTGTGTTCCCCAGCCTGTCGGAGGCCCCGCATACATACATTGCCCATGTTCCATCTGGCGAGGCCTGTGTCCCCAGAGCAGGTAGGCACTGTAGGGTTTAGGGTGCCCTTCCTCTGTGCAAGCCCCACAGGGCCTCTCTGGGTTCCCATCTGAGCCGCCCCTCCTCCCTGCCTATGCTGGGCAGGACCAGCCTCACCAGGGCCCGCCGAGCCCAGGCCTCCTGTGCCAGTCCTGTGAAACAATGTCACTGTTGACGCCATGCTGTGCCCCTCCCTCCAGCTGAGTCCACTTGTCCCAGGTCACTGGAGAGCAGAGGCCGGGCACAGGCCTGTTCAGGGCACCCTGGCCCGCAGCTGGCCCTGCCCATCCACCCTGGACATGGCTGTGTCCCCCCTCCTCCCCCCAAGGCCCCACGAGGAGCCCTGAGAGGGCGTGGGGCCACTTGTGATGTGGTGGACGTCACTGCCTGCCTGCCGGGGGGGGCCAGCATCCCCTCCTGAGGATGCACGTCCAGGCCTGGCCACCAACCGCAGAGTCTTTATGTACTGATTTTATTTGACAGCTGGGGTGGCAGGGCTGTTGTCTTTCCTGTCCTGGCCCGAGGGCAGCTGAGGACGCCGCACAGCAAAGCTGTCCAGTTGTGGTGTGAGGAGGGGTTGTCCTTATCCAGGAGTGACCGGGGGCGGGCTGGGCGTCTAGGCAACACCAAGGGGCAGGTGCGGGGTGGCAGAGACGGCTGCAAAGCCAGTGACGCCTTAAACTGCAATGTTAGGTCTCATCTGGTCCCGTCCCCCCAGCCGCCCTCACCTGTCCTGGCGGGGGTGGCAGCCCCTCCCCCAGCCCCTCCCCCAGCCCAGCCAGGCTGTCAGGCTCAGAGGCTGCAGGAGCCTCAGAAGTCCTGTTACTAACTCCAATTTGTGTTTGTGTCAATCACCGTGAAATAAAGTCTGAACACTTGCAAGAGGTGCTTGCGTCTGTCCACACCAACACCACAGCGCTCAACCCCGCCTGGCCCTGCGCTCGCCCACCCGGCCAGTTCCTGTCCCGGGAGCTCCTCGCTGAGCTTCATGGTGGCATGCAGGCTTCAGGCTCTCTTAGGTGGCTCTGGATGGAGGAGGGGGTCCTGTGCTGGGGTGGGGGCTGCTTTTGGCGAGGAGACCCTGAGCGGCGAGTGCGCACACTGTTGTGCAAGGGGCTGGCCGGGTGGGCCCGTGAGGCCTGCACCCCAGGTCGCCTCCTTAGGGATGGCGGGCCTTGCGGGCAGGCTGCAGCCCCCGCCACGTGTGCATGTGTGTATGCGTCTGCACATGTATCAGCCTACGTTCGGGTGTCTGTGAGCACAGGATGGGAAGAGGGGCTGCGAGGAGAGCGGGCTGGCAGTACTAAGGGCAAGGAGGGCCTCTGGGGGAGCCAGGATGGGGTGGAGGTGAGGCCTGAGGGAAGGGGACCCTGGTGGGCCGGTGTGGGCTGGACACAGGGAGGAGGAGGCACTGACTGAGGAGCAGGGGCACCTGGGCAGGCCCCCTGCTGCGTCTGGAGTGGCTGGGTTGAGGGGCTGAGGCCGCCTGAGTGGAGTCCAGGAGGCCGTGGGCTACCAAGCAGAGGGGAAGCTGGGCTGAGGCCGGGCACGTGAGGGAGGGTGGGCTCGGCTGAGTGAGGGGAGAAGAGACCCCCACGGTGGGGGGACCAGGAGAGGGTGCTCTGGGAGCTGATGCTTCCAGAAGGAGGGGCTCTCGGGGCAACCAGTGCTGAGGGTGCAGGACCCTCCAGGTTGCCAGGACGGTGAGGAAGGGGAAAAGCCAAGGAGGGCGAGGGGCACTCCAGCCTGCGCTCGGCACTGGTGGTGGTGATTTGGGATCAGGGCTTGCGAGCAGCAGAAGGTTCCAAGCTGGTGCTGTACCACTCCTGGAAAGGTGGGCGGGTGGGGGGGCGGCGTGGCGCTGGGCAGGCCCTGACAGTCCTAACGGGATCCCCAGGTTAGGAGCCCAGGCGATTGGCCAGCGGGCCCTAGGGAAAGCCGGCCTGGTGGGGGCACTTGTAGCAGGAGCAAAGGCCCTGAGGTCAAGGGGGTGTCAGCATCACTTAGGAAGTGTGGCGACTAGGCGGGTGGCAGAGGTGGGGAGAAGGGGAGCCGGCAGCCCAAGCTAGGACGGCTAAGAGGGAAGAGCTGGTTATCACGTGGGCTCCCACCTCCGCCCCTCTGTGGTCCCCCTCCGGGACGCGGGGCCGGTGGGACCTGTTCCACACGCTTCTCTAGCTCCGAGCCCCTCCACCCAGGGTGCGGGGAGTGCAGCCCCTCCTCCCCCAGGACGGAGGCGGAGCTCGAAAGGTTCTTGGAAGGAAAGCACCCAGACGAACAGGACACATAATTAATCACTTAACGCGCCTCTCGGACCAGGGCCGCCTGGCGCCTTCGCCCTCCGAGCCCGTGATGTGGCGTGAGCCCCTCGTCCTGAAGCCCGGCGCCCTGGGGAACTGGTGCAACCTCCCAGTACCGTAGCGAGACCTGAGGGCGCGGCTCCTTTTAAGGGAGCTCGGGAGGGGCGGGACCTCTAAGGTGGGCGGAGCTCCGGTGGGCGGATCCTCGAGGTAGGCGGGGCCTCCTCCGTGCGGCCGGAGCACCCTGAGCCTAGCAGACATGACCTCGCGCAGGTGAGCCCGGCCTCCCCGGTGGCCAGAAGCCGGGACCCCACCACGTGCGGTTCCGGCCGATGGACGGGGACAGGGGGTGCGGGCGAGATGCTCCCCGGGACGTCTCCTGCTCCCGACCGGTGGCGCTCAGGCCCGACCTTCTGACACCTGCCCCCTTCCACGCGTCCCGGGCCAGCGAGGCCCAGCCTCACCCCTGCGGGTGGATAGGACTCTTTCCGATCGGGGGCTGGGTCTGGGTGGGGGTTCAGAGGTACCCTGACTCTAGGGAATGGATGGTGCTCTTGGGTGGCAGTGGCTGGAGCCTAGAGTGGGCAGCACGTGTCAGGTCAGTAACAGACCCTCTCTCACTCCCCTGGACTCCTTGCTTTGTTCCAGGCTCCCTTTGGGCCACCAGAGATGTGTTACACCTGGTGGGGCCCCCCGTTTCCCCAGTCCTGTAACTGGGGCCATCCTGGAGGCTCTGGTCTCCCCCTCTAGTTGTGGCCCCTTGACCTGCAAGGATCAGCCCTCCCTTGACAGGCTCATCCCCCCACCCCGACCCGACCCTCCTAAGGACCAAGTTTAGGGGTGAGCTCCCTGGCAGGGGTGTGTGTGAGACCCCGGACGGGGCTCAAGTCAAGCCAGCTTCTGGCCTCCATGAAGAGGGAAGACGGGACTTGCCTTTCCTGCCCTTTCCACCAGACCGCCCCCCCACCCCGGGTGTGCACACACTCCTGTGAGCTCAGACCCCAGCTGGATGTGGACATCTGTGGCGAGCCACAGTTGTGAGACGCCTGTCGCCACTTCCTGGCACATCCGGAACAGCCCCTCTGGGGTTTGGTGAGGCTGGAGGTCACAGGGAGGGTCGCCCTAAGACCCCGAGTGACTCCCTAGATCAGTAAGGGGGCTGGACAAGATCTGATCTGCGGGGCCAGGGCAGTGCGTCAGCGGTGAGGGCTCCAGAATCCCTACAAGGGGTGTGGTGAGCCTGGCACGGTGGCCTCCGGCAGGGTCGAGAACCCTCTTAGGCTCAGGAATAGTGGAAGTGGGTTGGGTCTCCAGGAACCTGTCAGCCCCAGAGCCCTGCGATTCCCAGGTTTAACATCCAGCTGGAGCTCAGGCAGGAGGATGTTTTGGGCTCTGCCTGGAACCAACCCTCGGGCTCCACTGGCCTCACTCCTTCTTGTCCCCCAGGCAAGTTCTGGTGCTCAGAAAAGGTCATGTCCGCGTCATGTGCATGTGACCCTGGGCCAGCCTGGGAAAGCCCCGGTGCGGCTCTGCCTGCCCTCGCCAACCCTCCCTGCCCCACCCTGTGATGGCCTCTGGACGGTCCCTCCTCTGGCCCCCGGGTCCCTGCCCACGCCCCTATCGGGCCTGGGCAGGCCCAACCAAGTCCCAAGCGAAGCCCATCCCCCTACACCTGCCCCCACCCTGTGGCGCCTCCCCTTCGCCCTGTGGTTTGTGGGTCAACGGGCACCGTCATCGGCACCACTCGCCCCAGGACTCCGGTGCTGTGGGCAGGGCTGGGCGCAAGTCCCACCTACTGCTGCTGCTTGATGTGTTGATATTGGTGCTCGGGAAGGAGCCGGGTCCTATGGGGAGCTGCTGAACACCCTCGAGCTCCCCTCTGTTCCAGATTGGAGAGGAAAGAGTGTCTCTGGTTAGTTCGGTTCTGCATAGACAGGACAGGCCTTGGTTGAGGTTCCTCTGGGACCAGGAGGGGCTGGGGGCAAGGAGATGGAGAAGAACACTGACTGTGCTCTGGGGTCCCCAGCCCTGGGGTCCCAGCCTGGGACCCTCCCCACTTGTCTGTGTATCTCCCACCATCATGACAATGTCTTCCCTGCAGGTGTGTCCA
Organism: Leucopleurus acutus; assembly: GCF_964270905.1. NCBI lineage: Eukaryota > Metazoa > Chordata > Mammalia > Artiodactyla > Delphinidae > Leucopleurus > Leucopleurus acutus. The sequence continues at coordinate 193,341,756 of NC_139143.1, read as the reverse complement.
GCCCCTGTACCGTGCGTGTAAGCGTGTCGACAGGCCATTCGTGGGTCTCCCAGGGTCCCAGGGTTGGAGCTGTACCATCCACAGCTGGGACACCAAGGCCACACAGCAAGCTGGACCAGACAGTGGCCAGTGGGTTCAGGCTGGGCTGTTCTCGGACTCCGGGGCACTGACTGGGCTCAGCTTGGCCTTGGCAGGCCCAGGCTGTTAGACCCATGGGGAGCCCAGCGTGCCCTGCTCACCTCACCTGCCCCTCTCCCAGGCCTGCCTGACCATGGGACCAGGGCAGAGCTGAGTCACCGACCTGCCACCGAGCAGGGAGCCCTTTGGCACAGAAGTGACCCTGGTGTGGAGACTGGAGACGGGACTGCAGCCTCCCCACCTCGTCCCGCCCCTCAGCCTGGGGCCGCCGGCTGCGCCAGCCTGCGGACACCTGGCTCCACCGCTAGGCCTGGTCGGGGGAGTGAGGCCTACCTTGGCCTGGGGTTGCAGCTGCTGTGGTGTGAGCTGCTGTGGCCTCTCAGGATACCCCACCCCTGGAGATTTCCACCCAATAGACCCGGGGCAGCTTTCGGGGAGGAGAGAGGGACGGAGAGTATGAGCGAGAGTCCCAGAAAGGACAAACAATATGCCCTTCACCTTGCTCTGTGGCTTTGATGCTGGGCCTCCACCCTCTGCCCCTGGTCCCACACTCTGGGCATCGCCCATCTTGGACTGGCGTCTGAGGCTGCTGGGACTGGGGGAGGCGGCATCTGGGGCACAGGATGTGGTTCAGCAGAGTGGGTGGCCCCAGGGTAGGGGGGGTCGGAGGCCTTCCTTTGGGTTCCAGTGTCCCCCCCACACACACTGCCGCGTCTCTGACGGCACGAGGCCTTCGCCCTTTTCCTGGTGGCCTCGCCTGCTGTCCTGTGATTGGCCCCGGAGGTCATCATGTGGCAGCTCCTCCCCCTGGAAGCCTTCCCTGGCAGCTTCATCTGCTGAACCACTCGACCAAATAGCCCCCAGGTCCCACTCCTCTAGAGCCAGCGCGGGAGGGAGCTTGAGACCCCAGGCCCAGAAAGTGCCCAGGAAGCGCCTGGCTGGTGGTAGCCCTCCTTCCCCCGGGGCGAGCTGGATAGGCGCTCTGGGTGGCCCTGTGCGGGTCACCTGAGCTTCTGGGCCTCTCTGAACCAGTACATGGACCCTGGGGAGCCATGGAGGTCAGAACGGAGCCTGTCCTCCCCCGGGGCTCATGTCTGGTGATGAAGACACGGGGAGACAGGTAAACGCAGAAACCTGTACGTGCCCGTCTGCTGTTGCAGGTGCCACACGTGGAAGGTGGGCCAGTGATGCAGCTGCAGCGTTGATGGCAGGGGCCGCGGGATGGTCAGGGAGGGAGCGTGAGCCGTGCCCCGTAGGGCCGGCTGGAGGCGGCCAGATGCGGAGTGACGTCAGTGAACAGAGAGATGGCCAACAGGGGGAGGGGCTTTCTAGTGGGGGGTCCTTGAGGTGTGTGTGAGCGTCCTGAGAGCTACGCAGGACCACTGGCAAGGTTTAAACGCCTCTGATGTGCATTTTATGAGAACCCCTCTGTCTGCCATGGCTCTGCTGAGGGTGAAGCATGAGGCCTGGAGACCTGGAGTCGATACTGCCGTCCAGGCAAGAGCCGGTGGGCACTGGTCCCAGGGCGGTGGGAGAAGTGGTTGGTTCTGGGGTGTTTGGAAGTCAGGATAAGAGGGCACAGCGTTGGGAGAGTGCTGGGGAGTTGAGGGCAGGGACCTGAGTGATGGGCGGGCGGTGACCCCCTTCACTGAGCGAGGACTGCATAGAACGGGGCCCTCTCAGGAGTTTCGAATTTTGCAAACGTTAAGATAGAGATGCTGTTACCTTTCAGACAGAGATACTGGAAAGAGTTGTGTCTATGAGCTTGAAGCTCAGAGCCCAGGTGGGGCTGGAGATGTAGACAGTGTGTGGACATGGAGACACGTGTAGGGCACAGGTGGTGGGGCTCCAGCACCGCGGGGTCAGAAGAAGGGAGAGGACCCAGGCCGGCTGAGGTGGGAAACCAGGGGAGTGTGGAGAACTCCCGTGTGGAGTACGTGCTTCTGGAAGGAGGCCTGACCACTGGCCCTGGGAGGCTGGGGGAGACCCTGAGAGCCCAGGGAAACAGGTCTGTGGTGACTCAGGCGAAGATGGGCAGTGTGGACCAGCACAGGCCACAACTTTCTGTGATGGTGGAAATATTTCTTTCCCACCCGCAGTCGACAGCCTCCAGTGGCCACACGTGGCTTTCAGCAGTGAAACGTGGCCACTGTGACCCAGAAACTGGGATTATGATTCTGCTGAATTTTAATCCATTCACCTGCACACCCCACACCTGCCATGGGCTGTGCGTCAGACAGCGCGATGTAGACTGAGCACAGTGGCTCCTTGGAGGGTTCAGGAAGGAGCTGACGGCAGGGACGAAGGGGCCCAGGAGAGGCAAGGGAGCGGCAGGAGGACCGGAGGAGGCGTGCAGGCCGGCTTTTACGCAAGAGATGTGATCTGATTCCCATTCCAGAAAGATCTCAGTGGGTCAACTGTGGGGCGGGGCAGGGTCTGCCCAGGGCACAGCAGCCCCACCCCATTTGTGCCCGGGGTTATGACTGCGAACAACTGGGCGGGGCCTGGGGGGGTCGCAAGGCAGCAGAGCTGGAGTTGGGGGCCCTGGTTTCCCACTGGATGCAGGATGGGGCAGGACTACCCCCAACACCGTGTGTCACCTGCACGGTGAACCAGGGACACACCTCTGAACCAGAGATCCCAAGCCCTTCCTGCAGTGACCTTTGGGAGACACAGTGTTGCCAATGGAAGGCCAGATACTGTGTCACAGTGTCCCTCTGGGGGATCGTGCAGGGACCCTGCTCTGAGACGCTCTGGGGCCACCGCACGAGTATGATTTAATCCCAGCGCCAGAAATTCCTGCCCTAATGGGGGAGACACACGGAGACAGAAGCCACCGGGGTAAAGTTAACAGCAGTCATGATCTCAGCCGTGGGCTCATGTGCAGTCCTGATGAGGTCCCCCTGCCCCGTCCCCCCATCGCGTGCGGGAGGCTGTGAAGGTCAGTCCCAGAGCGGTGGCAGTGGCGGGGGTGGGGTTGAGTCCCTCTCAGCCTGGACCCCCAGCAGAACAGATGGTGGCTCTCTGGGCTCGCCCAGCACCCGCCGCCCATCCATAGGTCGCTCACTTCTGAATTCAAGGGTGTTTGTCAGTGCCCAGGCTCTGTTCTCAAGCCTGCCGTGCACACTGCCCTTGTGGCGCTTGCAGTCAAGGAGACAGACTGCCAGCCAGTAAATGTGCAGCGTGTGTCAAGAAGGCGCCCACACTGGGAAGAAAAATAAGGCAGGATCGGTGGCGCAGAGTGAGGGGAGAGGATCCCCTGTCACTCGATGTGAGCCAGGAGCGGAGAACAGCTGGCGCAGAGGCCCTGAGGCGCACGGCCTGGTGGGGTGAGGGGCCGGGACTGGCAGGCGGCAACGGGGTGGGGGGCGCTCTCGGGGGTGACGGGCCTGTGGGCTGTGCTCTCGTTCCGGGGGTGCTGACCCAGTGACTGGCGTGCCATGCTGGGGTCCCTCGGGAGAGGGTGGTGGCCAGGACCGGGAGGGGCGGTGAAGGTGGGGGGGTGGGCCACCAGGGTCTGCTGCTGGGCTGTAAGGGGAGAAAGGGAGCCCTGGGTGGCTGTGGGGGGTCCCGAGTGCCTTCGGCTGAGCTGGGGCGCCCGGTGGGCGGTGGGAGAGACGGCCGAGGGCTTGAGCTGAGGTTCCTGCTGATGTCCTTGTGGGGGCTCTGGAGGGGGTCTGCCCTCCCCACCTGCCACTGTGGTTCAGTGTCTGCCCACCTGTGTCCCCGGTCCCCCCCAACGCCCCCTCCTTCCCCACGGACCCCAGACCCTGTGGTCACGGCTCAAGGACGGTGGTGAGCGCAGGGCAGCCCCAGCAGGCATTGTGGGTGTGGTCAGGACTGCCCAGTGTTCCTGGCTCTCTCGTCACCAACTTGCTGTCCTCGTTCCAGGTGGTTTCATCCCAACACCGGCGGGGCTGAGGCGGAGCGGCTGCTCCTGTCCAAGGGCCGGCACGGGAGCTTCCTGGCAAGACCCAGCAAGAGCCGCCCGGGGGGCTTCACGCTGTCCGTCAGGTGGGTGGGTGGTGCTGCCGGGTGTGGACAGGCCCCGAGGTCCCGCAAGACTTCAAGGGGTCGGAACACCCTCAGCTGGGGGCACAGCTGGGGATCAGGCTCCCCAGTCCTTCCAGAGGGGGTGGGCAGTGAGGACCCTTGCTGGGGGCGAGATCTTGGGGGGGAGTCTGGCAATCCTGGCCAGGTGGCCTCTGGGCAGGAGGGGGCCACTTAGAGAGGCCTTCAGGGAGAGCTCCGTGAGGTGGGCTTCGGCAGGGCCTCCCTCCCACCCTCTGAGGGGCCTCAATGGCTGGGATCGTGCCCCCATCTCCTGGGGATGCCGCACACTGGGGGTCTCGCCGGAGCCCTGAAAGGGCCAATGTGTGGGGAGGATGGGCAGGAGGAGTCACGACCAGCAGAGTGGACAGCCGGATCCGTGTCCATCCACCCTGGGTGAGGCGGGTCAGTCTGGGGTCTGGGGAGGGGTCTGCCCAAAGGGCTCCAGATCCTTCCGGGTTTTCTACTAAACCTGGGCAGCAGGCGGGATGAGGTTAGCCCTCAGGATGGACCTCCCTCACCTTGGAGACACAGACATTCTCTCCTGGGGCCTCCCAGGCCACACTGGGACACCTGGGGAAGCAGTCTCGGGGCCCCAGTCCCCCATCCTCTGGAGCCCCTGGGCAGGTGGTCTGGAATGAGGCAGAGTCTGTCCGGAGAGGCTGCCCCAGCCTCGGCCTCCAGGCCAAGGGAGAGTCAGGCCTGTGGTCGACAAGCCCGATCTTGGCTGCCCCATGGGCAGTGGGGGTGGGGTGCCCGCCACCCAGGGTGGGGCCCGGACACTGGCTGGACACGGGGAGCTGCAGAGGGGAGGGGCCTGGCCTTGGCCGTGCTGTTCGTGGCAGGGGGACAGCAGAGGCCGAGATCTCAGGGCAGGAAAACCCCAGGCACTGTTCGGGAAGCTGAGGGTGGTGATGGGACCAGCAACCCCCAACGGCGGCTGGCGCACCGGCCCTTCCAGGCGCCACAACGAGGTGACCCACATCAAGATCCAGAACGCAGGCGACTACTATGACCTGTACGGAGGGGAGAAGTTCGCGACGCTGGCCGAGCTGGTGCAGCACTACACAGGCCAGCGCGGGGCGCTGCTCCGAGAGCGTGGCGGGGCCCCCGTGGAGCTCTGGCACCCGCTGAGCTGCCAGGACCCCACGTCGGAACGGTAAGCAGCTGGGTCTGCATCTAGCCAGGCTTCTGTGTCTGCTCAGGTGTGCGTGCGAGTGACCGAGGGGGCAGGGGCCGCTGGGCATGGCCTCTGGGTGTCCTCTTCCCCCAGGACTCAGGGTCAGGCTTGGGCACAACTGTGGCAAAGCTGAGGGAGCGTACTGCACCCCCTCCCCCGGGGTCCTGGCCTCGTTTCTTCCAGGTCCCAGGCACCAGCCACAGGGGTGAGTGCGGGGTGGGAGGGCTGCAGCCAGCCTGCCCCCTGCCTTCCTGGCTGGTGACTTGGGGAGAGCAGGTTCCCCCAGCCTCGGTTTCCCCATGTGCACTGCGGAGGTCTGAGCCAGCTGCATCTGCCGTGGAAGCAGGGTGCGGCTGGCCTGGGGAGACCATCCTGCTCCTCCTTGCTGAGGACGAGGCTGCCACCTGGTGGTCACCCTGGGGCACTGCAGGGCCCGCCTGTCCTGCCTCCTGCTGCTTTCTGGGTCGGAGGAGGGTCGGAGAGGTGGGCAGGGCTGACGGAGGCTGGCCTGGGTGCGGGTGCTGCCTGGGCCCCCGAGGTTTGGGTGGGTCTGTGCCTCTCTCGGTATCTGTGTCTCAGAGCCTTAGGCTACATGTGGGTCTGTGTCCCTCACCTGGACAGGCTGGGGCCCCTGGTCTCACCTGTGCCGTTCTGGGCCAGGTGGTACCACGGGCACCTGTCTGGCAAGGAGGCCGAGAAGCTGCTGATGCAGAAGGGGCGTCCGGGCAGCTTCCTGGTTCGGGAGAGTCAGAGCAAACCTGGGGACTTCGTGCTGTCAGTGCTCACACAGCAGCTGGACAGGGCGGACCGCCAGGCACGCGTCACCCATGTCATGATACACTTCCAGGTAGGAGGCAGTGGCCGGGGTTGGGGGGTGACCCCGGGGAGGGGGCACCACCGGCCGCTCACTGCCGTCCCCACAGCCAGATGGGAAGTACGATGTGGGAGGCGGCGAGAGGTTTGACACCCTGGGAGATCTGGTGGAATGCTACAGGAAGAACCCTCTGGTGGAGAGGTCGGGGACCGTAGTGCACCTCCAGCAGGTATGCCCCTGGGCACCTGAACCTTGGGCTCTGAGTGGACTTCTCCACCTGGGGGGGCAAGGGATTCTGGCACAGCCCCACCCGGGAAAAAGGACACCAGGCTGGCGCCGGGTGGCCGAGGGCAAGGGTGTGGGCGCCGGGGCACTGTGGGGTCCGCTGGACCCTGCTAAGCTTGGACGCGGGCCTCTCCCTGCCAGCCCCTCAAGACCACGAGAATCAGCGCCACAAGCATTGAGAGCCGTGTGCGGGAGCTCAACGAGGCCATGGATGCCAGCGAGAAGGCCAAGCAGGGCTTCTGGGAGGAGTTCGAGGTGCCGGACTGCTGCCCGCTCCGCCTCGCCCCCCCCCCGCCCCAACTCCCATCCTCTGGGGCTGTGGCAAGGGCCAGCAGAGGGGTGTGGGTCAGGGGGTGTGGGTGGGTGTTGAGGGCTCCCGGGAAGGGTTGGGGCCACGGGCTAAAGCCCCACTTCCCCCAGATGCTGCAGCAGCAGGAATGCCGGCTCCTGTATCCCCGGAAAGAGGGCCAGCGGCTGGAGAACAAGCCCAAGAACCGATACAAGAACATCCTCCCCTGTGAGGCCGGGGCCTGGGGCCACATGGGGGGCCAGGGCTCCATTCACCACATTCAGGGGCCCATCTGGCAGAGGGGTCCTGGAGGGTGAAGGCAGGGGTCATTCCCCACCAGTGGTGTGATGCCCCCTCTTGCCCCTTCGTCCTTTGTCTCTGCTCACCACGGGTCAGCGGGCCAGGAAGCAGGTGGGGTCCACGAGCATCCCCTCTGCCCTGGAGACCTAAGCGGCATCTTCCCTTCCCAGTTGATACCACCCGTGTCATCCTGCGTGATGTGGAGGACAGCGCGCCTGGAGCCGACTACATCAACGCCAACTACATCAGGGTGAGTGTGCATGAGGTGTGGGTGGCCAGCTGCACGCGTGGCCCCGCGTGGATCAAACACCAGTCACCCCATCCCCCATAATAATGAGCCTGGAGCTCTGAAGTGATCTGTGGACCTTGGCAAGACAATAGATATTCAGGGGGATATTCAGGGTGCGGCAGTCCACAAGGGGTCCTCAGAGGGGTCCTCAGAGCCTGCTGGACAAAATATTCGTCCTAAGACCCTCCCACCCTCGGCGGACTGCGCGTGAGCCACTGGGCTACTTTGCATATCATTTGCATCAACTTGCATTGGTCCTCTGGCACTTTAATTCCTGGAAACAGCAGGCAGTTGACCCCACCTCCTTTCAGAGTGACCCAGAGGAGAAGCCAGGCCACGGTCCAGGCAAGGTGTACATCGCCACCCAGGGCTGTCTGCCAACTACGGCAGCTGCCTTCTGGGCCATGGTGCACCAGGAGAACACGCGTGTCATCGTCATGACCACCAGAGAGGTGGAGCGAGGCCGGGTAGGGGCTCAGGCTCGTGTCCCTCCCCTCTGCCTGCCGCATGCCCCACTGGACCGGTGCTGGTGCTGGCCCAGCCTTGCTTCTTCAGTCTTAGGGATGCTGGGGGAGCAGGGAGGGCACTGAAGAGACCCCGTGTGTGTCCCACGGGGCAGAGGGGCAAGGGTGCTGGTGGTCTTCCAGTATGGCTGATGCCATGCCCCCACCCTCCCAGAACAAGTGTTTCCGATACTGGCCAGAGCTGCACGGCAGCCAAGCGTATGGCCGCCTGCGTGTGTGCAACGTTGCTGAGCACCAGGCCCAGGGCTATTGTGTGAGGGAGCTGCAGGTGTGGCGGGCAGACCAGGTGAGCCTGGAGGGCAACGAGACCTGTGGGGCCAGGGTCAGAGTGGTCGGGAAGTCCCCAGGTCTGCGCTGGGGTGAGGAGGCCCTGGGCTGGCCCTGGTGGCTTGCACGTCCCTCAATCCAGTGGGCACAGTCTTGGACTGGGCTCTGCTGGGCAGTGTTTCCAGTCGGGCACGTTCTCAGCCACAGTTGCCTGGCTCCAGGGCGGCCTCACACCCACATGCACCTCTCCCTCCAGCCCTCCCTGGGCCGTCTCAGCACCTTCGGCCTCCTTTGTACGCTGGTGGTGCCCATTCCTTTCCCAGGCACAGATCCCTCCTGGCCAGTTCCCTTTGTCTAAGCACCCTGGGGGTCCTGCCAGCCTCTGCATTTGGCCTTTCCCAAATCGAATTCACTTCCCAGAAAGCTGCTCTCTCCCCCAGACCATCTTTCTTCCTTTCCCCAGGCACCTGAGCCTCCTGGGGCCATCTGGGGGGTCCCCCAAGCCCTGAATCCCATCTTTTCCTCCCACTCCCTCTTGCTCTGTCCGGGCCCCGCTGGTCACTCCTTCTGGCAAACCCCACCGCGCCACAGCCTGCCTCCTCCCGGTTCAGTCCCTGGGCCCCTCCCCACCGAGGGTCACAGCAGCGTCAGCCCCGACACTGCGCGGAGCGCCTGGGACCCGCCCAGACCCCCCGGCTGGCGCTCACCAGCCCGCCCTGCCCAGGAGGAGTCACCGCGCACAGTGGCGCACTGCCAGTACTTCGGCTGGCCGGACCACGGAGTCCCGGCCGAGCCCACCGGCGTCCTTGGCTTCCTGGACGAGGTGAACCGGGCCCAGAGCGGCATGCCGGGGGCCGGACCCATGGTAGTGCACTGCAGGTGCGACCAGGGACGGGGCGGGGCCAGCGGCACAGGTGCCACCGGGGAAGGGGCCACGGCTTTGTCCCGTCAACTGGCCACAGGCCTCCTGGTCCGTCCCCACAGCGCCGGCATCGGACGCACCGGCACAATCATTGTGATTGACATCCTGGTGGACGTCATTCGCAGGCAGGGTGAGCCACCTCAGGCAGGCCCCGCCCCGCAATCGAGCCCCGCCCCCTCCCATCTAGCCCCGCCCCGGTACCGGCCCCTCCCCTTCCATCTAGCCCCGCCCCCCTGCAGTTGCCGGCCCCGCCTATTTCATCTGGCCCTCCCACCTCCTCCCTGCCTCACCGCCCCGCCCTGAGCTCGCTCGTCCCCAGGGCTGGACTGCGACATCGACGTCCCCAAGACGATCCAGCATGTGCGGCGGCAGCGCTCGGGGATGGTGCAGACCGAGGCGCAGTACAAGTTCGTGTACCTGGCGCTGCAGCGGTACATCCGGGGCGAGCAGCTACGCCTGCGCGAGCAGGTGGGGGCAGGGCCGGGCCGGGGCGGAACCTGCGGGGGCATCACCATGGTGACCAGCGGCCCCTCCCCTCAGCGCGAGTCGCCCGAGGAGCGCGACTCCCTGAAGGCGGGCGCCTCGCCCGCCGACCCCGGCTGTAGCCCCGGAACCGCGCCGTCCCGGGCGCCGGCGGCGTGAGTGGGGCGTCAGGGACCGGGGGTGGGGGTGGGGCGGAGTCCCGGCAGGGAGGCCTCGGGGGCGTGGCCCGGGCGTGGGGGCGGGGCCCGGGGCGAGGGGGCGGGATCGCAGGTGGCCCCCAGCCGAAGCCCGTCTTCGCCCGCAGCACCCCGGAGGCCTCCGGCCACGTGTACGAGAACCTGCTGCGCCTCTGGCCGTGAGGGCCCCGAGTGCGCGCGCCCCGATTGGGGCTGGAGCCGTGCGAGAAGGCGGGAGCCCAGCAAGGCCGGCCCTCGCGTTCCTCCAAAGGACTGTGTTTAGGATTGTGCAGACCGGCGCCCAGCCCAGAGCGTTGCGGGGTTGGGGGGCGGGGGTCCCGCGTCTGCCGCTCAGACCCTCCCTGACCAGGTCTGCACGTCCAGAAATGGTGAGGGAAGGTTAGGAGATCCGGTGTCCCTGCCCCTCCTGGAGGAGGGGAGGCAGGGCTGCAGGGCTGCGGTTTGTCTCAGTGTGGGAGGCCACCAGTGACCACCTGCACGGCGCAGTGACGATGTGTGACCTTTTGTGTGCCACACGTTTGAGTGTCAGCCTGTATGTGGGACACGAGTGACCAGCAAGTGAGTGCCAGTCCGTGGTCACCAGCGTTTGTGCCCCTCTCCCCTGCATCCTGCATGCTCCCCACCCCTTCCAAGCTGCTTCTCAGCCCTGCCCACAGCCGTGGTCTAGGATGTGGGCCAGGCAGTGGCTCCGTCCCTGCCGTGTCCAGGCCTAGCCCAGACCGTCACGTTGCTGTCACGAGTGGACACGTGTTTGTTGAATGAGAGAATATGTGACGTGCTCGTGTGACCACGGAGATGAGGGCGAGGCTCCATGTGTGCCTGGCTGGTTTGTGATGGTGTGATGTCACTGGCCTGTGGTCCACGGCTGCACCCTCCCATCATGGATGTCCCTGTGGCTTTGTGGTCTCCTCAGTAAAATGCCTTCTTCTCAGTTCTGCGTCTTTGTTGGGGCCTGGAGAAAGAGAGCATGTGGGTCCCCACGACTGGGCCCAGCTTCCCCAGGGTGTCCCTGAGCCAGAGGCCCAGCTGGTAGAAGCAGGAAATCCTGGGCTTTGGGGTGAGGGGTGAGGAGGCTGGACCTGTGCGAGCCAGACCGGCCTGGCCTCTCTGCCATGCCAAGCTGGCAGTGCAGGATTCCTGGGGCTGAGGGCAGAACCGGGTGGGGAAGGGGTGGGGGCTGGCAGGACTCCCGCCCGCCCTCGCGACACTCGCTTCACCAGCCAGGCCTGGCCCGGCCCGGGAAGGTCTGCTGGAGGAGCCTGAGGTCTGTGGGTCTTCAGGACACGCTGGTTGTCACCAGCCCCTCTTCCGTGCACACTTGGACTTCAGTTCCCGGGGGCCACGGGGTCCTGCGGCCCTCCAGTCAGGGCTCCAGGCAGGACTGTGGGGCCGTGACTTCTGGGGGAGGCGGCCTGGTGTGACCGTGGTGGGGGCTGGGGGGGAGGGCCCTGGACCAGGCCAAGGCCCCACAGCAGTCCCGCCTGCCTCAGGTGCCCCAGGCCCTCTCCATCTCCCTGGGAGAGCCTCACGGCCCCCCGGGGCAGCCAAGTCCAGAATCGCCGCAGCCCATCCACAGCCCAGAGGGGACAGCAGTCGGACGCCCTAGAACCTGCGGCCATCCACCCTAGGTGCTGCTGGGAGTGCAGTCCAGTGGCGGTGTCCTCTGGATTGAGGGTCTTTGCAGAAGGGGCAGACTGGGGGTTTTTCTGGAGGGAGGGGCTTAATGGTGCAGGAAAGAGGACACAGGGAGTGAGGGCCCCTTACCAACTGCGAGTACAAAATAGTTTATTTAAAAATGTACAGTTCGGGGGGGGGGGCTGGGCTCCCCGCCACTGCCCTCCGTCCCCCTGGCCACCCGAGGGGAGGGGCCCGCCCTGCCTGGGGAAGGGAGGAGCCGTGGGCGAAATGTGAAAATAAAAGAAAGATGGCGAGCCCGCTCCCTTTTCAGCAAGGGGCTGGTCTTGCGTGCGATTCACAGTGTGTATGGGGAAGGGGCCTCGCCAAGCTCTCTCCTGGACCTCGGTCTTCCCATCTGCAAGATGGAAGTTAGGGGGGCGGCCTCTGGGGCCCACAGGGATCTGGGATCTCTGGGAGCTCGGGGGACCATTTTGTCCACCCGACAGGAGCCAGCCCCAGAGAGCGGGGGCAGGTGTGCCGAACCGGGTGTGGGTTCCTCAGAGATCCCAGGGGGCTCCTCTGGGATCCCGGGGGTGGGGGCGGTAACCCTAGTTGTCAGCCAGGGACCCGAGCGAGAAGGTGGCGGCGGCGGGGGCAGTGGCAGGGGGTGGCCGGGGGAGGCAGTGCAGGCTCCCGGTCCTGAGCGCGCACTGCACGGGCCAGAGCACCACGCAGAAGAGTGCGAGCAGCAGCACGGCGATGAGTGCCGCGCGCCTCCAGTCCCTGCGGCGGGCCCAGCAGCGGGCCAGGCAGCCCGGACGGCGGGCAGGGCCTGGGGTGGGCGCAGGTGCTGCGGGCGTGGCAGGCTTGCTCGGGCTCACGTCCACGTACACAAAGCCGGGCGCTGCAGGGCCAGGCGCAGAGGGTGGCGGGCGGCAGCACAGCTTGGTGCCCTCCAGCCACACGGGCTCCTCCCGCCGCAGGTGTGCTGGCATCCGAGCCTGCAGCTGGCGGCTGGTGTGCAGCGCGGGGGCCCCGGCAATGGGCACGGCTGTGGGCCGCCGGCAGAACGGGCAGGGCACGACCTCGCTACCCGGCTGGCCTGCGGGCCGGGCGGCTGCCATCCGCGCAAGGCACTCCAGGCAGAAGACGTGGGTGCAGGAGAGCTCCTTGGGTGTCCTGAAGATGTTGTCGTAGCCCGAGAAGCAGATGGAGCATTCCAGCGGGGAGGCCGTCTTCTCTGATCCAGGGCTGCCGGGGGACCTGGGGCTGCCGGCCGAGCCGCGGGACCTGGGCACTGTGGCGGTGGGGCTGCTCCTGCCGGCAGGCGGCAGGGCCGTGTGCCACACCTGCGGGCCTGATGACATGGTTCTGGGCTGTGGGACAAACAGAGACCCCTGTGAGTGACCTCGATTGCCCCTTTCCTGCAAGGTCTGTCTGTCGCTGTCTCCCCGTCCCTCTCTTGCATCACCCAGAGATTCCGGGAAGGACACTGCCCATCTGCAGGCACCCCCACCAAGTCCCACCTGTCCCTGGCTCAAGGTCTTTCTGCTCAAGTTGTAACCCTGCGCTCCCCAGCCCCTCACCTGCTGAGTCAGGGCTCAGCATCCTGGGGTGTCCCAGTCTGCCTGGGCCATGTGGACCACTGCTCTGTAGACCCCTCCCACCAGCCCTGGCCTACCTGGACGTGCCACTGGGCAGAAATAAAGGTGATGATGACGATGGCCCACAACAGTTACTATTTACATCGGGGCTCTGCCAGGGTGGGCCCTGGGCACATGACACAGAACAGCCACGGTGCAGAAGAGGTGGCTCGGAGGCTGGGGTGACAGCCAGCGGGGCCCAGGCTCTCACAGGAGGAGTGTGGCTCTGGGTCAGGTGAAGTGGGTTTGAACACAGGTCCCAGTGTGGGCGGCCGATTTGCTTGGCACGCACCCGATCTGCGGGCAGTTGTGTGAGGGTGGGTGCCAGGCCTGGCTGGGTGAGGGCTGGGACTCTGGATCTAGAGCCGGCCTGAGCTGGCTGCGCTGCGGGAGACTGGAGGGCCCGAGCAAGGGTGGTGGCCGTGGCCCGAGGAGGAGGTTTGTCCCCCAGCCACGGCCTGAACCTGCAGGGCTGCCTGGTGCTGGCCCTCAGGGCCTGGAAGTGACCCTCAGCCTGTGGCCAGGGGAGCGGGGGGCGGGGTGCTGGATGAGCCCCAGCCATCCTCCCTAGGCCGGCCCGCCACCTGGGAGTGTCACACCAGCCACAGCTGCCATCAGGAGGCAGTGGGACGTTCTCCCCCCTTGCCTGCTGCCCCTTCACGGGGCCCAGGTCTCCTTCCCAGACAGCCACGTGGCTCCTGCTTGGAGGAGGGCAGGTAAGGGGCTGACTCGCCCTTCACCTTCACGACGGACAGAGGAGGCCAGGGCCTTGGGAAGACGCTGGCCACGTGACCCCATGGAGCCCAGGAGGCCCCCCAGGGGTGACCTGACCCTGACTTGCTGGTCAGTCCAGGAGGGATGGTGGGATGACTTCGCAGTGACGTGTCACGAAGGCTCAGGGGTTGCTGCCTCCTGCCGGTGACCGCCGTGAGTCACGGTGACATCACTGTGATGTCACCAGTGCCCCGGCATCGCAGCATGAAGCGTCATTACGTTTGGTGACAGCAGTTGCCACAGGCCAGGCGGCAGCCTCAGCAGGGTCTGGGGGTACTGCAGGCTGTCCTCCCCCAGCCAGTTCACCCCACATAACCGGTTCCTTGGCACGGCGGCCCCACCCCTCTGAGGAGGTGCCCCACCCTGAGCCCGTACAGGTGAGAGGTGAGTGCCAGCTGAGCCAGCCTTACCTGGTAGCTGGGGTCAGCGGGGCCCAGGCACGACCCTCTTGGCTGTCACGGCCAGGCTGCGGCCGCGAGGTCACTCGTCCTGGCAGCGCTGGGTCCTTCCCCTCCCGGCCTGGCTGCTGTTCCTCTCCAGGGCCGCCGGGGGGGGGGGGCCGGGGGGCGGGTGTGTGCACTCCTCCAGGTGTGGAGCGCTGTCTGAGGCGGGTGTGAGTTCTCTGGGCATGGGCTCCCGGCAGGTGTATTTATACACTTGCTGGGATCATGCTGGCCGGGGGCGCGGCCCGCTTCCGGGATTGGCTGGCCTTCTGTCCTGTCCCTGGCAGGCTGGGCAGCCAGCTGAGGGCGGGGAGTCAGAAGTGAGAGGTCTGGGGTGGAGCCTGGGGTGGGGCTGGGGGTCGGTAGGGCTCTGTAGTCTGGGCAGGTCTGGGGAGGTGGCTGGATGCCTGGGTGAAACCTCTCCCCTACCCCCGTGGCCCCTGAGATGCCGGAGCAGCCCCTCCGGAAACAGATCTGCTCACCAACCCTGTTCCAGGTGGCTGCACCTGAGCTCCTGGGTGGGCCCCCCGGAGGGTCCCTGCCAGGAGCCCCCCACTCACGATCAGCTCACTGATATGCTCCCCGAGCAGCCCCTGCCCCTCGCCCCAACACCTGCCTCATCCGTGTGGCTGCCCACCCCGAACTTGGGCTTCTGCTGCCCCCGCCCATCCCTCCCCACCTACAGCCTTTGGGGGCCGGGAGGGAGCTCCCTGCTCTGGGTCCAGAGAGTGGGGTGAGGGGTCAGGGCTAGGAGCACCCAAGGGCTGAGCCAGGGGTGAGGGCGGGCCAGGCGCCGGGCTGGCCACACGAACTTGTTTCAGGGGAGCGTCTGCTGGGACACCTCAATTACACATGTAGGGCAGGGACTCCAAGGCAGCGCCCACCCAGCCAGGGGAGCTGGAAGTCTCCCGGGGGAAGGGGAGCGGTTTCAGCCAGTAGGTACGGGGTCCCAGCAGACCACAGGGCCAGCCTGTGCAGAGGCCTGGCTGGAGGGCAGGATGCAGGGGGTGAGGGCTGGGCTGGAGGGGCCCGGGTCCTAGCCAGGGGCTCCCCCATCTGACACCTGATCCTGGCCCCAGGGTCACAGCAGGCTCTCCCCCACGCCCCGTGGCTTCCCTGCCCCCACCCCGCAGCCGCACGCAGCACACCTCAGTGTACACCTGATCTAGACTTGGGGCCCAGCCCTCCTGAGATGGGACCCCAGTCACGAGCCTGTGGGGAGGGGATGCTGGGCTTGGCGAGGCTGGGAGCAGCGGTCCACCCTGGTGGGGGACGGCCCACCTCATCCCCACCCACCGGGCAGGGGCCCCCTGACTCCTCAGCGGGTAGTCCAGGACCCCTGGAGGCTGCCCAGCCCCAGTAGCACTAGGAGGGGCACTGACAGCCAACAGAAGTCAGAGGTCAGCAAGAGGAAGACCCTCCCTCAGCGTTAGGAGGTGGGTGCCCAAAGCAGGCTGCCTGGGCCAGACCCCAGGAGGAGCCACAGCGGGCTGGGGGGGCAGCCAGGCCTGCAGCCACAAGGAGGCTGAGCTGTGGGGTGGCTGCAGGGGCGGAGGGGACCTGGGCTTAGGAAGGGGCTGGGGCTCCCGTGTGCTCCAGGAAGGGGGAGGAGCCTCAGCCAGGGGCTTGACGAGGGGGTGAGGAGTCTCTGTGAGGGGCGGGCCAGTCCGTGCGAGATGGGACTCGGGGTCGGTCACATGCTGCCTCCAGGAGGCATCCTCGGTTCTCTGAGAACACCTTCCCAAGGCCTCCTGGGAACCTCCGGGCTCCTCAGTGGACAGTCAGTGCCCAGAGGCAAGGGGACAGGAACACCTGAGGGATATGCCATCTGCGGTGGTGGCCGGGGCTCACCTCACGGGATCTCAGCACATTTGGGGCCCACCTGGTCCCCCCACACCTGCTTGCTCTCCACATTCACGAGGGAAGAGCAGCTGCTCCAGGTGTGAGCGTGGGCTTCGCCTGAGTGGGTGAGCTGTTCACCAACCCAACCCGGCTAGGTGTGCGAGCGCACGTGTGCAGGTGTCTGCGTGCGCGTGCAGGTGTGTGCACGCGTGAGGGGAGCACGGCGGCCGGCACGTGACCCTGGGGCTGGGACTCACTTGCCGGACCGGGCAGAGAACGAGGCCCACGGCGACCGCCCCTGTCCAGTTGCGGCTCTCAGATGTGGGGTCCCGGAGCCCTCAGGACACCTGGGAGTCCTGGGCTGGACACAGAAGCTGTCCTTGGCCAGAGGGGCAGGAGAGAGGCCTGCCCCCCAAGGGGTGGGGTGAGGACCAGCTTCAGATCCCTGAGGGCTGCCGGGGGCACATGAAATGGCCAGTGTGGGGAGAGGTCCCCACACGGGTGTAGAGTCTGGTGTCCCCCACAGGCCAGAGGCTGGGCTGAAGCCGGGGCTCGGGGGGCGCACTTGCGCCCGGCCCCCCCACCCCCCCACACACTCTGGGCTCCCGACAGGCTTGGTGAGGCCCTCTGGCCATGAGGGGACTCCTCCGGTCCTGTCTCTCCAGCACCCAGCAGTGAGCTTGGTCCCCAAAGTCGGCCTGGCCTTGGAAGCCGGCTCCTACTGGGGCCCGGCGCCCAGGCCCCTGCCAGGCCCTCTTCCCTCGGGTCACCCCCTCAGGCCCTGCTCGCCCTGCCGTGCTGCCACCTCCCACCTCTGCAGTGGGTACGGCCTCTTGCTGACCTCTGACTTCTGACAGCTCTGGGTGCTCCTCCGGCGCTGAGTGAGCGGACGAATGGACCAGCGAGCTGCAGCGTGGCCCCCGGGCCGGGCTCACCTCCCGGGGCAGGGGTCCCCGTGGCGGTTGACACAGTGGGGCTGGGGGGACGACGGGCGCCCCACCTGCCTGCTTTGGCCCGAACTGATTAGCCCACAAATCGGCCTTATCTTGGCTTCTTACGTGAGGACCTGGAGTCCGGGTGAGGAATGGGTGACGGAGAGAAACTGGGGAGGCGGCTGTGCGTGGTGCCCGGCCCAGACGCCCTGCGCCTGCCAGCTGCCCCACCCCCATCTCGGGTGCCCCCCAACCCTGCCCACCGCTTTCTGGCCAGGATGCCCATCAGGGTCACGGGCTCACGAGTCCAGTGATGCCCCCCCAACTATTTGGGGGCCTGAGACAGTCGCACCCAGGCCCAGGGGTCTCCGGCGGCTGAGAGCCCAACGGGCCAGGCCACATAGGCCTGGGAAGTCAGGGGAAGCATCTCACGTGTGGGCACCAGAGGGCTGCAGGCTGAAATGCAGAGTTGAGTTTTGCTGCCGGGGATGGGGCAGGGCTGAGGCTGGGGGCTGCAGGCAGGGCAGGGGACAGGACATTAGAGAAGAGGGGCTCTAGGGGGCCCCGGGGAAGCCGAGGGTCATCTTGCGCCCACAGGAACCCCATGGGCGACCCACAGCCCCTTAAGGCTGTCAGCCTGGAGGCAGGAGGTTCCCGGGCAGCCGCCCCCCAGAACAGAGGGCAGAGCCTCCCCGCAGCCCTGGCTGTGCTGACGCAGCACCCAGGGCCAAGCAGACGCCCCCCGGGTGCCCCGATGGCTGCAAGCCTGACGGGGTGGGCCAGGCTCTCTGCCCTGCCCCAGCTGTGTCCTGGCGGCTCTGGCTGGGACGCCCGGGATGAAGCCCGCTGCCAGTCGGCAAAGGCCCCTCCGAGGGCCACCCACCCACGGGACCCCACCTCCCCAAGGTGCCGCCAGCCTGCACTCTGTACCCACGTGTAGCTTCCTCCTGGGGGCTGTGAGCCGGGCACCACGGTGACCTCCCCGAGAGGCCCCATGGGTGCCCTGGCCGCACGGGGGCCTGCAGTCACCCGTGCGGCCAGGGCACCCATGGGCCCGGTCACTTTACAGAAAAGCCCCCCTGGGGGCACCCACACTCTTTCCCATCTCAGTCCTGACGGCTGGGGGCCACCAGGGACTCCTGCTCTCTGAGGCAGCTTGGGACAAGCCCCCTTCTCCCGAGGCTAAGATCCTGAGGGCTCCCTGCCCTCCCCAGTGCGAGGCAGGGCTCAGCAGCAAGGCTCCACCCCTGCTGAGGAGCTGGTGAACCTTGGGCCGGCGAGAAGGGCCTGAGTGGTTTATTGACGCTGATTTCAGGTGGCCGCCCCTCTCAGCTGCCGGTCAGTCATCGTTCATGTCCTGGCGACCGAGCTTGTGTCCATACACCACAAACACCGCAGTGGGAATCCCAGTGCAGAAAGCAGGAGGCCGGCCACACAGGCCCTGCCGTGGGCCCCGCGGACGTGGACCAGACACCGGAGGAGAAAACGTCAGTCCCCGTGGAGGCTCTGGGGAGGCCAGGCAGCACCCTGCCCGTGCTCAGTGGGCACCCCGACGCTCCCCCATTTCCACAGGAACCCAGAGCCGTCCCTCCGCAACCGGCCGAGGCAGGGAACACGGGCTGCTGCCTCGGGGCTGGGGCAGCGGGACAGGACTGCTGGCCAGGGCGGCCCTCGGCAGGTCCAGCGAGACAGCCAGTCCAGGCGGCAGTCACAGGTAAACGTGGCCCCGGGTTGACACGTCCCTGGGGGGTCTCGACCTCCAGCAGCTTCGGGCCAGTGTCCATCCCAAGGTGGATGAGGACCTCCAGTGCCTGGGGCCCAGGCGGGGTGCAGACGACGGCAGCGTGCCTCTTGGACTTCTATGCAAAGTGCTTTCTGCTTAAGCACAGGTAAGAGTCAGCAGGAGGCCAGGCGACTCACTCCCGCAGCGCCTGGAAGTGGGCAGCTGTGGCCATGCAGGACAGGCCTGCGGGCGCCTGAGCCCAGGGGCCGGTTTGCAGGCCCCAAACTGCCTGTGTGTGGATGCGGCCTGACCCCCCAAAGGCCTCGGCCTCACTGCTCTCAGAGGGGGTGCGGGGGGTCTGCCCACCATGGGCTCCAAGGTGGAGGGGCACCCGGGTCCTGCAGGTCGTCTCTCCCGAGGAGCCTGGACCCCACGCGGCCTGGTTCCCCGGCCCGGCTCAGGGCCAGAGGCTGGAGTGCTGCCCCGGGTCAGTCACGCTGAGCGGCTGTGTGCGCTGAGGAAGGCCTGCGGGCAGGCGGCTCTCACTCCACATCTGTGGCTAGAGAGGGATGAGCCAGGGCCGTGTGCAGGCCTGTCCTGAGGCCTCGCTGGGCAGCGCCCAGCCTTCGTGTGGGCCCCCCCTCAGCAGCACGCGGGGCTGTGGATGGGCTGCGGGATCAGACGTTGCTCACCCGGGCCTCCACGGAAGAGACGGCAGTGGGGCCCACGTCCCTGTCCGAGGGCCGCTCGCGCCGGACGTAGCGCGGCTTCCGCACTGAAACAGGGTCAGAGACAGGCGGGATCAGAGTGGGGCCTGGGGCGGCAGGGAGGGCCTGGGGTCGTGGGCCTCCCTGGGGCTCACGGGAGGGGGGCTGGAGCAGCCGCCAGGGAGGAAGCCCACCGGGCTCCAGCTCCCGGACACCTGGCGCCCCTCGGCCCGGGAGAGGGCCCGGCTCTCCCGAAACACAAAGGCACAGGTCATGTGATGCGCTGCAGGGTGGATGGTATCCCCCCAACTACAAACGCATGTCCACACCCTAAGGCCCAGAACCTGCGGGTGCAACCTTACTTGGAAAAATGGTCTCTGCAGATGTGATTATCTGATGGGCCCTAAATCCAGCGACCAGTGGCCTCGGGAGAGGAAGGGAGACACAGAGGGGAGAAGCCAGCGGAAGATGCAGCAGCGGCTGGTGGGATGCGGCCCCAAAAGCCCAGGGACGCCTGGAGCCCCAGAGGCTGGGAGAGGCAGGAAGGACCCACCCCAGAGCCTCCGGAGGGAGCAGGTGGCCTCCAGAACCGTGAGAGAAGACATTTCTGTTCTCCCGAGCCCCCGGCCGCCCCAGGAGACTGACGCAGGCACCTTGTGCTTGGACATGGCGCTGCTTTGGAGAGATCAGACAAGTGTCTCACTGGACAGGGCAGATCTCGCCTTGACCGAGGGACTTCTCTGTCCCCAAGGAGGAGGATGTCCTCACCTGTCCCCACTCCAGACCTCCACACGGTGGCAGGAACACGGTCTGGGGAAGAGGCAGGTGGCCTGTGTGACGTGACCTCTGTGCTCACAGGGTCAACTGTGACACAGCTACTGCTCAGGAGGGACCACGGGAGGGCCCCGTGCCGGCCACTGGCTCCCTGCTCAGGCAGAGCTGGGACCTGGTGGAGGGCTGAGGGCGGCAGGGCTGACCCCTGACCCGTGTTGGGAACACCCCGCCCCCCTCGACAGACACAGCATCTCAGGAATAAAAGGAAAAAGGCACGAAAGCTGTGGATGATGAAGAGGGGCTTGGCCAGCACCCCTGCAGCGGCCATGGGCCTGGCGTTTTGAAATTCCCACGAGAGACGAGGCATCCCGACAGGGCGAGGGACAGGAAAGCACTGACGCACCTGAGGACGGAGGTGGGGGAATCATCGCGGCCTGGAAAAGGGGAAAAGGCACAGTGAGAACTGGAGACGGGATGGCCCCCAGCCCAGACACACAGACACCCAGACGCACACACACGGGGCCTCAGCCCACCTATCAGGTACTTACAGCTTCGCCAGGCTGCAGGCTGGGGGCTGTAGGGGAGAGCACAGGTGTCACCTGGAGGCCACACAGCTGCCTCAGCCTGGGGGGCCCTCAGCCTGGGCGGGGGTCCCTCAGCCTCGGGACAGGGGTCTCTCAGTCTGGGAGGGACCCTCAGCCTCTGCTGCTGGGCCCTCAGCTTGGGCAGGGGTCCACAGGCCTGAGGTGGGGGTCCATCAGCCTGAGGGTTCCACAAGCCTGCAGAGGGTCCCTGGCTCCAGGCTCACTCCAGTCCCTCACTCCCGTGCCCAGCGGTGCCCTCAGCCTGCCCGGCCCCATCTCCCACCACACTCCGGTGGTGTCCCGCCAGCGCTCTGGGGCCAGCCGCCCCCACCCCCAGCTTCCCACCAGAGCAGACAAGCCGGCCTGCAGAGTGTCTGCCCCCGTCACCCTCCACACTGAGACCCCACGACATCCACCCAGAGCACTCCCAGGACGTGACCGCCCCTCTTATCCTCAGGCCCGAGAGCCACGTGACAACCCAGTCCCCTCCAGGGTGCCGCAGATGCGGCCTTGCACCAGACACCTGCATCTCGGCCCCAGCCCCGCTCCGTGCCCCCGGGCACACCCCGGCAGGAGGGGTACCTTTGTTTCTTCCATAGAAGACGTCAGGCAGCTTACTGGCACGCTTGAGGTAGAAGAATGCAGCCACGGAGAGGATGAGGCCCGAGCTGATGAGAAACGTCCCCAGGAAGAGGGAGGCTGCCACCTGGGGGCCCCCTGCAAGCGAGGTGAGGGCTGCCAGGGGTGCACACCTGGGCTCCCGCAGGGGCCAAGGGGTTCACACACAGGGGTGTGGGTCCCCCCTGCACTCGCACTGCCCAGGCCTCAGGTTCTCCGGGGCGTGGGCTGTCAAGACGTTCAGTGATCCTGGCCCCCGAGCCCCCCATCTCCTCCCTTGACACTCAGTGCAGACTCTGGGGCCCCCGTGGCCCTGGCGTGTGGATACACCCCACCTTGCCTCTCTGGAGCTGGTCAGCTGTCACCCGGGGTGGCCCTCCCAGCACCAAGACGCCTGCTGTCTTCACCTCCACAGGTCCAGGCGGGCCGGCGGGCGGATGCCCAGCTGGAGGCTCTGCGTTTAGGTGCCCGTGGGAAGCGCCTTTCTGACCCTGACACACAGGCACAAGGCCGGCCACGCTAGAGCCTCAGGAGGGACGGGTTCCAGCTACACCACCCCAAACTTGCCAACTGGAAGCGGACTCAACACTGGACTGCAGGGGCCTCATGTGCCACCCTCTGCTGCAAGGCCCAGGCCCACATCGCAAGAAGCTGGGGCTGTCTGGGCCCACCCTGCCCCAAACACTGCTGGTCGGCCCACGCCAGCACAAGGCCACTTGCTTCCGGTCCTGAGACTCGCAGGGAAGGCCTGAGCCGTTGGTCTAGGTCAACGTGTCCTCTGAAGGACCAGGATCTGGGGGGTCATGACCCCCATCGCAACCCAGTCACCTCAGAAGAGGTGGCTACACCCTGGGGCAGGTCCCGCACCGTGACTGCAGTGGTCACTGGTGGCCTGGACACCACACTCCCGCAGCCTGGCCACTCCCTGTGGCTCGGCCAGCGTCTCAGGTACGACAGGACGCCTCGCAGCAGGAACAGGCGGGGTACCAGGGCGTCTCCCGTGTCTGCACCTGAGGACCAGGTGGTATGGAGGGCATGTCTGCCTGCCTACAGCGTCTCAGTCCCCTCCAAGACCTATGTCCTAGAAGAGCCACCGGGGACGGTGCAAGGGGACTTCAGATGCCCTCCCACCTTGGAGAACTGCACATCCTGAGCTCCCAGGGACCAAGGGGCCGGGGGGCCTCTGAGCCAGGCAAAGGGTTAAGACATGCAGCCCATTCAGAGGCACATGGGGGTCCACGCCAAGCGACCCCAGCCGCACCCACCCTTTTGTTTATTTATTTTTTGCGGTACACGGGCCTCTCACTGTTGGCGGCCTCTCCCGTTGCGGAGCACAGGCTCCGGACGCACAGGCTCAGCGGCCATGGCTCACGGGCCCAGCCGCTCCACGGCATGTGGGATCTTCCCGGACCAGGGCACGAACCCGTGTCCCCTGCATCGGCAGGCGGACTCTCAACCACTGCACCACCAGGGAAGCCCAGCACCCACCCTTTTAAATCAAGCCCAGACCCTGACTTCAAAGCCGGCCGAGCTTCCATGCCGTCCGGGGTCCTGCTCCGTGACCAGGGCTGCGTCCCAGGGCTGGGTCCCGGTACAGAGCTCTTGTCTGGGGCGGAGCCTGCCCTTGACTGTGGACGTGGCCCTGCCGTGGCCAGCATCAGCGATTGGGTCTGCGCTGGGAATGGCTCTGATGGTGCCCTTGTGTCCCCCCGGGACTGGTCCGGTGAGCCGAGAGACTTACCAAAACTCGGCCGCCCAGGCATCCCCGTGCTCCTGTTCATGGGGAAGTGCGCGCCCCGGGCAGCGACTGCGGGGGAACAGACCAGTCAGTGCGGCTGGCTCCACAGGCCGCCCAGACCCACGTGAGGTCCTGGACCAGGCACGGGGGCCCCGCAGAGGACCCCTGGGGAGCCAGAGATGCAGCCCAAACGGGCCGGAAATGAGACATGGAGGTTGTCCTGGGGGGCAAGCGGACTCGGGGAGAGGGCTCCTGGGAGGTGTCCACCGAGGGACAGTGGCCCAGGTGTGGGGACAACAGCGAGAACTCCCACCCTTTCCTCCAGAACATGGAGGTGTGGACCCTTGGTGAGCAGCAGGCAGGGGGAGGGGCGGGGGGACATACAGCCTCTGCACTCGGAGCTGTTGTGAGTCCCGTTCCTGCAGCGGATGCAGCTGACGGTCCCGTCCTCGGCCCGGTGCCCGTAGCAGCCTGTGCCGGGAGACAGGAGGCTCGGCTCAAAGCAAGCCCGCGCCAGCCGGCTGCCTTCGGGGAGCGCTATGCTTTGAGCCTGTAAAACCACATTCATTCCAGGACGCTAGTTCACCCACTCTGGACGCTTGCATGGACTTCAGAACAAGAACCGCCTCCGCGGGAACCGCAGCCAGCCCTCTCTCGCACGGGCATTCCCACCGGCCCCTTGCCAGGTGCCTCGGAAAGGGCTGCAGAGGCCCGGATGGGGACCCGACACTGACAGGTGCCGAGTATACACGCTGGAGGGGACGAGAGGCGAGCCCCACCTCCCACATCCACCAGGGGCTGCAGCGCACTCCCACTCGGCCGCCACGAGGGACAAGGGGCGTCTGCGCCAGTGTGCTGCCGCCCGCCCCCTGCCCCCGGGCGGCCCAAGCACACTCGACCCGCGTTCCTGCCCTGCCCAATGCCGCGGCCAGCGGCCTCCCCACAGCCTGCGGCCCGACCTGGGGCTGGAAGCTGTCCAGCGCTTGCCAGCCGGCGGTCTGCAGGCAGTCCACCTGGCCCACTGTGCCCTTTAAGGGCAGAGATTGCGTCTTACACCTTTATTTCTTCTCAACACCCCGCCACGTAGCACGGGCTGAGAGAACGTACTGGAGAAATATTGGTTGCAGGTGCTGGAGGCCGGCACAGACTTGACCAGCACGTAGTCTGCACACAAACGGGTCCCCTCAGAGGAAGGCCTTCCTGCTGTGACGCCAAGCAGATGGCAGGGTCTGAAGAGTGACGGGGGCGCACGGGCTGAGCGCCGTGCCAGGAGGCCACGTCAGACCCAACGTGGAATCATACAAGTATCAGGAACAGGCCTTCGTTTCTCGTAAGACCAGGGCTTCTCTTCTGAAGTAGTTGGGCTCTTTCCCTTCACTCGGCATTTCTTGGGAGGGGCTGACCTCTGGGGGGGCTGATCGAGGAGGCCTAGGAACATGGGGTCCTGGGTACAGACCTGTCGCCAAGGCAACGATTCTCCCGAGAGCTCCCTCCGCCAGCCCCAAGGTACCTGGGCTCCTTGGTGAAGCCGCCAGGGCTGCTGGCCACAAGGAGGCCCTGAGCTGTGTGTGCAGGAACAAAGCACAGCTGGGGGCCAGGCCCAGTAACCAGATCTAAGGAGCGAAGGCTGACTTTGCTGAGCCTTAAAGCCCCTTGAAAAGCAGCGCAGGGCCTGGCTCACTGGGTTCCCTGCCTTGCCCAGTGAGTAAGGAAGGTCACCGCCCGGCAGGACCAGGGACCTCAGGAAGAGGAGTTCACGCAAACCTAGAGGTACTGCAGGCAAAGTCTGGAGCTGAGTCCTTGGCTCGGCCTCCTGGACTCAAGAGGCCCTGGGAAAAGGCCAGCAAAGCAGACTTCAAAAGCGCCTGGTGGTCAGTCGCTGTTGTGGCTAAATTTCCTTCAACAATCAGGCCAAGTTTAGTGAGGCTAGGCTTATTTGTAAGACAGTTAGTGTCACTGTGACTCTCTTTGGTAGAAAGCGGGCTGGCTGCGGGGAGAAGTGACCTTTCAGTAGGAAACTCTGATCTGCCTGATGGAGCAGATTCCAGTCCTGACCCAGGCCTCGAGGCCCAGCCGCCTGTAAACTGGACCGGGTGCTGAAATCTCCCAGTCTCCCCCACTGTCTGGCTCTGACTCTCCATACTAACGTTTCCGCTTCTCTCCCACCCTTCTGACCTGGTATCACAAGGACCAGAACTGCCGTTTCCCAAAGCCCTGCAAACTGATGTGAACTTCAGGCAGTCACCTCGACAGGTTGCGGCAACGGCGGGCCACTGGGAAAGTTCCTGAGACTAGGGCTGCGTCGAGGGTCTCCACGCTGTCCCCGCCCCACCTACTGCCCACACACGGAGGTTTCACCGGTGGGAGCCCACCCACAATCCTCTTCCTGAGTGTGACGGGACGGGCTGTCCCAGGACTGAGGGTCAGTGAGACACGGGAGCTGGTGCTCATCTGGTTCCTTTCTGCTCGTTCCATCTGTTTCCCCTCCCCTTTGCCGACCTCCTATCCCACAAATTCTAACCCAAATCTCTCCACAGCTACCAACTTGGCTTTTAATATGTGAAACTTTCTGAAGGTAAAGTCTCAAGTGGGGAGGAGACAAACCCCATATGGGAGCTGCCCCCCACCCCCCAACCGGGAGAAGACGGGAGTCGGGCGACCATGTTACAGTCATCCCCGTCTCCCTTCGGCTGCCCCAGTGTTTTAGCCACTTGCCCACAATCGCCTCCTTGTTCAACCTGATGTGTAAGCGCTGATTCTGCCACTTACTTGGGACTCCACTTCCTCCCATGTCCTGTAAAACCTGTACACGTTTCTGTACTTTGCTGCTCCTGTCTTATGTCAGCTTACCTCAGGGCAGCTGAAACTCCCTGCGAGGGAAGAGGCAGTCTTACCTGCCCCCACCCCGCAGGCCTGGAGCCACCGTGTCCTCCTGGGGTCCTGCCCCCACCTCCCAGGACGAGGCCCCATCACGCTCGCTGCCTCTGCCCACCCCTCCGGCCCCTCCTTCCCGAGGCCATCTAGGCTTGCTCATGCCAAAGCTCACCTGGGCCACACAGGTTAGTGCCTGGGCAGGTGGCGTTGGTGTCCACCACGTCCACACAACACTTGGGCTGCTGGCCCTAGAGGGGAGATAGTGGTGAGTTTCCAGACCCTGCGGCCGGGCAGCTTGTGCGGGCCAGGCCCAGGGCGATATCCGCAGAGGGGCTCCCGGCAAGCTCACCCCAGCACCTGGGGCTCTGGCCTCTTGTAGTCAGCGTCCGGTGACTGTGCCTCGCTGACCCAGAGCAAGGTGAGGACGCACGGCCACACCGCACAGACGCTTCCTGGGACAGCACTTGGTGTCCAGCGAGCGTTTGGTGACTGAACCAACAACCGAAGTGTTGGGCTGGGACCTGCCAGGGCACATTCCGTGGCACCTGGACTCCCAAAGGCAGGAATCCCTCGGGGGATCCCTTGGGGCCCACCCAGAGATTCTGTTGGGGGTGGGCTGGAGCAGCCTGGTGGGCAGGGGGTGGTCCTCTCCTCCACTGCCCGCCCACCCTCCCCTTGGGGCCTCCCTGCAGCCCCTTCTTTTCTCACGGGGGTCTCCTGGGTCATGGGAAGAGCCGCCACCTCTCGCCTTGTGGGCCACAGGTGGGCACAGGGCAGGCATTTCAACCGTGGAGTTATTTATATTAGTCGCCACTTGCAGCTGGTGGCTTTGAAAATCAAAAGACGAAGCTGCTAAAAAAGGAAGCACATATGTTTCTGGGCAGTGGTGAAACAGGAAGATAACTCCAGGCCCCCTCGGCCTCCCTAGTGAGAGGCCTGTGCAGCCCTCACAGCGCGTCTGCCCGCGCTCCCGACCAAACAGCCCACATTCCTGGACGCTTCTGCGATGCTTCTACAAGTCTACAGGCACCTCCATCGGGGGTCCAGCTCGGCCCCCACAGAGGAAAGGCCAGGTCCACGCGCAGGAGTGGGCGCTGCGGGCACTGCACTCACAGACCAGGCGGCGGCAGGGGCCTCGGGAGGCGTCCGGGCAGCTCCGCTCCGTGCGCTCAGCCCAGCCGAGCTGGTTTCCCAGGACTGGCACGCTGTGATTTGCAAGGGGCACCTCAGGGCGGCTGAGGAATGGTGGGCGCATCCTGGACTCCAGGGGGCCGAGGCCAAGCCCGAGGGGGAAGCCTGGCCGTCCTGTCCCACCCAACCCGGCAGGGGCAGAGTGGCTGGAAGGCTCACCATCCTGGAGGACGAGCAGCTGGGTGTGTGCACACATGGCCGGGCACCTCCAGAAACCACAGCCTGGCACACCTGTGTCACCGGCTTGGGAGAGCCATGACCTGGCCGAGTCTGAGCCTGAAGTGGGCGTCTCTGTCCGCCCCACTAGCTGTGGCCAGTGCCAGTGGGGGCAGCTCTGTGGAGACCCTATTTCAGCTCCAGAAAGAGGTCTAGTTGGGCAGAGGGAAAGGAGGTTCTAGCAGGCAGAGTGGAGCGGGTGCCAGGGGCGGGGCTGTGCATCTGCTGCCCGCCCAGAGGCACAGGCCCCTCTGACCCTGGCAGTGGGTACGGCCAGCATCTCGGGGGCCGGGACAAGGGTGGCACCTAGAGGTGAAAGGGCGAGCCCCTGGGTGAAGAGCCCACGAGCCACGTGCTGGGTGCTCACCGCACTTCCTGAGGATCTACTGGCAACTTCCACCAGGAGGCTGGCCAGGAGGACGGCGCGCTGGAGCGCCATGTCCCGGAGCTCAGGGTCTGCGAGAGAGAGGGGTGCCGTGTGGCCACAGGCGACGCCTGGCAGGGCAGGGCACCGGGCGGGGGCCAGGGCGCAGGATGCTTACCTGGCCCTCCTGGAGGCCGGCAGACCCTCGGTCCGGGGCCTGCAAATCGAGGTGGATAGGTGAGGCCGTGCTGCTGGCCAAGCGCAGCCAAACCACGCCCGGGGCTCGGGGTCCAACTGGACTTTTCGTCAGGAACCCCCACGGCTCGGCCCACCCGGATCAGGATCTGATGGACTCACTCCCTCCTCCGCCAGTTTCCCACCGTTCGCTGCTGCTTCCAGGAAGAAGGACTGAGCAGAGAGGGTCTGGGTGAGCCAGTCCTGCCCCAGAGCTCGGACGGCCCTCCCACCCGCCATCTCATCCTGTCCTCATAAGACCCGAATTCGATTTCCAGTATTTTCACCCAGAGACGGAATGGCAAGGGTGCCTCTGGGGCGGCCAGGCTGGTCAGGACCCCTCGGTGTTAACAGTTTTGTGCCGTTGGGCCTGTTGTCATCACGGGAGGGTGTGTGGAAAACACCCAGCTGGGGCACTAAAAGCCGTGACACAGGCAGTACTGGGTGCAGGTGCCTCTGGCGGGTGATGGATCTAGAGAGCAAACAGACTGCAAGTAAACGTCCTAATGCTAAAACCACACGAAACGCGACAGCCCACGCGATTCAGCGCTCACGGTGCCACACTTCTAACGTAACCGGGGAAACACACCGGCCTGCACAACCCCGGAAGTAAATCGTGAGTCGGGTTTTTATTCGGAAAGGTGGGAACTACAATTATAATCTGTCCCAAACACATAAAAGTCACCTCTAAAAACACTTTTTTCTTAACAAAAACAGCTGCAGGGTGGAGCTGCGCGTGAGGGGGGCTGGTTCAGGTTCCACAGAGGGCGCGCTTGGGGCTGGGGGGCGAGAAGCCCCTCCGCCCACTGGCCCAGGGCCTGGGGGTCCCGGGCTGGGGTCTGTCCTGCCATTCGCTCTGTGCTGCCTTTAGTCCAGGCTGATGGAGCAGACGCCGCCCCCCACGTCAAGTCCCCCCATTAAAAACACCTGCTCTTGGGCTTCCCTGGTGGCGCAGTGGTTGGGAGTCCACCTGCTGATGCAGGGGACACGGGTTCGTGCCCCGGTCCAGGAGGATCCCACATGCCGCGGAGCGGCTGGGCCCGTGAGCCATGGCCGCTGAGCCTGCGCGTCCGGAGCCTGTGCTCCGCGACGGGAGAGGCCACAATGGTGAGAGGCCCGCGTACCGCAAAAACAAAAAGAACACCTGCTCTTTCCTGCGGCACCATCCCCTGTCTAGAATGTGAAATCCCCTCAGGTGGCAACTACTGGTGTCACAGCCGCATTGACACCTTTGATTCAGGAATCAGGTCTCAGTCGACAACTCTGTCTGCTACTCAGTGGACACGACTGAGTACGGTGTCCACACCGTGCGGCCCCTCCACGGCCCCCGCCTGCCCGGCCAAGCCCTGCTGCTGCATGTGGACGGTGTCTTCTGGAATTTCAGGAGAACGGACCACACTGTCCGCGCACCTTGTGTCGGGCTCCTGCCCTTCAGCATGGCCACAGTGATCTTCAGATTCCTCCATACTTTGCCCTCTCGTGGCTGAGTGGCATCCACTGCGAGGACACTTCCCTTGCCCGCTGCCTGCTGATGGCCATGTGGCTGTTTCCACATTTTGGTGGCTAACGCTGCTGGGGACGTTCTTGGGCCCGTTCCTGCACAGTCGCTTGCTTTCCTTCCTCTTGGGTAAATACTTGGAAGCACCAGGTCAAGGGGACTCTCTGGGAAGCTGCCCTGCTATTCTCGGGCAGCGGCTCCGTGTGCAGTGGCTGGCTCACCTGCTCTGGCCCTGCCAGCTAGTGGCCTCGCACCGGCGGCCGGGCAGCTGTTCCAACCTGCGTTTCCCTGGTAACTAGCGACAGTCAGCACCTCTGTCCTGCTTGTCAGCCATTCACACATCTTACATCTCTCATAATGTGTCTGTTCACATCTTTGGGCCACGCTGTTCGGCTGGGCCATCTGTCTATTATTACGTGCTAACTCTTCATGTATTTTGTCAGATATATGTACTGTAAATATTTTCTCCCATTTTGTGACTTGTCTTTTCATTTTCTAACGGGTATCTTCAGAAGAGCAAATGTTTTCATTTTGATAAAATCGAATGCAACCATTTTTTCTTTTATGGTTCTTGCTTTTTGCGTCCTAAGAAATCTCTGCCTTGACCTCAGGGTCATAAGGATTTCCTGTGTTTTCTTTGAGTTACTTTTGTGTCATGGTGTGAAGTAAAGATCAAGTTCATTTTTCTTCCCTATGTATATCCAGTTGTAGCACCATGTGTTAAAAAGGCTTTCCTTTTCATATTAAATTCTCTTGACATCCTTGTTGAAAATCAATTGTCTGTGTGTGGGTCTACTTCTGGACTTCCTATTCTGTTCCGTTCATCTGTGTGTCACCAGTACCACACAGTCTCAACTACTGAAGCTTTACAGAAAGTCTGAAGTCAGGCAGAGTGAAGCCCTGCTTTGTGTAATTGCTTTGGCAATTCCAGGTCACCTGCATTTCCATGTTTTAGAATCATCTTGTCAATTACTACAAAAAGCCTTCTGGAATCTTGACTGGGATAACTGACATTTTAACAATATTGAGTCTTCTAATCTACAAACATGCTCTCTCTCCATTTCTTCAAGTTGTCTTTGTTTATTTTTTAAAATATTTATTTGGCTGCGCCGGGTCTTAGTTGTGGCACGCGGGATCTTTTTTTAGTTGCGGCATGTGGGACGAGTTCCCTGACCAGGAATTGAACCCGGGTCCCCTGCACTGGGAGCACAGAGTCTTAGCCACTGGACCACCAGGGAAGTCCCTTCAAGTTGTCTTTAATTTCTCTCAGTAATGTTCTGTGGCTTTCAGTGAAGAGGCGCTCTTACACATCTTTTGTTAAACATTTTACTAAATATTTTGTCTTTGGGTATTATTGTAAATATAATTAACTCTCTAATTTCTTTTTTCTTTCTTTTTTTTGAACAACACTTGAATGACCTTTAATGTGCTTAGAACAAATCACTTTACAAAAAGCACGAACACTTTTTAAAACATAACTTTGGGGACTTCCCTGGTGGCACAGTAGTTAAGAATCTGCCTGCCAATGCAGGGGACACGGGTTCGAGCCCTGGTCTGGGAAGATCCCACATGCCGCGGAGCAACTAAGCCCGTGAGCCGCAACTGCTGAGCCCGCATGCTGCAACTACTGAAGCCCACACGCCTAGAGCCCGTGCTCTGCAACAAGAGAAGCCACCGCAGTAAGAAGCCCACGCATCACAACAAAGAGTAGCCCCTTCTCGCCGCAACTAGAGAAAGCCCACACGCAGCAATGAAGACCCAACACAGCCAAAAATAAACAAATTAATCTTTTTAAAAAGTAACTTTGGACACTACACAAATTAAAATAATAACAACACAGTCGCACGGTCTGATCCTCTAAAGTGGGCTTTAGGAATCTCTGAGCAATTTACTAGGATTCTAAGGGTTCATCCAATGAGCCTAGCTATGTTCTAAGTGTTCATCCAATGAGCCTAGCTATGTTCTAAGGGTTCATCCAATGGGCCTAGCTATGTTCTAAGGGTTCATCCAATGAGCCTAGCTATGTTCTAAGGGTTCATCCAATGAGCCTAGCTATGTTCTAAGGGTTCATCCAATGAGCCTAGCTATGTTCTAAGGGTTCATCCAATGTGCCTAGCTATGTTCTAAGGGTTCATCCAATGGGCCTAGCTATGTTCTAAGGGTTCATCCAATGAGCCTAGCTATGTTCTAAGGGTTCATCCAATGAGCCTAGCTATGTTCTAAGGGTTCATCCAATGAGCCTAGCTATGTTCTAAGTGTTCATCCAATGAGCCTAGCTATGTTCTAAGTGTTCATCCAATGAGCCTAGCTATGTTCTAAGGGTTCATCCAATGAGCCTAGCTATGTTCTAAGGGTTCATCCAATGAGCCTAGCTATGTTCTAAGGGTTCATCCAATGAGCCTAGCTATGTTCTAAGTGTTCATCCAATGAGCCTAGCTATGTTCTAAGGGTTCATCCAATGAGCCTAGCTATGTTCCAAGGGTTCATCCAATGAGCCTAGCTATGTTCTAAGGGTTCATCCAATGAGCCTAGCTATGTTCTAAGGGTTCATCCAATGAGCCTAGCTATGTTCTAAGTGTTCATCCAATGGGCCTAGCTATGTTCTAAGGGTTCATCCAATGAGCCTAGCTATGTTCTAAGTGTTCATCCAATGAGCCTAGCTATGTTCTAAGGGTTCATCCAATGAGCCTAGCTATGTTCTAAGTGTTCATCCAATGAGCCTAGCTATGTTCTAAGGGTTCATCCAATGAGCCTAGCTATGTTCTAAGTGTTCATCCAATGAGCCTAGCTATGTTCTAAGGGTTCATCCAATGAGCCTAGCTATGTTCTAAGGGTTCATCCAATGAGCCTAGCTATGTTCTAAGGGTTCATCCAATGAGCCTAGCTATGTTCTAAGTGTTCATCCAATGGGCCTAGCTATGTTCTAAGGGTTCATCCAATGAGCCTAGCTATGTTCTAAGGGTTCATCCAATGAGCCTAGCTATGTTCTAAGGGTTCATCCAATGAGCCTAGCTATGTTCTAAGTGTTCATCCAATGGGCCTAGCTATGTTCTAAGGGTTCATCCAATGAGCCTAGCTATGTTCTAAGTGTTCATCCAATGAGCCTAGCTATGTTCTAAGGGTTCATCCAATGAGCCTAGCTATGTTCTAAGGGTTCATCCAATGGGCCTAGCTATGTTCTAAGGGTTCATCCAATGGGCCTAGCTATGTTCTAAGGGTTCATCCAATGAGCCTAGCTATGTTCTAAGGGTTCATCCAATGAGCCTAGCTATGTTCTAAGTGTTCATCCAATGGGCCTAGCTATGTTCTAAGGGTTCATCCAATGAGCCTAGCTATGTTCTAAGTGTTCATCCAATGAGCCTAGCTATGTTCTAAGGGTTCATCCAATGAGCCTAGCTATGTTCTAAGGGTTCATCCAATGAGCCTAGCTATGTTTCTACAGATCTGAGTGTTGCTCTGAGAACAGTTGCTCAAAGACGAGTTCCCTCTGTCAATCCCCACAGTCTTCCAAGGCCAAGTCACCTGTGAGCCCATCTTCAACCTCACTCCTTAAAAGTGTCCTATGAAATAAACCAGCAGGAAGTACTGGGCAGAAACTGATTCCCAGGAGACATACAGATAAGCAAGTCAAACATGAAACATTCTATTTGAAAGAGATAAAAAGCAAAGAAAGATGCACCAATACATGTCGTTCAAGGAACAGAAGTTTCTACTAAAAGGCAGAAGTTGCACAGCAGCAGTTACGACTTTTAATGGTATTTTGTTACATGGGAAGACATATCCTGCCATATACCTTGCAGGGAAACTTTCAAGAGGGGTCATGCCTAATCTATCCCATAAACTTAAAAATGGCCAAATCTGAAACTCACCAAGCCATTTTGGAGACGGGGAGCAGGGAGGGCCACAGGCGTTAGGTGCCGGCGTTTATGGCCATCAGGAGTCAGCGTTTTATTCACTTGCCCCTGGCTGAAGCACTCTACCCTTTACTAAAGGACTTTATCCTCTTGCTAAAAACCCACGCCATCAAATGTCCCCCTGTTCTAACCACAAAGCGGTCTGCAACGTAAGCCACCTGCTGCTCTGTTTTCCTTGAGGCCAGATTATCACCGGCCAGGACTTCTGTATAAGGACCTTCCCCACGCTTGAAGTGGTAATTAAGTCAACCGCAGGCCAAGCTCTTTAACGTTTTCTCTGTCGGGATTACTTCTCTGCGCCTGCTCTGCACCTCTCGGGCTGGGCAGCCCCGGATGTGCTAACTGTCCTAACAGAGGTATGTCCACAGGGTAACCTGAGCCAATGCTGACTGTCATGGTGACGCGACATCAGAAAGTTTGAAAAGCAGAGTGGGAACTGCAAACCCACGTGAACGGTTCAGGTTAAAATGGTCAAGTTCAGAGTAATACTGGCAGACAGGGAGGAAAACAGCGTGCGAAAAGATGGTCTAATTCACCTGCGTGAGTCGATCACACTTGGTAAGGCGGTGGGACTAGAAGTGAAGAACGGAGAGGAACACTGAGGGGAAAGAGACCACAATGGAAAGCAATGGTAACTCAAGGTCAGAGGAACAGAAACACCTCAGTCTGTGCTCCTGCAAAATATACACAGTGATCTTCCAACTCTCATGCTTAATAAGGTGTGTTGCCTCTGGAGTCCGTAGGAGGAAGTGGTGAAGGGCGCAACATTTCAGAGGTTTTCCAGGGTAATTTCAAGCTCTGTAGCCCCAGCTCTCAGACAGCGGCAGTCTGATTCTACTATGTCTTGTCCTCCTCTTGAACTTTGTCCACGTGTCCCGCTTCTGGTGGTCCCTCCTCCTTCTTCCTTCAGCCTCCTCCTTCAGCGTGGCTGGTGCGGACCTCCGCCAGCCCCTCGCAGCAGCAGCGCCCCACCTCCACCGGCCCCTGCTGCCCGGGGACTGAGCCGTTCACTGGCTCGCAGTTCCCCCTTTCCAGACTCCCAGGGGCTGCGGTGGCCTCTAATTGCATTTCGTAACGGTTTGCTGTTAGTATACAAAAATACAAGTGAAATTTGCATCTTAACCTTGAGTTCTGAGATTTTGCTAAATTCACTTAATAGTTCTAGCAGTTTTTCATAGATTTCTTAGTGTCTTCTATATAATCATGTCCTATGCAAATAAATACAGCTGTACACTACTTTTCTTAGAAACTTGTTTTAGGGCACAGCAGTTGGTCTTTGTTAGAGAATATGCACTTAGAAGGAATTTGTGTTCTGCTTCTGATGGGTGTGGCTTTCCACAAATATCAATCAGCTCAAGATGCTTGGGAGCACTGTTCAGATCCTCTATGTCTTTACTGATTTCTTTAGGTCTTTTGTTCTAATAACTGGTGAGAGAAAGATGCTAAAATTGCCTACTATGATTGCTTATTACTCCCTTTATTGGGTGCATTCATAATTGATGTTTTCCTGATGAAACAACCTCTTTATTATTAGAATTTCCTCGTTCTCTTTAGTAATACTCCATATTGTGAATCTACCTTATCTGATATTAATATAGCCACTCCAGCCTTCTTACGCTATTTGTATACATACACATTTTGCATTCACTTATTTTCAACCTGTGTTTTTGATATTTAAAGTGAATCTCGGGCTTCCCTGGTGGTGCAGTTCTTGAGAATCTGCCTGCCAATGCAGGGGACAAGGGTTCGAGCCCTGGTCTGGGAAGATCCCATGTGCCGCGGAGCAACTGGGCCCATGAGC
Organism: Leucopleurus acutus; assembly: GCF_964270905.1. Classification (NCBI taxonomy): domain Eukaryota; kingdom Metazoa; phylum Chordata; class Mammalia; order Artiodactyla; family Delphinidae; genus Leucopleurus; species Leucopleurus acutus. The sequence continues at coordinate 193,306,531 of NC_139143.1, read as the reverse complement.
CACAACTACTGAGCCTGCGCGTCTGGAGCCTGTGCTCCGCAACAAAAGAGGCTGCGACAGTGAGAGCCCCGCGCACCGCGATGAAGAGTGGCCCTCGCTCGCCGCAACTAGAGAAAGCCCTCGCACAGAAACGAAGACCCAACACAGACCCAAAAATTAATAAATAAATAATTTTAAAGTGAATCTCCCATAGACAGCATGTAGTAGGGTCTTGCTTATTTATGCATTCTGATAATCTCTACCTTTTAAGTGGAGAGTTTAGTCCATTAACATTTAATTTAATTATCACTGTGGTTAGACTTAGGTCTACCATTTTATTATTTTTCTACTTGTTCCTTGGTTTTAATACATAAAAGACTTAATTTTTTTAGAGCAGTTTTGGGTTCACAGCTAAACTGAGCAGGAAGTAAGAGAATTCCCATACACCCCCTGCCCCCACACAAGCAGAGCCTCCCCCACTGTCAACATCCGGCCCCAGATAGGTACTCTGATGAACCTACACTGACACATCACTGTTGCCTCAAGTCCATATTTACATCAGGATCACTCTTGATGCTGGGCATTGGCAAATGTATAATGATGCTATGGTTGGATTTAAGGCTACCATTTTATTATTTGTTTTCTGCTGTCTCTCTGGTGTTTTATTTCTCTGTTCTCTCTTTCCTGTTTTCTCTTATATTATTTGAATATTTTTAAAAATCCCCTGTCAATTTATCTTTTGGTTCTTCAGTTATGAGTCTCTGCATTATTTTTATGGTTATTGCTCTAGGACTGCAACACACATCCCCACTGTTTCACAGCTTACTTAGAATCAATACTGCAGCACTTCATGTAAAGGCAGAACCTGCAGGTCCACAGATCCCCTTCACTGTTCCTTATGCTACAGTTATCATACGTATTTCATCTGTATGCATTACAAACCCAAGACATGTTCTGATTTTTTCTTTAAATACGTATTTTAAAGAAAACGTTCCCCCCAGATATTTACCCTTTTTGATGCTCATCACTCACTCATAAAGACCTGAGTTTCACTCTGGTATCATTTTCCTTCAGCCTGGAAAGACTTTCTTCAGCATGTCTGGCAGTACACAGATGATGGCAACAAATTCCATCAGTCTTCCTTCTTCTGAAAACATCTGTATTTAACACACACTCCTGGAGGGTTGACTATCTTTCTTCCAGAACTTTATAGATGCAGCTCCACTTGCCTTCTGATGATAAGTTCCTAGTCTTTGTGATGCTGTGTGTATGTAGTCTTGTTTTTCTCTGGCTGCCGTCAAGATTTTTAAAGTTAATCTTAAAGTTTTCAGTAATTTGAAAATGATGTGCCTGTTTATGGTTTTAGTCATATTCATCCTGTTTGGGACTCACTGAGCTTCTGAAATCTATAAATTTACGTTTTTCACCATATTTGGAAAGAGTCTGATCATTGTTCTTCAAGTACTTCTCCTGCCCCACTGTGTCTCTCGCCTCCCCTCTGGGCTCCATAGTTACCCTGCGTGAGACACTTCACACTGCCCCATGAGTCCCTAGGGCTCTTCATGCCTTTCCCTCAATCATTTCCCCAGTTTTTCTTCAGACCAGATGATTTCTACTAATTTGTCTTTGAAGTCTGACTACTTCCTGTCATTTCCATTCTATTATGCCCATTCAGTGAATTTTTTATTTCAGGTGTTTACTTTCCAGTTCTAAAGTTTCCAACTGGCTTGTTTTGAAAAATATTTTCTACTCCTCTACCGAGATTTCCTATGTTTTTGTTCATTATGAGTGTATTTTCCTTTACCTCACTGAACACAGTTACTAAGCCAGCTGTGAGGTGCTTGTTTGACTATCCAACACCTGGGTCATAACACGATTGGCGTCTGTTGACTGTCTTTTCCCTGAGGATGGTTCACACCCCCCTGGCTCTTTGTATGTTGAGTACTTTCAGATTGTAACATGTATGTTGCAAATGTTATGTTGTAGAGACTCTGAATTCCATTATATTGTTCTGAAGAGAGTTTATGGTTTTGCTTTAGCAGGCGATTAATCTCATTAGATTCAAACTGCAAACTGTGTTGCTGTTGATTTTGTGGGAAGCGGTGGCCTCGCTCTCACTCCAGGTGGCTTCTCCCCATGCCCTGTGTGTGTGCACGGTTCAAGGCTTGGACAGAAATCTGAGCAGAGTTTAGTCGCAGAATTCCTCGTTCCAGGATTTCTCCCCAGCAGCTGCGGATACCAGCTCCTCCCCTTAGTCTAACGAGGAAGCGCACGGTCTTTCCACCCAGAGTTTTAGCCACCACACCACCCCTGCAGTGACTGTGCAGCCCTCAGAGGAAAGATGTGCAAACAAGAGACACACTGTGTGCCGGCCACGCCTCTAAGTCTAAGCTGCCCTCAGGATCTGCCTGCTGTCCCCCCTTCCAGAGTCCTCAGGTAGCTGCTTTTCTACCTTGTCCAGGGCTGATGATTGCCATCTACGGGAGAGTCATTTGTTGGAGCTGATTCTTCTATGCCAGAAATGACTCCACTGCATGGCTTTTCTATTCAGAAACCCAATGGTAGGCACAGAGGTCAGCAATAGGGCACTTGGAGAGAACTGCAGTGCCACCAGAGCCTCGTCTCCACTGGGCAGGAGTCGGCCTCAGGGAAGCAAATGGGGATGGATGCTAAAGCACTCTTCTCGGTTAACAACATGAATCCAGTTGCAAAAAGATAAATTTAAGATAAGTTAGGGCTTCCCTGGTGGCGCAGTGGTTGAGAGTCCGCCTGCCGATGCAGGGGACACGGGTTCGTGCCCCGGTCCGGGAGGATCCCACATGCCGTGGAGCGGCTGGGCCCGTGAGCCATGGCCGCTGAGCCTGCGTGTCTGGAGCCTGTGCTCCGCAGCGGGAGAGGCCACAGCAGTGAGAGGCCCACGTACCGCAAAAAAAAAAAAGATAATAAGTTATACTTAACATTATTTTAGTAGCCCTTTTCATCTCTAAAACATTCCCCAAAGAATGAACAAATTAATAATCTGAGGTTTATTCTCCTATGAAAAGTAATTTCACACCTTAGAGGTTTGTCACATACACAGCTAGGGCTGGACTTTCATGCCCGTGTTGGTTTGCGAAGGATGAAAAAGTCTCTTTTTGCTGCAGATCCTGGATCTCCAAGGGATGTGAACCTGCTCACTGTGTAACAACAGCAAGAACAGCAATTATATAGCACTTGCTGTGTGCCAAGCACCACTCTGAGTTATTCATTCATATTAACTCATTTTACCCTCCTAGCAATGCCTATTATCGACCCCCTTTTTTTAAAATTAATTTATTTTATTTTATTATTTATTTTTGGCTGAGTTGGGTCTTCGTTGCTGCGCGCGGGCTTTCTCTAGTTGCAGCGAGAGGAGGCTACTCTTCGTTGCGGTGCGAGGGCTTCTCATTGTGGTGGCTTCTCTTGTTGCGGAGCACAGGCTGTAGGCACGTGGGCTTCAGTAGTTGTGGCACACAGGCACAGTAGTTGTGGCTCACAGGCTCTAGAGCGCAGGCTCAGTGGTTGTGGTGCACGGGCTTAGTTGCTCCGCAGCATGTGGGATCTTCCCGGACCAGGGCTTGAACCCGTGTCCCCTGCATTGGCAGGTGGATTCTTAACCACTGCGCCACCAGGGAAGTCCCTGGACCCCTTGTAAGAGGAGAAAACAGGCTTGCACAAGATCACACAGCAAGTACATGGCACAGTGAGTACACGGCAGGGTGAGGACTGGCCAGGCCCCTGGCTCCAGAGCCTCTACTTACCCCCCACACTGACCTGGGGTCTGAGAGTTTTCTACAGGGGCCAGTGGGTACTGCTTGTTTTACAACGTTCAACTAATACATTTAGCATGTCAAGCCAAGTACGGCGCAGTTCTACAGAAATTCTCTCTTTCTTTTTTTTTTGGCTGCACTGGGAGGCTTGTGGGATTTTAGCTCCCTGACCAGGGATTGAACCCGGGCCCTCGGCAGTGAGAGCACAAAGTCCTAACCACTGGACTCAGAAATTCTCAATTTAGTAAACAAAGGCATCCAAGACTTTAACAATTAAATGTAATACACCTCTAACTATTTTTAAAGACTATTAGCTAAAGTAAAGATGAAAACTGTGTTGTAGAATTTTCTAGCACAAGAACTAAACTATATGCGGCCAAGAGCACTAGAAGTAGAAGGTGGTCACTGGGACCCTCTGTACTGTTTGTGAAGTACAGGATTAACTTTTAAGGTAGACCATGATAAATTAAACACACATATTTAATCTCTATAGGAACCACTATAAAATAACACAAAAGGGCAGAACTAAGAAGTCAATAAAGGACATAAAACAGAATTTTAAAAACTTGATTCACCAAAAAAAGAAAAAAGGGAGGAAAGGAGAAACAGAGAAACAGATGGAAAAATAGAAATCAAACATCAAGATGGTAGATTTAAACCCAAACACTCTAATAACCGCACTAAATGTAAACAGACTAAATACTCCATCAAAAAGCAGAGATTAGCATCACTAATCATTAGAGAAATGCAGCAAATATACTACTCAACACCCATGAGGATGGCTACTATCAAAAACACAGAAACAACTGGGACTTCGCTAGTGGTCCAGTAGCTAAGGCTCCACGCTCCCAATGCAGGGGGCCTGGGTTCGATCCCTGGTCAGGGAACTAGATCCCACATGCCACAACTAAGACCCAGCACAGCCAAATAAATAAAATAAATGAATAAATATTTTAAAAAGAACCAACCCAGAAACAATGAACGTGGAGAAATTTGAACCCTTGTCTGCTGCTGGTGGAAATGTAAAGCGGTGCAGCATTATCATATGATTCAGCAATTCCACTTCTGATTATATACTCAGAAGAACCAAAAACAGGGTCTTTAAGAGATATTTGTACACCAGTGTCCACAGCAGCATTATTCACAACAGCCAAGAAAGAAAAAAGTGGAAGCAACCCAAATACCCATTGACCAATGAGTGAATAAGCAAAATGTGGTCCATCCATACAATGGAATGTTATTCAGCCTTAAAAAGGAGGGATTCTGACACCTGCTACAACATGGGTGACATTATACTAAGTGAAATAAGCCAGGCACAAGAGGACAAATAATGTATGATTCCACTTACATGAGGTCCCCAGGGTCATCAAATCCATAGAGACAAAAAGTAGGAGGGTGGGTGCCAGGGCTGGGAAGGGGACGGCAGTTAGCGTTTAGTGGGGACAGAGTTTCAGTTTGAGAAGATGAGAAAGTTCCAGAGGCGGGTGGTGGTAAGTGTTGTGCAACATCATAAATACACTTAATGGCACAGGCTATATATTATAAAATGGTTAAAATGGTAAATCTCATGTTATGTATATTTTACTACAATAAAAAAAATCTGGAAGAAATGAAATTACATAATGCCTATAAAGTGCCTCAATAAATGGTAGTTATTATAGTTATTTTTTTGAAAAGTAGAGACTGTCAGATTGGATAAAAAGCAAGACCAAATGATATGCACTTTATAACAGACAAGCTTTATACATAAAGACACAGAACACTGAAAGCACAGGATGGAAAAGATAGACTATGCAATTACTGAGTATAAGAACACCCATGCAGATATACTGGGAGCAGACAAAGTAGACTTCGATCTCTCACAACAATAACAGCGTAATTCATCAGGAAGATAAACCAATCGTCTTGGATTGATTTGTATGCACTGAATAAAACCTTGCAAACACATGAAGCTGAGGGAACTAAACGGAAAAAGACAAATCCACAAATGTGACTGGAACCCTGAGTACCCCTCTTTCAGTGACTGACTGAACAAGTAGACAAAACAGAGTAAGGGCATAAAAGCCTTGGCCAGGGCTTCCCGGTGGCGCGGCGGTCGGGAGCCCGCCTGCCGACGCAGGGGACGCGGGCTCGTGCCCCGGTCCGGGAGGATCCCACGTGCCGCGGAGCGGCTGGGCCGTGGGCCATGGCCGCTGCGCCTGCGCGTCCGGAGCCTGTGCTCCGTAACGGGAGAGGCCACGGCAGTGAGAGGCCCGCGTACCGCAAAAAAAAAAAAAAAAAAGAAAAGGGGCTTCCCTGGTGGCGCAGTGGCTGGGAGTCCGCCTGCCGATGCAGGGGACGCGGGTTCGTGCCCCGGTCCGGGAAGATCCCACGTGCCACGGAGCGGCTGGGCCGTGGGCCATGGCCGCTGAGCCTGCGCGTCCGGAGCCTGTTCTCCGCAACGGAAGGGGCCACAGCAGTGAGAGGCCCGCGTACCGCAAAAAACAACAAAAAAAAAGATTTGGGCAATATTTGACTCACCTGACAATCACAGAATATGACACTCAAAAAAAGTGTAATACACACTCTTCTTAAGTGCAAACAAAATATTCACTAACAAACCATATGTTTGACCATAAAACAAGCATCAACAAATTCAAAGGGTGAAAATCATACAGAGAATATTCTCTGACTAAACGGAATTATATTAGAAATCAGTAACAAAAGATATTTAGAAAATCTCCAAATACTTGTAAATTAAACAACAGACTTCTAAATAACTCATGGATCAAACATAGGAAATTTTAAAATATTTTTAACAGAAAGATAAAGTGCGATCTATCAGATTTTGTGTAGGAAACTAAAGCAGCGCTTAGAAAAAAAATTATAGTTTTTAATGGTTGTATAAGAAATGAAGACAAGTGTGAAATCACTGATCTGTGCTTCCGTCTTAAGAAGACAGAAAAACGAGAGTGAATTCAACCGTATTAGGCAGATGAAAGGAAATAATTTGAATTAAGATGAAAGGAAAGAAATTGAATTAATATTTGTAAAACTTCCCACAAAGAAAACAGTGAACCCAGACAGCTTCACTAGTGAAGTCTACCAAAAAACTAAGGAAGAACTAATACCAATACTAAACCAAGTCCTTCAGAAAACAAAGGGGAAGGGAACCTGTCCTAGCTCGTTTATAAGGCCAGCAAGCAAGACTCAAACATAGGCCAGCATAACCCTGACAGAAATCCAGACAAGGACATTACGAGGGAAAAATGCAGACTGACATCCCTCATGAATACAGACCCCAAACTCTAACAAAACATTAGCAAACTGCATTCAGTAAAACACAGAAAGGTGACAGAACACGCCCAAATGAGTTTCTTCCAGGAACATAAGATTGACTTAACGTAGGACTTCCCTGGTGGTCCAGTGGAGAAGAATCTGCCTTCCAACGCAGGGGACACGGATTCAATCCCTGGTTGGGGAACTAAGATCCCACGTGCCGTGGGGCAACTAGGACCCAACACAGCCAAAAATAAAATTTAAAAATAAATAAATAAACATTTTTTTTAAAACTCTTTGTAACTTCGGGGAAAAAAAAAGATTGACCTAACATACAAAAACCAGTCAATGCAATCAACCACTTTAATAGATTAAAGAGGAAAAAAACATGTCACCATTTCAGCAGATGCAAAACGAGCATTTGACAAAATTTCAGGCCCATTCACGATAACTCTCAGCAAACTGCAAACAGGAGACACCCTCAGCGTGAGGCAGGGCATCTCCAAAAACCCCACAGCTGATGCCATAGCAGCAGTGAAGAGGCCAAGTCCACCCAGCCTTAGCAGGTCTAGTCAACACTGTCCTGTGGCTCAAGCCAGTGACGACAGAAAACAAAGCAAAAGCCACAAGGTTAGAAAGAGGAGTGATCGCGCCTCTGTCCACACGGCATGGCTGTTCACACGGAACATCCTAGGAAATCTTAAAAACCTACTCTAATTTGTAGGTGAAGTCAGCGATGTTACAAGAATATAAAGTCAATATGCAAAAGCCACTGTCATTCCTATATACTAGCAACCTGCAACTGGAAAATGAAACTTAAGTAAATATCATTTACAACGGCACTCAAAACAGTCTGTTCGTGGGGATGAACTTAATAACAGATGTGTGAGACCTGTACACAGAAAAAGATAAAACTGCTGAGAGTTGTTCAAGGTCCACATAATGGAAAGACATACAATAACGGTACATAGGTATCAACATGAACACACACACATATCCACGTGAATGGATTAGAGGACTCAATATTACTAAGATTAATTTCTCCCCAAATTGACCCAATATTTAAGATAATCACAATCAAAATTATAGCAGGTTTTTTTTTTTTTTGAGGAACTGACAACCTGATTCTGAAATGTATATGAAAATACAAAGAACCTAGAATAGCCAGAGCAATTTTAAAAAGAAGAACAAGTGGGACTTCCCTGGTGGTCCAGTGGTTAAGACTCCAAGCTTCCAATGCAGGGGGTGCAGGTTCGATCCCTGGTCGGGGCACTAAGACCCCACATGCCACGGGGTGCGGCCAAAAAGTAAAAAAAATTAAAATTAAAAAGAATAAAAGCACAAGCATGGAGGACTTACACTGCCGTACCTGAAGACTTATTATAAAGTCACAAGACAGTGTGGATTGATGAACAGATAGACCAACGTAACAGAATAGAGAACCCAGAAATAGATCCTCACAAACACAGTCAAATGATTTTTGATAAGATGCCAAAGCAATTCAATGGAGAAAAGAAAGTTTTTTTCAAGAAATGGTGCTGGGACAGCTGGTTACTTACATGGAATAAAAAGTGAAACTACTAGACTCACATCACATGAAAAATTAATTAGAGATGGCTCACGGAGCTAAACACAAAACTGCATCTATAAACCTTCTACAAGCAACTACAGGAGACTATCTTAGGGGCTTTTGGTTAGGCAAAGACTTTTAAATAGGACACAGAAAGCATGAACCAAAAAAGAAACACAATTGATAAACTAAACTTCATCAATATTAAAAACTTCTGCTCATGAAAATACACCATTATGGTGGATATAAACTCCATGCATTTGCCAAAATCCATAGAATGATATATCACAGAGAGTAGACTTAATACATGCAAAAAAATCAACACCACCCACCAGAATGTCAGGGATGTCAGGATGAAAAGCAGACTGTGACCACTGAATCTAACTGTATCAACGTGTGACACCAACACACTGAAGGGGACAGGAAGACAGTGTTTTGACTAGGAACTGTAAGACCAACGATAAGAAGAAACCAAATATAAACATGGCACTCAAGGTGATAAATTTGTTTCTCAGAGTGGGGAGGTATATGGGAGAACAATTCTGAAACTGCTTTCTATGTACACTGGGGTGGGACAAATAAGAAAATGATGGTGATGGCAGTGAGAAGGTTACATATAAGCACTTTTCTAACAGACTACAGGTTACAGACACACAGGTGAACAGATACATAGTTACCTATCTGCTAAGAGGACTACAGGCAAGGACACCCCAGCAGCAACGCCCACACCCGCTGCCAGGTCCTCGTTTCTAAATACCACTCTCCCATGAAACGAACCAGCGCTCCCCAGAGAACTGGGTGATTCTAGGACTGAGGCGGGAACACAAGATGAAGGGAAGCTGGCGTGGCTGGCAGTGCAAGAAAGGAAGGAAGCGCTCACAAGGGGCGGGGGGTGGGAGGGATGGGCAACGACAAGGTCCTGGCGGCCAAGGCTGGAACGAGGTGGGCAGCCAAACCGACAGCGCGGAGCTGCGTCCCCACCAAAGTGCAGACGACACCCACGCGTCCATCCTCCTTACGGGAGTCCAGACCACACGGTGGGTCTTCCCCAGAGCTTCGCTCCCACCCCCGGGAGGGTGGGCTGCCCCTCTGAGTGGCTGCCAGAGAGACGGGAGGACAGGACAAGGAGTGACACTCCTTGGCAGATCCCCCCTGAGCCAGGTGACCAGGCTGACAGCCCCCGTGATGTCGTGCGGACGTCAGGTGCCCTGATGTGATGTCACGAGAGCGCCACCTCACCTCTGGGGTCTTCTTTCCATAAACCACAACCCCTGTCTAACCAGGAGAAAACACAGCAGACAAAGCCCAAATCAGGGACATGCTACAAAACACCTGAGTGGTCCTCCCCAAAACCGTCAAGGTCACGAAAAAGTAGCCTCCCAGATGGGACCCCGGGCAGAACGAGGACCCTGGGGCAGCGCGTGACCTGCAGCCTGGAGCGCGGGGAACAGTAACGGAGCACCGTCGTGTCCTAGTTTCCACAGTGTGCCTCGGTCTGCATCTTTCTGTTAACCTAAAACCACTCCAAAAGAGTTTAATTTTAAAAAGACGCTATTAATAATGCGAATAGGCAAGTCAAACAATGGGAGGTAATACTCTCTCTCTATACATATACATATATATATATATCTGACATGGCTTGTATCCAGAAGACCTAGAGAAAATTACAACTTGATAATTTTTATAATTTTGTTTTATTCATTTATTTTTGGCTGCATTGGGTCTTCGTTGCTGCGCGTGGGCTTTCTCTAGTTGCGACGAGCGGGGGCTACTCTTCGTTGCGGTGTGCGGGCTTCTCATTGTGGTGGCTTCTCTTGAGGAGCACGGGCTCTAGGCTCGTGGGCTTCAGTAGTTATGGCACGCAGGCTCAGTAGTTGTGGCACATGGTCTTAGCTGCTCCGCGGCATGTGGGATCTTCCCAGACCAGGGATCGAACCCATGTCCCCTGCACTGGCAGGCGGGTTCTTTACCACTGTGCCACCAGGGAAGTCTCTACAACTTGATAATTTTTAAAAAGGCAGGGTGCTTTCCTGGTGGTCCAGTGGTTAAGAATTCACCTTCCAATGCATGGGAAGAGGGTTTGATCCCTGGTCGGGAAACTAAGATCCCACATGCTGCGGGGCAACTACTGAGCACATGGACCACAACTAGAAAGCCCGCGTGCTGCAACTACAGAGCCCATGTGCCATGGAGCCTGCGTGCCACAACTAGAGAGAAGCCCACGTGCCACAGAAGAGGATCCCGCATGCTGCAAGGACGATCCCATGTGCCGCAACTGAGACACAGCCAAAAATAAATTTAAAAAATAAATATTTAAAAATTTTTAAAAATTAAAAAAGGCAAAAAACTTGATCAGATGCTTCGAGCGGGTGTCGCAGACGGACGCATGCCCAGCATCACTGCTCAAGGAGATGCAGATGGAAGACACTAGTGAACACCGCCCTGCCCACCAGGCCTCACATGGCAGTCTCGCGCCCACAGAACACAAGTGCAAGAATGTGCATGACCCCATCACCCAAGACAATGCCAGGAATGCACCCAGGTGCCGTCCCGGGCCAGGCGTTGCGCTGCGGACAGCCAGGGAGCTCCACAGACCATGGAGTCTAACACAGCACCAGGAAGGAACGTGGCAGAAATCAGAACTATGCCGGCTCCTGGGGGGCAGGGCTGGGAAGGCTTACGAGGTCTCAGTCAGCCCAGGGCAGCTTAGACAGACACTGTTCCTCACAGAACCAGGGCGGGGAGGCCCAAGGTCCGGGTGCCGGCAGATCCGGTCTCTGGTGAGGGCCCTTCCCGGCCTGCAGACGGCCGCCTTCTCGCGGTCCTCCTGGCCTTGCCTGGTGTGTGAGCAGGGAGGGGGGTCTCTGTCTTCCTCTTGTTATCAGGGCACCGATCCCCTCATGGGCCCCCCTCACCCTGATCACCTCCCCAAGGCCCCACCTGCAGACAACATCACGCTGGGGCTTCGACACAAGGATTCGGGGGAAACAACATGAGGGAACCTTTAGGGATGACAGAAATGTGCTCTATCATGCCAGTGTGCAAGTTACACAGCTATACATTTGTCAAAACTGGGCAAACTGAACCTATGCACTTCACTTATGTGGATTATATGTAATCACGAACTGAATAAATGCAATTCATTTTCTATTTTGAAAATCTTATTGGAGCCAAAAATCTAAGGAATTGGGTCCAAAAATTTCTACAAGGTAATGAAAAGTTTGGTGAGAATTTAACTTGTACCATGTGTTCTTTCATGACTCTCATTTATCCTTAGAAGCACTGGTTTCAAAGAAGTCACTGTGATTCTGAACAAGTAACACGTCAGGTAACGGCGGGGGGCGGGGGGCGGAATTATTCAGGTCCCTCAATAGCTGTTGGGTGCTGGGCCAGAAAACCATATAAACAGCTCTCCGACAGGAGGCCCTGCCCGGGTGACCACGGCAGGGGGCGGACGCGATCTTCCAGCCTTGCGGGCAGCTGTGGCTGGAGAGGGGAGAGGGGCAGGTGGTCACCAACTTCACAGTTCACGTGTGCTGCCCTTTCCTTCTCCCACCGTCGAGCACAACGCAGGAGGGCCCGCGGCATCTCCAGAGCCTCCGTGCGGGTACCTCCAGTCAGCCTCTCCGCGAGCAAAGGGCGCCAACGGGCAATATGAGAACCGCGGACCTTCTCATTCTGCTGCTTCCCATTCTGAAAATCCCCCCACGCTCAAGGAAGATCAGCGCAGTGAACGATCTGACCGACGTAAAGGACACACTCCCGGCTGCTGACACTTACGGCTCGGGGGCCTCAAAAGCCCCGAGACGGAGCTGCCGGTTGGACCCTTGGAGCCCACCTGGGGGGGTCCTTGGCCTTGGGGACGCGGGATTCCCAGTGCTGTGGTGACCAGAGGTCGTTCTTCAAGTGAATTACGCGACAAGTCACAGCTTACCTCGAGGCACAGGGCGATGCAGGGAGGGGCGGGCGGCGCCCTAGGGGTGCGGGGCTGAGCACCCTCGAGCCGCGGCTGCTCCGCCTTTGGGAGGAGCGCCCAGGGCCAGGTGGGGTGAGCGTGAGCCAGGAAGAGAAACTTTCCGGAAAACCCAGGTTTGATTTCCTTCTAGGAGCTCCTGAGATCACCGTGGCCGTTCAGACTCTGGCTAACACAGCCTGCTGCGGAGGCGCGGGGAGGAGCAGAGAAGCACGGGGCCCAGCTCTGCCCCCGGCCCCGCAGGGGCCCGGGAAACAGGACAAAAGGGCCACCCTGGCGCTCGGGCACCGAGGAGCTGCGTTGGCTCGAACGCTGCTCCTTGAAACGCTGTGATACGCGCGTCCGAACCCCGGTCTCAATTAAACCGAAACTAAAGCGTCAATTAAATCGTCCTGGTGACGACGCACACAGACCCTGCTGGACCACACTGGACACTGTGGGGGCGATATCCACCTGCGGGCCCTCCCGCGCGGCCGGGGCGGCGGGGGGCGCGGAGGAGCAGGGCGGCCGGACCCCACGCCCTCCGCCCCGCCCCGCCATTACCGCCCGGCCTGGGGTCCGCACCCCGAGGGTAGCCCCCGCCCTCTCCCCGCGCGCCCGCCCCCGGCCCCTCACTCACCCCCGCGCCCTTCGGGTTCCTCTTTCGTACCCCCCGCCCTCCAGGCGGTCGCGCTGCGCCCCCTGGGACTTGTAGTCTCTCTGCAGCCCGAGCCTGAGTACCAGGGAGCGTGGCTCCCAGCCCAAAACTACACCTCCCGGCGGTCCAGGCGAGAGTCCGCCCCCGCCATGTAGGTGCCAGGCCAGGGTTCTCGCGACATCTGCAAGCGCGCGCGGAGCGGCCTGGGAAGTGTAGTCTAGGGCCCTGAATAGGGCAGCGGAAGCGACGGGAGGCCTGTGCTGGCCGGGCGGACAGCTGTTCGTGGACGGTCGGCGAGGCTGCCCGTCGGTGTCCGGCGGGGCAGCGATTCCGGAGACAGCACGGGGTTACACAGCCGCGTCCCGGAGGGCGGCGCCGCGCTGCGAACAGGGTTCCGGCTGCGCCTCTGGAATCGGCCTGGGGGCCGCTCCCGGCGCCCGGGGGCCCGGCCCGCGCTCGGGCGCGGTGGACGGGGGGGGCCAGGAAAAAGCCTCTGTGGGGTTTGCATCCTCTGTGCGCGGTTCCCCAGGAAGGACGCTGTTCCTGGACTGCCCCTCGCCCAGCTCTGCCACTTTCGGGACCTCAGGCGGAGCCCTTCTCACGGGGTGGGGTCGGGGTACGTGGGATCCCCGGGGCCTGGTCCGCACCAAGGCTGCCTCTGGGGAAGGCTGTGACGAGGAGCTTGGAGAAAAGAGAGTAAGACCGACCACCCCCCTTGTCGTGCTTTCTGTGCCGTTGGGCGGGGGCCGACTTTCCTTAAGGGCGGCTACTCGGAGAGCAGTGTCTGGGCCGGTGGGTCTGAGCAGAGAGGCCTGCATCGGAACGGGCACCCACGCCGAAGACTGCAGTCCGCATGGACGCCTGTAACACGGGCTTTTCGCGTCTCTCCCAAACTTCCTCATTCAGGATGAAGAGGGGTGGCTGGGAAAGACGCGTGGTCTCGGGTTTCTTTGAACTGGTGAAGCTGGTCGGACTGGTTGTTCTTTCCACGGAAGCTCCCACCCCGTGGCCTTGTGGTGCCTCCCAGGCGCTGGGAATGCTCCCCAGTCAGTCCCAAAGACCATGGGGTCTAGGTGACAGGACTGTTGGCGTCCCAGGCTGGTTTGTCCCGACAGGATGACACCGGAGGACGTCCGCCTTGTGGTCTCAGGCTCTGCCTCTGCTCTGTGTCCTGCAGGCTCCTCGCTTCTCAGCACGTGGGCTCGCATGTGTGCGATCAAAGGGCCAGGACCCTGTCGGCCTCGGTGGGGGCATCGGAGTGAGAGTCGGGGCAGGTTAGGGTCAGGGTCTACAGTGTACGGAGTGCTGTAGGACAGCTGGCACCAGCCTACGCCTGGCCCCTGGACTCCCAGTTGGCTTCTGCACCAGCTGGCCATCCGGCCCGAATTCCACGGGTTCTCTTCCCCTTGGGAGCTGCCCCAGGACGTTCATCCCAAGTTTGAATGTCCAGAGTTTTCAACAGAAATAAAGCATCTTGCGGTGTGAGGCTACTCTCCAAGTAAGAGAACTGGGGCAGAAGGACAAGTCGCATTTGTGTCTTCTCTTCCCAAGGACAGCGGTAGCTGAGTTTCTTTAGTTGGAGGCGGGGGCTTGATCCCAGGGTGGCCCTCGGGGGCCTCCGTGGGAGGAGCTGATGTCGGCTCCAAGAGCGATCTCGTGGCACTGCTTTTCTGTCTGTCAGAGATGTGGCAGGGGTGGGGGGGGGGACTCTAGGCGTGCAGGCTTCAGTAGTTGTGGCTCACGGGCTGTAGAGCGCAGGCTCAGTAATTGTGGCACACCGGCTTAGTTGCTCCGCGGCATGTGGGATCTTCCTGGACCAGGGCTCGAACCCGTGTCCCATGCATTGGCAGGCAGATTCTTAACCACTGCGCCACCAGGGAAGCCCAATGGTGTGACTCTTGATGGCGATGTTAAAGTCTCTCAAGGACGAAATTGTGCCTGGGAATGTGACAGCTCTCGTGGGCCCGTGCGGTCGGGAGGAACCTGCACGGTTCCTGCACTGGGATGTTTGAGAAACATCCTTGGGCAGCAGAGCAGCATCTCTGCCGCCTAGGGGCCCCGCCCCCGCCCGTCGTGCCTGTTGCAGAATCATTGCTCTGTTGGACTTTAGTCCACTTCCACTTTCTTGGTGGTTTTCTGAAGGCAGGGGAAACAGTGTTCTTCGCCGCCTGCTTCAGCCCCACGTGCCCCTAAGGTCAGGCCATCCGTTAATAACAGATCATTTACTATCAAGGGGTGACCTTCTCGCTCCGGCGATTCTCAGTCCTGTCAAATGTGGGTTTCCTGAAAATGCCGCCAAAGAAGCCTGCAGACGGACAAAGCACGTGCGTTCTCGACTGGCTCCCTGCAGAGTCCGCATCGGCGGCTGGAGTCTGGGTCAGGGCGGGCGTGCGGTGGGGAGGACGCTTGCTTCGGATCGGGCGAGGGTCCCCAGGCCGGGGGCACAGCAAGGCGAGGGATCTGAGGCATCTTTTCGTGGGATCCATTGAAAGCCTCGTGTTTACATTTTTTCCCCCTAAAGTTTCTGAAATGAACAATAAAATGATCTGCAACTTTTATCTTTCCTTGTAGGAGTTTCTTGAAGGCTCCTGTAACCCGCTGTCCCCTCGACACCTCTGCTTGGAAGTGTCATCCATACTTCACACCCGTGGGCCCACAGGGAACCCCCATCTCACTAAGCTGAGGAAGTTTCTTCTACTTCTACTTGGTTTTTCTGTTTGTTTGGTTTTGGTTTTGTTTTTAACTGGGAATGGTTGTTGGGTTTTGTCAAAAGCTTTTTTAAAAATCTGTTGAGAGGGCTTCCCTGGTGGCGCAGTGGTTGAGAGTCCACCTGCCGATGCAGGGGACACGGGTTTGTGCCGCGGAGCCGCTGGGCCCGTGAGCCATGGCTGCTGAGCCTGCGCGTCCGGAGCCTGTGCCCCGCAACGGGAGGGGCCACAACAGTGAGAGGCCCGCGTACCGCAAAAAAAAAAATCTATTGAGAAGAGTCCGTTCATGTGGTGAATTACATTGATTCTCTAATGTTAAACCAACCTTATGTTCCATCTGGTCATGATATGTTACCCTTTCTATATATTGCTGTGTCAATTTGCTAAGGTTCTCCAAGTTAAGAATTAATTTGCTAAGAAGTTTTGCATCTGTGTTGCAAGGGACACCGGCCTGTGGTTTTCCTGTAAGGCCTTTGTTTGTTATCAGGGTCATGTTGGCCTCATAGAAGGGTTAGGGTTAGCCTCCTCTTGAATTTTTCGGACCAAGTAGCAGAGAATTGGTCTTGACTCTTCCTTAAATGTGTGGTAGACTTTTTACCAGTGAAGCCATCTGGGCCTGGAATTCTCTTTGTGAGAAGGTTTTTAACCATCATTTCAATTTCTTTAGCGAAGTTATCTACTTATGTGTGAGCAGGCTTTGGCGATCTTCGGCTGGTTGCCAGATGTGAACTGACCTTGGTGCTGGGCATTTTGTATTCCATCAGTATTTGAGCTTTGTTCTGGGATGCGCAAAAGTTACTTGGAAAGAGTTTGACCCTTTTGGATCTTTCTTTTGAGCTTTGTGAGGAGATTCTGGGCAGCATTCACTGTTCCTCACTCCTGAGGCCAGCCCATCTGAGAGCCCTCGCAGCCCCCGCGGGTCCGAGTGTGCACGAGTGCTCGCCTGCGCCTGCCCACCCTGCCTGCCCCTCTGCGGCTCCGTCCTGGGCACTCCAGCCACACTGGGCCCTCTGGGCCATCAGCTCCATCTCCTGATTCGGGGGGCCCTGGGCCCCGCATCTTGGGGGTCACTGTCCTTGGTCACCCGATGTCCAATACCTTGTGGGCGGTCATCTCCTGGATCTTGCCTGGGTTTTAGCTGGTTGGGGGAGGGGTGATCGGCCCAGTGACGCCATCTGGCTAGGAGCAGAAGTCTGTTTCTGTTTTTGTTTTTATCTCCAGCTCCACCCTTTCCTTCCAAACTCCCAGTTCCTGCTGCTCAGAGAAAACAGCCCTCTGAGTGTGTGTTGTGGTTCCCCGCCTCCCCAGCAATACACGTGAAAGTTATGCTGGCTTCCTGGGTCAGCTTCCAGTGTTAGCTGTCAGGTGTTTGCTCTGGGCAGCGCCGTGTTGGACTCGCCCCCAGCGCCCCCCCGCACAGGCCTGTCTCCCGGCAGTGGCATCCAGGGCCATGTCGTCAGTGGTGTGGAGTGTCAGGGCTCAGCCAGCTCCCTGAGTGCCAGCCCCTGCTCTGTAAGGCGGGCAGGGGCTTACCTGGCCCCCTCCAAGGGCAGGGAGAGGCCTGGCAAGGCGTGGGGAGCAGTGGGGGGCGGGGGCGGGACACGTCATGGACGTGAGGAAGAGTCTGTGTCAGGTGAGTGGCTGCTGGGCGGTGGCCCCGTATGGTCCAGACGAGGCTGAGAGAGCTGTTCTGGGGCCTTCTGAGGATCCCCAAGAGCTGCACAGTCCCAGTTCCATCAGGTTGGTGGGGAGTATGAGGACGTCTCTTAGGAGCCCATCCGGTTGAAGAATTTCCAGGCTAAGATGGAAAATAAATTTACTGTCTTAAGGACCACAGAAATGCCAAATCCCTTAGAGCAGTCCCGTGGGGGGAGGCCCCCTGCAGGCCACAGGGAGCAACGTGGGAAGCGGGCCGGCTGCCAGCAAAACCTGCCAGGGTCAGCGCCTGGAGTGAGTCAGCGTCCCGCAGAACTCTCCGCGGTCGAGGTTTCCGCCTGGGCCTGTGTGCAGACTTTCCCTGAGTGGGGATTTCCCAGCTGAGGGTGGGGGGTTGATTCACTGTGGGGAGGGCTAGGAGAAACAAAAAGTCAGGCGCTGATATTTTTGTGTGTTGAAGTGGAATCAGTACATGTTTCGTGTTTGTCGTGCATCTCCTGTTGAGATGGTGAGCTTTGCCACCAAATCATCGTTCAGGGGAGGACATTATTTACACTTGTTGCTTTAAGATGAAATCCTACTAAACTGATATAAGTAAGTGTTGAAAATTTCAGAGTTTTGGAATAACCTGCAATAAGTTTAATTAAGATAGGTATCTCGCAGTTATATACCTCCAGGTATCTGGAGGATTTTGTTGATTCAGATAAAGTTGAAAAGGAAATAGAATGTCGGGAATTCCCGAGCAGTCCAGTGGTTAGGACTCAGCATTTTCACTGCCGGGGCCCAGCTTCAGTACCTGGCCGGGGAGCTAAGATCCCACAAGCCAAGTGGCGAGGCCAAAAACAAAGAAAAACAAATAGAATGTATTACCTTTGTAAATAGTTTAAAGTATTAGAGGGTGGGCAAGAGACATGAAGGGACATTTCATTGAACAAGGCCTACAGATGGCAGGTAAGCGGATGTAAAGATGCTCAGCATCATTTGCCATCAGGGAAACGCAAGTTAAAACCACGTGAGGGGCTTCCCTTCCCTGGTGGCGCAGCGGTTGGGAGTCCGTCTGCAGATGCAGGGGACGCGGGTTCGTGCCCCGGTCCAGGAGGATCCCACATGCCGCGGAGCGGCTGGGCCCGTGAGCCATGGCCGCTGAACCTGCGCGTCCGGAGCCTGTGCTCCACAGCGGGAGAGGCCACAACAGTGAGAGGCCCGCGTACCGCAAAAAACCCCACAAAAAACAAAAAACCACATGAGGTACCACCACTCACCCATCAGAATGGCTAAAATTAAAAATAGTGACAACACTGAGTGCTGTCGAGGCTGCAGAGGACCCGGATCACTGTTGCATTGCTGGTGGGGGGTGAAAGGGAACAGGCCCTGGGAGGCTGTCTGACAGTTTCTCATAAACTGAACATCACCTACCGCATATGCTGGCAGTGGCACTCCTGGGCATTTATTCCAGAGAGACGAAAACTGATGTCCACAGTGGCTTTGTTTGTAAAACCCAAACCTGGCAACCACCCAGGTGTCCCAGGTGGCAGAGCAGGTCAGCCAGCTGTGGGGCACCACCTGCACCAGGGGGGCTGCGGGCATTGGCTGGGTGAAAAAAAGCCAGTCTCAAAAGCACCCTTATTCCTGAAATGACAGAGTTATGGAGGTGGAGAACAGACGACAGTGGGTGGGGGCAGCTGGAAGGCTCCTTGCGGGGGCCACTCTGCACCTGACTGCGGGGTGTTCCCGGGATCACACATGGGACCAGATGACAACTAAGCACACGGTGAGCAACGCCACGGTTTTGGGAAGACGTTCCCGTCGGGGAAACGGGGCAGATTCTCTGCCCCCGTCTGGACTTGGCCGTCTCAGGGTCTTTGTTTCTGTCCCGTCTCCTGAAACCCGGTGGCCTTTCTCATGCTCAGCTTTTCCTGTAAGATGGCTGCTCAGACAAAGGGTTCCCAGCCCCTCCACATCCTGCCGCTGCAGAAAGGGGGGACCCTCTGGCTGTGCCAGGGTCGCCCAGAGCGCCTGTGGGCATTTCTGTTGCGTCAACCCAGGAAGGAGGTACCCCGGGCGCCCAGGGAGCAGGCGTGTCCAGGCTCGCCTCCCACTGCTTCCCGCTCCTGGAAGGGCGGGGCAGGCAATTATCCGCTCTGCACTGGGTTCCCTGGGGGCTACCCTCCCCCACCCCCACGGTAAGAGAGTGTTCTCTGCAGGTACTCAGAAGGTGATGTGACCTGGGCGGGCATGGGCAGGCTCAGGACCCCCAGCCCCACGGAGCCCCCCGGGCCTGTCCCCCACTCCCCACGCCCGCTGGGCACCTGCACAGCCCAGGGAAGAGCAGGTGAAGGTCCTTAGCTCTTCCCAAGCAGAGCTTCCCAAGCTCTTATGCTCTTTCAAGCATAAACTCTTCCTTATGCTGGGGGAGGTCAATCATCAGCTAATTCATTGCCCGCAATTAGAAGGCGGCCTTAATTGCTCTTTACAACCCTAACCCCCCGCCCGGCCCTCCCCAACCTGGCCGGTTTCCCCAGGTTGTGGGCTGCCTGCAAATGTCACGCAGACCTTTGGGTGGGGCTGTCATCTGAAGAGCAGCAGGAAGCCGTGCCGGGTGCCCAGACACTCCACCCGGAGCTTACATTCCAGGGTCCTCACCGCCTGGGGACTGTGTAGTCACCGGTCACCTGGTGAAGGGCTGGGTAGGGACAGCACCTTGGGGGTGCCGGCTTCCGGGACGCCGTGCTTGCCAAGCGGACCTCTGGACCCCACGTGCACCTCGCTCACGGCTGAAAGACCAAGAGCACGTTTAACCTTTGCTGGAATCTTCTCAGAGCTCCAGGGACACAGCCCAGCAGGGAGGCCAGTCCCCTGCTTGTCGTTAGCAAACCTCTGAGCTGGGCTGGGATGACCTGGGTCTGGCTGCCTCTGGGGCTCAACCATCCCTGGCTGGGGCCCTGGGGATGGCGCGTTCCCAAGCCAGCCTGCAGGTGGCGCCCTTGTGCAGCAGGCGGCGGCCAGCGCCTCAGCTGCCCCAGGCCCTCGGATGGCAGGGAGCCAGCCTGGGCCTGGACCCTTTCCTGGAGGCGCAGAAATGTGTGTGTGGGTGTGCTCCTGGGCTGGCACTGAAGCCCCGTTCCCTGGGGGAGAAGAAGGGGACCCCGCCTCGACCAGCGCCACCCAGTGCCTCCCTGTTCCAGGAACCCGAAGACCCCCCACCCATGGCTGCCTGGGGTCCCCAAAACTGGGAGCAGCGCTGGGACAGCCCCAGCAAACTCGGGCTCTCAGGCCTGCCCAGCACACAGGTCCCCGCCCTCATTTTCTGTGTCGTCCCTGGGACTTGGAGGGGCTGTTCCTTCCCCTGCAGCCGTGTTCCTGTACCTCATCTCAGACCTCAGACCCCCCCTTCCATCCGATCACACAGCCCCTCGTCCTCGCCATGGGAGGGTCCCGGTCGGTTCCTGGGCCTGGATGCTGGGACCCCCAGTGGCACACCTCCTCCCTGACCCACGCCCAGGCTGCCCCCACCCACCGAAGCCCGCGTGGCCACAGCCACCCATTCACCCAGACACGCGAGTCAGGGTCTCCAGAAAGAGACGAGCAGGACGCACTTGGACAGACAGAGGTTCATTATGAGGGCGGGCATGGAGGCCGAGAGCCCCAGGGTGTGCAGTCGGCCAGCTGGAGGCCCCGAGAGCGCGGGGTCGCTCTGGGCCAGAGGCTGGAGGCATCCCCTTAGTGGGGAGGACCGGCCTCCTTGTTCCATTCAGGCCCTTGACATATCAGACAAGGCCCACCCTCACAGGAGGGCCATCTGCTTTCCTCTGCCCACCGATTTGTGTTAATCTCATGGAAAAACGCCTGGGACGAGGTCTGGACGCATACCTGGGCTCCCCGTGGCCCAGCCAAGCTGACACTAAATCAGCCCAGACCCTGGCTTGCTGTGGGGACTTGGGACTGCGTCGGAGCTGCTGCAAAGAGTGACAAACGCATAAGATGAGTGCACACATGTGCCCGTGAAAAGCAGATTGAATGCTTGGAAAGCCTGGTGGAGGACACGTGTCCCCACGATTCCCAGGATGGCAGGAACCGCCGCAGGGCCGGCTGCGCGTGGCCTGGCGTTCCTAGGAGTTAGGTTGACTCCAAATGTGTATCTTTTCAAAACTCCTCCCACTTTATAGTCTTAACCGACCAACCGCCAGTCCATCAGCAAAAACAACAAACGCCCACAAGGGACAAGTGGCTTCCAGGACACAAACCAAATGCACTGATCCTGACCAGTGCCCTGGGATCCCACGGCCCCGAGCAGCCCTCCCCTCTGACCCCCAACTCACTGCTCAGTGGACGCAGTGTGAGGAAGAGGGAGGCGGCACGTCCAGGGCTGGTCATCAGGCGGCTGCGGCCACCCTCGCAGACAGCTGCGGGACCCTCCCCGTGGAGCCTTGTGCCACACCAGCCACTCTGGGTTCCCAGCCACAGAAAGGCAGAGACGCTGCTGTTTCCAGGCACCGTGCTGGGGCCACCTGTTACGCAGCAGCACCTGACCCACACGGGGTTGGTCTGGAAGTGCCTTTTCCTGCCTCGTCCCCCGTTGCTCAGGACCAGCCACGTCCTGGCTGACCTCTGGGTGGACAGAGCCTTCCCTTGCACCTCGCGTTCCCAGGATTTCCCCTGCCTCTGTCCTCCTCGGTCCCTGGGCTGGCCTTTGCCCCGGGCCAGGGTCAGCTCTGCCTTCCCCTCTGGACAGGGTGGCTGGGAACGCGGCCGGGCCAGCATCCCCACGCCCCCCGGGCCCTCCAGGGAGGCCACGGGGGCCTCCGCCTTTCAGCCCGTGTAATACTTAACCCTGAGCGCCGAGCCCCGCCCTGGGCAAATATTTATTTGGCAATTAAGGGCTCACCGGGACGAAGGCCGCGGAAGGTTCACAGCCGCAGAGGCACAGGAGTAAACCGCAGTGGCCGGCCGGCGGGGAGGAGAGGGGTCATCGGCGTGGGGGCCCGGGCCGTGGGAGGCGAGCTGGCTGCACCTTGGGGACTTCGGGCCGCTCCACAGCAACGCCCCACCCAGCAGGAGGCCACGCTTGAAGGGCTTTGGACGTCCATCCCCAGTGCAGGGGGCGTGGGCGGCCCGCACAGGACGTGTCCCAGTGCCCGGCCGCAGTGTACTGAGGCCCCAGTAGCGGGACCGGAAGCGCCTGTACCCTGCAGGGGCCGAGGCCTGGAGACACGCCCGAAGGTCGCAGAGCTCCCAGCCTGGGGGTGGAACGGTGCCCTTGCCCCGGAGCTCGGGTACAGCAGTGGGACTGCTGCAGGCCGCTCCTGACGGCACCACCTCCAGCCCTTGCTCACCGTGGAGGGGCCATGGTGGGTATGGCGTGTCCTGCAGGGGCCTCAGCCGGGCAGGCTCGAAGGCCAGGAAGGGGGCTGTGGCCTGTCTCTCCCGACCACAGCGGCAGCAGCGTGGGCAGGGCTGGGCCCAGAGCTGGCTTCCGCCTGGATTCCAGCCAGGACACCTCCTGCCCGGCCCTCGGGGTGCCCTGGAGGGAGAAGCTGGGCGGGGGCTGTTTCCTCGGTCTAGCCTCGGTCCCCTCACCGACCCCCAGGAATCTCCTGGGCAGGTGCAGGTGCCACCCAGGCAGACCCTGTTCCCCTCTGCTCTCTGGGCGCTGGGCCTGCGGTCAGGTGCATAGAGGGGCCACACACCACAGAGCCCGGTCCACATAGAGCTGAGCCATCCAGGGAGTGATGGGCCTTGTCCCAGTCAAGGGCTGGCCGCCAGCTGAAAGAGAGCCCCAGGGTCCCAGGCAGAAATGTGAAGCATGGCCGTGGCAGATCCTGGCAGGGCCCCTCAGCCCCCGGGGCATGAGCACACACGTGCAGCTGGTGAGGATGGACAGCAAGGGGGGCGGTGGGAGGGGAGGAGGGGGACACAGGCCAGGGGGGCCGGGGAGGCCCCACAGTTCTGACTGGGGAAAGCCCCCCTCTCCGGCCACCCTGGAGTGTTGGCCTGCAGTGTGGTCCCAGTGTCCCCAGGGAGCAACACCAAAGGGACCACAGTGCCTGGCCTTCCATGTGGCCCAGGATGCGGCCAGCCTGCAGAGCCTGGGGGCCGGTTCTCCACCTACTTCTGACTGGATCTGGGAGGAGTCAGGAGGCCTCCCTGTGGCTCATCTGCAGAGTGGACGTGAGCCGGGGACACCAGTGGGGCAGTCACCTACCAGGCCACTGGCTCTCTGAGCTCATCCCTGGAATTCTGATCAGAAACAGGCAGCAGGGCGCTCACCCAGTGCCCCCAAAACCAACTTGTTATGCACAGATAATACAGGCCGACCTCTGTGGGTTCCGTTCCAGACCACCCAACATGGCGAATGTCACAATAAAGTGAATCACGTGTTTGCTTTCCCAGAGCATATAAGTTATATTTACACTGTACTGTAGTTTATTAAGTGTGCAATAGCATTATGTCTAAGAGAACCAATGTGCACACCTTAATTTAAAAATACTTTATTGCTAAGAAATGCTGTCATCTGACAACGCAGGGTTGCCACACACCTTCAATTTGTGAAACACAGTATCCGCGAAATGCAATGAAGACTACAGTGTGCCGACATTAGGCTGTGCGGCTACCATGCCCCATCAGGGAGGTGTCATAAGGCAAAGTGAGAAGATACAACATGGCCTTGGATGGAACGAGCGTGATTGGGTTTTTAACCCAGTATTTATTTACTTGGATTTACCTACACCAGTGCATAGGAAAACGTTTGTTAGGAAGCGTACGGAGATGCCAGCGCCTTCCGTGTGGGGTGGCGCTGCTGGCGGCTCCTTCCCACAGTCCAGCGCATCTTCCCCCATGAGTACTGGCTTGGTCGCCAGGGAAAACCCTGCCGCGTGCCGGTGATCTCCTGCCCGCGGTGCGGCTCCCCAGCTCTTTCTGCGTGAGTGGGCCCGTGGGCACCCCGCAGTTGCCTCCCACTGCCTGGCTCACTGCCAAGGGCCCCTTGGTTAAACATGGGAATTGCCAACCACTTTTAAGAGCCGGTGCCTCCCACCCAGGGGCCCACCGAGCCCCCCACCCTGGGGCGGACCGCGCAGCGGGAGCCATGGAGAACAGCACTTGAGCGTTTCTGGTGGCAGCGAAGTGCTGGGCACGGCTGGCTCTCTTCTCATCTCCCACGGCCTCGGCTTTGTCTTGCAGTCCCAAGGCCTGGCCTCCGGCTGCTGCACTGCCCAGCGCCTGCACGGGCTGGAGGGCCTGGCGCTCACCGCTCTTCAGAGAGAGTTGGGGGTGGTCGCAGGTTCCAGCCCATGGGCTTCTCGAGTCCACATTTCACCCCAGAAGGAAACACTGCGGAGCTGATGCTGCGTCACTGCATCCCTCTCACCCTAGAGAGAGAACCTGGCTGTTGGCCTTCCGAAGTTGCAGAAACCAGCTCGCGGGGCCTCGCGGGCAAGGCCTTCTCCATCACCAGAGCCCTCGGCTGCCACTCTGGCCTTGCAGGCCCCTGCCTGGGCCCTGGGACTCGAGCGGGCTGGTGCCTGGTGGAGGGGGGCACCCCGCTGGCTGGTACGGGCCTGGGAGCTCGCCAGACTTTGGACTCTAAGGGTTCTGACCCTGGGCCGACCCCAGGCCCCCTGAACTTCTGACGGCCTGGACCTGGACATGCCTCTCCAGGCACACCTTCCCAGCCGAGGGCCAGGCTGTGTCCTCAGCAGGGCTGGACCTGGTCCTCAGTCACTTCCCGGTGGTGGGTGGGGCAACACGGGCACACGCACACATGTGCACACGCTCCGAGGAGGTCCTGCCGGCTGCCCATCAGTGCCCTGCCACCACACACACTGGTGGACACGGGAAGCCGTCTCCCGCTGCCCCCAAGGGCTGAAAGAGCCTCATGGTCAGCGCTGCCCTTTTCTACTCTGGGCATCTGAGCTGCGCCTGCAAGCAGAGGTGATCGCCCCAGAGGCACAGGACAGAAAGCTGGACATGGGGAGGCTGTCACCACGTGGAGGCTGATGGGGTCCAGCTCTGACACCAGCCCTGGTGCAGGGCGGCCCGGACTCCCCTGTCTGGGGTCAGACCCTCCCCCTGACCCAGTGCTTTGTTCCAGGGACACCACTGACCCCCGCTGTTGGGGGTCATGGTCATGGTTCCAGCACCGTGGCCTCCCTCCCACCCTCCCTGGCCTGGACCTGCTGGGCACCCCCAAACTCAGACCTGCCCCCGGGCAGCGGGGCCCCTCCTGGTCTTTGTCTGCTGCTGCCACTTGTCACTCCTTCCCGGGCGAGGGCACCTCATCCTTCGCCAGCTCCCGTACACGCGTGGTTTCCCCGCAGATCTAATACCGCACGCTCCACCAATGGTCCTTCCAGTTCCTGCTCCCCCGGACATAAATTTCCCCCAAACCGGGTGAGAGGAGCAGGCACACCCCCAAGCTCCTGCATCTGCACCCCTTGGGTTTCTGCTCTTCACCTGCTTCTCCGGTGGTGCCCTGGCTCCGCCAGCAATGTTACGAGTCTGAACCAAATTCACTTCTCGATGCTGTTTCTCATGTTTCTCTGATTCTTGGTGCTAGATGCTTGCCTAAGCACAGCTTCCTGGAGGTGATTCCCTTGTGAAAAGATGTTACCTGGAGGCCAGAGGATTCTAATGCGTCAGTTCTTCAAATATCTTTTTTTTTTTTTGGCCGAGCCACGTGCCTTGTGGGGTCTTAGTTCCCCAACCGGGGATTGAACCCGCGCCCCCTGCAGCGGGAGCAAGGAGCCCTAAACACGGGGCCGCCAGGGAATCCCCTCAAATATCGTATATGTCGGGACAGCAAGCTCTTTTCCTGTCGTGTTTTCCATTGGAAATGACGAGACGTGTTCCTTCTTCCCTGCATATGATGATTTGTCTTCTGATATGCTGTCTCTACTCCCCTCGCCTGGATTCTCTGTCTGAGAACTGCGTGAGCATCTTAAATGCCAGTAGAATTCACGTCCTACAAGCTAACACCTGAGTCCCTGTGAGGACTCCACCAATGGTCCCTCTAGCTCCAAAGGGGCCTCAGGATGCAGCCGGATGTCAGGGAAGGGACCTGCCCACTGTGTCCGCTGCTGGACCCCGGCGCCCAGCACAGAGAATGTGGGCAGCAGGCAGCCTTCCTCGTGTTTGGAAGCTCGGTGCTCAGTGTGCTGTGTCTTGGGCCACCCCTGACTCCTGTGCATTGCACACCTTCCCACAGATGAGCAAAGGCTAAGGGAGGTCAGGGCTGAGGAAGGTCAAGCAGCACTGTGAGGTGTGCCCTGCTGTGCGGACTTGCAGTGAAGGGGCATGTAGGGTTTGCCTCTTAACATCAAGATCCTCTCTGCAACTAATGAAATGCAACAGTGTAGTAAAACTAGTACATCATGACCAAATGGGCTTGTAACAGGAATTCAATAGATTAAAGGAGAAAATGTGGTTACCTTATTTGATTCAGAAAAACTTTAAATAAATTTCAAAACCTAATTGTGATTTTTAAAATCACCTTTTAAAAAACTTGCATTAAAAGTGAAGTTCGGAAAAAAAAAAAAAAAAGTGAAGTTCGGGACTTCCCTGGTGGTCCAGCGGTTAAGACTCCACGCTCCCAACGCAGGAGGCCCGGGTTTGATCCCTGGTCAGGGAACTAGATTGCACGCGCTGCAACTAAGACCCAGCGGAGCCAAATAAATTTAAAAACAAATAAATGAATAAATAAAGTGAAGTTCACTAACACGATAAAGTTCACACATCAAAACATCATAGCAAACTTTACATTAACTGGAGAAACTTCCAATGCATTCTCTTTAAGATCTGGATGAGGTCAAGGGTGCGCCCATATAGTGGATACTGCCTAACATAGGACTGGAGATCATGGCCAACATGATAAAGAAAGAAAAATAAATGAGGCATATGATTATAAGAGAAGATAAAAAATCAATATTAGTTGCAGAAGATACAATCATCTATCTAGAAAAAACAGTAGAACAGATGGGAAAACTTTAGAATAAGAGTCCAATAAGATTGCTGAATAAATGACCAATCTACAAAAAATCAATAGTATTGATTAGAACATTAGGCTGAGTGAGATAAACCAGTCACAAAGGGACAAACAATTATGATTCCACTCATATGAGGTCCCTGGAGGAGTGAAACTCGAAGACTGGAAGTAGGAGGGTGGGTACCAAGGGCTGGGGGAGGGGGGGAGAGTGAGTTTTTAGTGGGGACAGAGTTTCAATTTGGGAAGATGAAAAGGTTCTGGAGGTGGATGGTGGTGATGGTTGCATAACAACGTGAACGTGCTTAATATCCCTGAGCTGTGCACTTAAAAATGGTTAAATAGTAAATTTTATGTTAGGTGTATTTTATCAAAATAAAAAAACAATAGTATAGGAATGAAGCCAGACAAGTGGCAAAAGTCGCACGTTGTATGAGTCCATTTCTATGAAATACCCAAAATAGGCAACTCCGTAGAAACAGAAAGCAGACTGGTGGTTGCCAAGGAGAACAGGGAGTCACTGCGTAACGGGTGCGGGGTTCCCTTGCAGCGGTGACAATGTTAGGCAACCGCGTGTAGAGGGGGTGCGGTTGCACAACACTGTGAATGTGCTGACGGCCACTGGAACGTACGCTTTAAAATGGTTAACTTTATGTCATGTAAATTGCACCTCAATTTTTTTTAATGAAAAAATCAATAATATTGCTCTATACCAGCAATAACCCATTAGGAGAAAGAGAATTCACAATAGCAAGGAAGAAAATAGAGTATCTAGGAATCAACTCAGGCAAGAATATACACAACCTGAATGGAGAGAACTGTAAACTGAGGTAAAGGCTGCGGGTGCTGATCTGGGTCAGTGGAGAGGTCTTCTGCCTTCCTGGGCGCAAGAGCAACGTTACACAGACATTGCCTCTTCCTAATTAATCTGTAAGGTCCATGCAATCCTAGTCAAAATTACAGTTGAAGTTTCACAGGGACTAGACAAATTTACTCTAAAATTCATGAGAGAAAAAGTCGTGAATAATGAGGTAAACATTTTAAAAAAGAGGGAAGAGGAGAGCTAGCTCTTCCAGATGTTGGGGCACATGGCAAGGTGACAGTTACACAAACCAGGCAGAAACGACATGTAGGCAGAGGGACGGGACGGGTTGCAGGCACAGACCTTACAGTCATGTGTGTTTAGTGTGCGATGACGGGGCCAGATGGAGTAACCGGGGTGGGGATGGGAAGCAGGCTTACGGTATAGAGCACGTGCAAGACAGGTGGTCCAGGGAGAACCCATCAGTGACACCCGGTGGCCTGGGAGAGACGGGGAAGGAGACCTTAGACACAACCTCAAACGCACGAACCCTCGGGCAAACAAGGGATGCACTTGATTATAAAAACCAGGATTTCTGATCAATGGATAGGCAGAACTGGAGAAGATCATTGAATGTGCCCATCCGTAGGGACTGTTATCTGGGATATACAAGGAACTCTGCAATTTAACAGGAAAGGAGAGGAATCCTAGCAAAAAAGTGAGAAAATGATCATGTTTCAGAAGACCTCGTGTGGGGACACCTTCAAGCCCATTAGCAGTTAGAGAAACACACGTGAGTCACGAGGAGGGGCCGTCTCACCGTCAGCCTGCCTGACATGGAGCGCTGGAGTGTGTGCGGGCATGGGGCCCATGGGTGAGTGTAGACAGGGTGGGCAGGTGTGGGGGGGCAGCCCGGCTGGGGATGTGGCCAGCTGGGTGAGGGCATCCCCAGAGAGCTGTATGGGGGTGGCAGGCATGTGTGGGGGGGCAGCCTGAGGAGGGCAACTCACAGGTTCTGGAAGCTCAGGGCTACACAGGTGCCTCCTGAAATCCGATGCTGAGTGAATGGGGGGATGGGAGGAATGTGGGGTCAGCAGTGCCGGCACCCAAAACAACCAGTGCAGCCCGTGGGGAGCCCCCTACAGGCAGGATGGGGCGGGGGGGCGGGACCGGCACCCCTCGTCTGAGGTCGGAAGGACCGAAGCCCTCTTGCCCGAGGAGCCCCAGCCATGCGCACCCGACCGGCTGCACCGGCGGTCAGGGGTCCTGGCCGTGCGGCCTTGCCCAGGTCACTTCCTCACTGCCCCCTGGGTGACCACCACATCAGCAGGCAGGCCCTGAAGGGCCTCCCCGGCACGTGTGTCCCTGGGGTTTATTCCCAGCATGGGCCTGTGGTTGCCCAATGCACCCTCCTGATTGCCCGCTGTCCCTGAGTAGAGCCTGCGGTGTGCAGGGGTCACACGCTACCGGAGGAATGTGGGGACCCCAGTCGGGTGGGGTGGCGGGAGCCCCTCTCCTGCCCCACCTTCCCAGGCCCCTCGTGTCTGGCCTCCCTGCTCACCTCACCTCTGGCTGCTGCACGGGAGCCTCACCCCCAGCCCCCCACCAAGCTCAGCCTCCAACGTGCAGGGCTCCCTAGGGTGGGTCCTGGGGCTCTGAGCCCAGGGCCCACGTGGCGGCGCAGAGCTGGGCCGCCTGGAACCCCGTCCTCTGGTGCTGGTGATCCCGTGTCCTGGGGAGTCCAGTGCCCTCCCTCACGGGGCCAGTGGGCCTTGCCTGGGCCGCCTTGAGCATCAGTCACTCCTGTCCCAGAGCTGGAGAAAATCAAGGTCTTTTTAAAGGAAAGCCCTGGTCTCCCAGCTCACTGTGTGAAGGCCATCCTGGGGGGCAGGGGGGTGGCCAGACTGCCCCACCTCCGTCGTGGCCACAGGGCCCACAGGAGCTCGAGCGGCCCCTGCCACGTGCTGCTGCAGGGTCACGGGTCCAATCTTGGACGCGCACAGAGCTAACCCCGGGCTGGAAGCGGGCGTGCAGGGCGCAGGGGTGGCACGGCTCGGCTCCAGCAGTTTGAAATATGAGGCTGTTGGAAGAAATCACAGAACCGGTGCGGGTTTAGAGGCCAGGGAGGTGGGCGCTGCGGGCGGGAGAGCTGTCGCCAAGGCGGCTTCACGTCCAGAGAATGAGGCGAGACCGGCCGGCTGCTCGTCTGGGCGCCAGTAGGCTCCCCGAGCCCTGTAGCCACTTCTTCCCTTCTTCCTTCTCTTTTTTAGCCAAGGCAGGTTTCCCTGTTATTGTTGAGGGCTTTGCTCCTGAGTGAAAGCCCCCTGGCATTCTGTGTAGACAGGCACTGCACACAACCTTGGTTTTCTCCCAGGCAGAAGTTAAAAATTATTCAAGGCAGAATTCCTGGGCTGTGTTGCAGAGGCCGGTTGTACCAGGCAAAGGCTTCCACCGCATCCCCCGGCCAGGCCGCGATAAGGCAGCCGGGGAGCCAGCCTCGGCGACACCGCCCGCCGCCCTCGTGGGGACCAGGTAGGACTGCGGCTCCCATGCAAGCGCTGGGGAGAGCTTGTCTCGTGGGGTCTGTGGTTCCCCCATGGCTTCTGAGCACAGCTGGCTCGAAACATCCCTTCCCCCCAACTCTAAAGCTTTTCCTTCTGAGCGGCCGTCCAGCCCTCGGTCTCTGGGGCGTCCCGGTGGGGCCACTGGGGACGTCCCAGCGGTGAGCGCAGGGGCCATGCCCTGGGCCGGGGGTGCCTGTGGGGAAAGTGGGGGTCTCTGGGAGAGCTTTTCTCGGCTGGAGGGGTTTTCCAGAGAGCCGTCTGTCTCTGCTGTTTGTTGGGCGATGGGGTGGGGATCGTGCCCTCTGAACACATTTGGGGGAGGTGGAAATAGCTGGGCAGGCTGGAGCTCCCCAGCGGGCCACGGGGGACATTCCGCCCCACTTGAGGAGATCCCTGGGATCCCCCAGGAGAAGTTGGGGACCTCGATGACGTTTGTGGGTGTTTTCGAGCTTCCAGTGGACAAAGGTGACTGTTAAGGCCCGAAACTGTTCCCGGGCCTGCCTTTAACCAGCCACCTCTGAGAACAGCCGGAATCCAGGGCCCAGTGGGAAGGCGGCAGGTCTGAGACACCTGAATTTACATGACGGTGGCCAGAGGCTCTTGCTAGGGAACCAGATTTATTCCACTTAACGAGATGCTGTGTCTGTGAATCACCCCAGAGGAGTGGAATTCGGAACTGGCTAGATTTCCTTCATCAAAGCTGAAATTCAGTCCCGCACTGGGTGTCCCGGTAACAAGTAGGCACAAAAGAAATAAAACGTGGGCCTAAGACCCGGGACCGCTCCATCACAGCGCTCGCCCCGGGGGTCTCCTGGCAGGATGCGGTGGATGCAACGGCACCTGACTGGGAAGGTGGACTCGGGGTAGAGGTGCTGGACCCCACGTGGCCTCATGATGGGAAAACCCAGAGAAACGCTCTGTCCCAGCAGAATATCAACTGTCAGAGAAGAGGCGGGGAATGTGGCGAGGTCGGGGATTCAGAAGAATCAGGCAAGGTGATGAGAGACACTACCCAGAAAACACAGCGAAAGCAGACAGGTCCACAGCCGAGTTTGATTACAGGTCCTTCCAGCATTATGGAAACAGTTCCCAGGCCGCAGAGCGGGGGTAGGGCACCAGATGAGTTTTAATTTCATTTTTGTCAAAGTTATACTTGCATGTGGTTTAAGAGTCAAGCATTTCTGCAAGATTCGGACAAATGTCCCCGCCACCCACCCAGCCGGCCACAGGGGCCACCGTTTCTGCCCCCCAGATAATTCCTGCACTCTACCAGCATCTGTGCGACAGCATGATTGAATGACAACTTCTTGGGGTTTCAGATTTAGGTATTGTCTATTGAATTCACCCCAGGGAAGTTGGGTTTATTTCTTCTTAGTTCTTCTTCCCCTCTCCCCCACAGACTCGGGTCCCCCCGTTTTTCCAAAGGAATGACGTTATAATTTGAGTTCGCTCTGAATTCAGCGGTTAGATTTGTGTTCCCACCAGGCCTGTGACAGGCCGTGGTTACTGTTCCAATCAGAACATGTGTTGTTTTCAACACATGTTGAAACATGTGTTGAACACATGATGTTAATCATCGCCTTCCTTTTTCATACTTGCTGAGTTTTCTCTGCACTCACGACTAATTCATCCTCAGACTCTCGCCAGTGGCTTAAGTTCAAACACATGGGTATTTCTGAAGTGGTCCGTCCAGGAGCCTCCACCCTTTGCCCGTGGTGGCCCATCCTCCTGGGTCTACATCAGGGCTGCTCCCTCCACCCCTGAGATCTCCCCTGGCCTTCACCCAGAAGATTCCCTTTGCTTCTCCTGGTTGGATTTCCCTGGCCCCCACACCCTCCTTTTCCTCGGTTCACTCCTGCCCTGGTGGAGCACGTCCTTGCTGAGAAAGGGCGTCTGGCAGACATGTGGCTTTCGATGCCCTGTCCCTCCCCTGACGTGGAGGCGCGTTGCTGGGTGTAGAGTTCCAGCCCAGAACCACGTCCCTCCAAAGTGGGACCCCAGCTTCTGAATTTACCTGCTGCTGTGGGTAAATTCAACCCCACTTTAATTCCTGATCTGTGGTGTGAAACTGGTTTGTCTTTTCGTTTTATTTTATTTATTTATTATTTTATGACTGCGTTGGGGCTTCGTTGCTGCCCACGGGCTTTCTCTCTAGTCGCGGCGAGCAGGGGCTACTCTTGGTTGTGATGCGGGGGCTTCTCATTGTGGTGGCTTCTCTTGTTGCGTGGGCTCTAGTAGTTGTGGCACGTGGGCTCAGCAGTTGTGGCTCGCGGGCTCTAGAGCACAGGCTCAGTAGTTGTGGCGCATGGACTTTGCTGCTCCGCAGCATGTGGGATCTTCCTGGACCAGGGCTTGAACCAGTGTCCCCTGCATTAGCAGGCAGGTTCTTAACCACTGTGCCACCAGGGAAGTCCTGACTTGTCTTTTCTTCCTGGAAGTTTCGGGGCTTCTTTTTGTCTCTGGTGTCCTGACAGTTCGTGCAAATGACCTTCGTGTGGGTTCCCTTTCATCCTCTGCCAGGTGCCCCATGGCTCCGCCAGTCTGGAAATTCTTGTTCTTTATTTCCAGGAAATTTTCTTTAATTATTAATTTTAAATTGTTTCCTGGCTTCTGTTTTCTCCGTTCCCTCTTTCGTGGTAAATATCACTGAGACGTGGGACTTCATAGGTGGGACCCAGGGACCCGATCTCCCTTTCTGGGTCTTTCAGCTTTACTTTACAACTCCTTTATTGAGGTTCATGTTTGAATATTTATTGCTAAAGCATTCTGACCTTTCTCCGTGATCACAATACTGCCTCTTATGTCTTTGAGGAGATCAATTATGGTTGCGTGGGGTTTTTTAAGTCTTCTTCTCCTTGTACAGACTCTGCCTGGAGAACTGCAGTAAATAGATTTTTCCCCTAGTTCCTTACAGTCACACTTACTATATCAAAGTTAAAACTTGAACATAGCAAAATAATCTATAAGCAAAGTCAGCAGACAAATCATCAATTTGAGAAAATATTTTAATGCATATGACACATGGTTAAAATAAATATTATATTAAGAACTTATAAACTGTCAAGAAAAAGACAAGAAACTCTGTGGAAAAATGGGTGAAGGCTGTGAGTGGGCGATCCACTGAGCAAATCCAGGAGCTGTTAGACTTGGGAACGTCCAGATTCGCTGGCGTCAGGGAAGCGAGAATCACGGACACCGGGTCAGTGTCCAGGGAGCAGAGCCTGGGACGGGCTCCTTGTGTGGGAGGCGCGTGGAGAGGGGTCTCGGGAGACGGCCTCAGGGAGCAGGGAGCAGGCCAATCTACCCCACCTCAGTATGGGTCACTGCCCCAAGGGTGACCTCCCAGGAGGCCTCAGAGAACCCTGGGCAGCAGGGGCCGTGCACCTGCCAGAGGAGGCCTGGGGAGGGCACCAGGCTTCTTCAGAGGTGAGATGTTACCGGGGATGCGTCACACTGGCAAAAATGAAAAAGCAAAAGCATGTATCGCTGGAGGGGCCAGAGTATGGGCAGCTGGCTCTCACTTGTTGTAGAAGAGCTCAGGGCTAGGCCGTCTGGTCGCCATCACACAATTAGAAGCATCTGCAAGTCCCGACTCTGGGGGATGCCCTCAAGGACACCAAGCAGGGGGGATCCTGCGGCATCTCATGGCCTCTCTTGGGGTGGTGGGTGCAGAGCGAGCGCCGGGTGTGCAGTTGGCCTGGGGCGGCCGTAACAGAGTCCCACAGACACGGAGCTCATACAATAGAAGTTGATTTCCGCCCAGTCCTGGAGGCTGCAAGTCTGCGACCAGGGCTCTTGGGAGGCCGCTCTCCTCTGAGTGCAGAGGGCTGTCTCCACATGTCCTCCCGGGGTCTGTGTCCTGATCTCCTCTTCTTATAGGGGCACCAGTCACATTGGATCAGAGCTCACCTCATTGGCCTCGTTTTACCTTAATCCCCTCTGTAAAGGCCCCATCTCCAAACAGCCACATTCCGAGGTTCTAGGGGTCAGAGTTTCAACATATGAATCTGGGGAAACACAGCTCAGCACAACAGGGGGTTAGTGTGCAGCCCCTCCAAGGAGGGGAGGCGTCCAGGTGACCTGGAGGTGTCAAGACACAGGTGAGAAGTGGGATGTTTATACAACCCGTCATTCTTGCAAAGGCCCCAGTAAAACTCCATAGTTACATAAGCATACGCTGCAGATCACACGCGCTCATGTTCTACGTGTAAGTATCGAGTTTTGTGCACAAGGACAAAACACAGAGGAAAGCGAGCTGGAGTGACACCTGGGGACTCGGGACATTGGTAGAGGGAGGGGGCAGTACGGGTAACCCACACGGTCACGTGAAATGATTTAGGCACACGTGTCTCTGCGAAGAACAAATACATTAAAATGCCTTCTACAGGAAGAGAGAGGGTGCATGCATGGGGTCTGAGGGGTGGCCGAGGTGGGGGCCCTGGTCTGTGGGTGGGGTCCCGGTGGGGGTCCTGGTCTGGCTGTGGGTCCCGGTGGGGGCCACGGTCTGTCTGTGGGGTCCCAGTGGGGGCCCTGGTCTGTCTGTGGGTTCCCGGTGGGGGCCCTGGTCTCTCCGTTGGGTCCCCATGGGGGCCCTGGTCTGTCTGTGGGGTCCCGGTAATGGCCCTAGTCTGTTCGTGGGGTCCCAGCAGTGGCCCTGGTCTGTCTGTGGGGTCCCAGTGGGGGCTGGTCTGTGTGTGGGGTCCCGGTGGGGTTCCTGGTCTTCGGTGGGATCCCGGTGGGGAATCTGGGCTGTCTCTGGGGTCCCGGGGGGGCCCTGGTCAGTCTGTGGGGTCCCGGTGGCAGCCCTGGTCTATCCGTGGGTTCCCGGTTGTGACCCTGGTCTGTCTGTGGGGTCCCGGTGGGGGTTGGTCTGTCTGTGGGGTCTCGGTGGGCACTGGTCTGTCTGTGGGGTCCCAGTGGGGGCCCTGGTCTGTACTTTGGGTCCCTGCAGGGGCCCTGGTCTCTCCATGGCGTCCAGGTGGGGGCCCTGGAGTGTTCGTGGGTTCCCGGTGGGGGCCCAGGTCTGTCTGTGGGTTCCCAGTGGGGGCCCAGGTCTGTCTGTGGGGTACCGGTGGAGGGCCTGGTCTGTCCGTGGCGTCCCGGTGGGGGAGCTGGACTGTCCGTGGTGTCCCAGTGTGGGCCCTGGTCTGTCCGTGGGGTCCCAGTTGTGGCCCTGGTCTGTCTGTGGGGTCCCGGTGGGGGTTGGTCTGTCTGTGGGGTCTCGGTGGGCACTGGTCTGTCCGTAGGGTCCCGGTGGGGGCCTTGATCTATCCGTGGTGTCCTGGTGGGGGCCCTAGCTGTCTCTGGGGTCTCGGTTAGGGCCCTGGTCTGTCAGTGGGGTCCCGGTGGAGGCTCTGTTCTGTCTGTGGCTTCCCTGTGGGGACTGGCCTGTCTGTGGCGTCCCGCTGGGGGCTGGTCTGTGTGTGGGGTCACGGTGAGGGCCTTGGTCTGTCTGTGGGATCCTTGTTGGGTCCGTGCTCTGTCTGTGGGTTCCCTGTGGGGACTGGCCTGTCTGTGGGGTCCCGCTGGGGGTTGGTCTGTGTGTGGGGTCCTGTTTGGGGCCTTGGTATGTCTGCTGGGTCCCGGTGGGAGCCATGGACTCTCTGTGGGGTCCTATTGGGGATTGACCTGTCTGTGAGGTCCCGTTAGGGGCTGGTCTGTCTGTGGGTTCCTGGTGCGGGCCCTGGTCTGTCTGTGGGGTCCTGGTGGGTGTCCTGGTCTGTCCATTGGGCTCCCTGATCTGTCCGTTGGGTCCCTGAGGGGGCCCTGGTTGGTCCGTGGGGTCCCAGTGGGGACCCTGGTCTGTCTCTGCTGTCCCAGTGGGGGCCCTGGACTGTCCTTGGGGTCCCGGTTGTGGCCCTTGTCTGTCCATGGGATCCTGGTGGGGGCCCTGGAGTGTCCGTGGGGTCCCGGTGGGGGCCCTGGTCTGTCTGTGGGGTCGCAGTGGGGGCGCTGGTCTGTCTGTGGGTTCCCGGTGGGGGCCCAGGTCTGTCTGTGGGGTCCTGGTGTGGGCACTGGTCTGTCTGTGGGGTCCTGGTGTGGGTTCGTCTGTCTGTGGGGTCTCGGTGGGCACTGGTCTGTCCGTAGAGTCCCGGTGGGGGCCTTGGTCTGTCCGTGGTGTCCTGGTGGGGACCCTGGCTGTCTGTGGGGTCTTGGTTAGGGCCCTGGTCTGTCAGTAGGGTTCCAGTCGTGGCCCTAGTGTGTTTGTGGGGTCCCACTGAGGGCCGTTCCATGTGTGGGGTCCCTTGGAGGCCCTGTTCTATTGGTGGGGTCCCGATGGGGGCCCAGTTCTGTCTGTGGTGTCCTGGTGGGGGCCCTGGTTTATCCGTGGAAACTTTGTGGGGACTAACCTGTCTGTGATGTCCCGTTGGGGGCTGGTATGTCTGTGGAGTCCCGGCGGGGGCCCTGGTCGGTCAGTGGGGTCCTGGTCAGGGCCCTGGTTTGTATGTGGGGTCCCGGTGAGAGTCCTGGTCTCTCCGTGGGGACCCACGGGGTCCCTGATCTGTCTGTGGGGTCCCTGTAGGGACTGGTCTGTCTGTGGGGTCCAAGTGGGGACCCACGTCTGTCTGTGGGGTCCCGGTGGGGGCCCTGGTTTGTATGTGTGGTCCCGGTGGGGGCCCTGGTCTGTCTCTGAAGTCCTGATGGGGGCCACAGTCTGTCTGTGGGGTCCCCGTGGGGGCTAGTCTGTCCTTTGGGTCCCGGTAGGGGCTGGTCTCTCTGTGGAGTCCCGGTGGGGGCCCTGGTCTATCCATTGGGTCATGGTGGGGTTCCTAGTCTTCCGTGGGATCCCGGTGGGAGCCCTGGTCTGTCCGTTGGGTCACGGTGGGGGGCCTGGTCTGTCTGTGGGGTCCCCGTGGGGACTGGCCTGTCTGTGGAGTCCCGTTGGGGGCTGGTCTGTGTGTGGGGTACAGGTGGGGGCCATGGTCCGTCTGTGGGGTCCCATGTGGGGCCTTGGTATGTCTGTTGGGTCCTGGTGGGAACCATGGACTCTCTGTGGGGTCCCGTTGGGGACTGACCTGTCTGTGGGGTACCGGTGGTATCCCAGGTCTGTCTGTGGGGTCCCCGTGGGGATCCTGGTGTCTCCCTGGGGTCCTGGTGGGGGCTGGTCTGTCCTTGAGGTCCCGGTATGGGCTGCTCAGTCTGTAGAGTCTCGGCGGGGTCCGTGGTCTGTCTGTTGGCTCCCAGTGGGGGATCGTGTGTCTTGGCTGTGGGTTCCCTCGCCTGTGAGAAACGAGGGGTCGGGAGGGCTGACGTCTTCTCTCCGTCCTGAGAGAGGCCTGGTGTGAACCGCACGGGGCCTCCGTCTCACCGCCCACCGCCCGCTCCCCTTCCAGGGCCACGGTGGGCACCCACCACCCCTCAGGCTGGCTCCCCCTCCCTCCCCACCCATCCCCCTCCACCAAAACCAGGACACCCCGGCAAACCATTCCTCACGTCCTGTTAACACCAGTAACACCGGAGGGGCCGCTGGGCTCCCCAGGACAGTCACACGTGGTTCCCAGCAGGCAAGGTGACCTCGAGGGAGCAAGGGTCCCCGGCACTGCGCCCCACACGGCAGGCAGGCTTAGGGCCACGGAGGTGCCTATAGGACCCAGGTCCTCCATGGGCGGGGCGCGAGCGTCTCCCAGTGCCCTGCTGAGCGGGTGTCCACACCGTGGCCACACAGAGCCCCCGGAGGAAGCGGCTACACCAGGGGCCTGCAGCAGGACCCACGTTTGTGTGGGCAGAGCTGTCCCCCAGGAGAGGGGCTGAGGTGGGGGGCCACTGCAGCCCTCGGCCTGTGGCGGGGGAGGGGCCAGCCGCGCTCTGAGAATTGGGGGCGGGGGGCCGGAGACGCCGGGTGGAGGGGTGGCCCTGGAGGGCTCTGGGCTGAGTGTCTGGGGGGCGGTGAGCGGAGGACTGCAGGGCCGCTGGCAGGGCCGCTGGCTGGGGTGTTGGGCGGCTGCGGCCACCTGGCAGAGAAGGGTGAGCTCAGCCGTGGTCTCACTGGGAAGGCTGTGTGGAGGGGCTGCTGCGGCCTGGGGGGCTGGGGCCTGGGGGGACGGTCAGCCTGAAGCCTCAGAAGCAACGTCTGAGCTCCAGGCCTCACTGAGCAGGGTTTCTCCCTAGAGGCGGCTTTGGTCACGCCCAAGGACAGAGCACGGGGTGCGGGCCTCAGCTCTCGGGATGCAGCTCGACCCCGGGGCTCCTGGCAGCACGGGGTGGGGGGGAGGCCGCTGGGTAAGCACCCCAACCTGCCCCAAGGTGGAATGGAAACACAGAACTTTGGACGCCTCTGACGTAAGCAGACAGACGCCCACCTTCCACAGCAGGTTGGGGGTGGTGCCGGGGCTCTGGTCCCCCGGGGTCCCCACCCAGGCAAGGCCTGTGGGAAGAAAGGAGAGGGTCCTTCTTCTGGTGGGACGCATGCAGTCCCGCCTTCCTTTGCCCGGTGGATCGGAGCGCAGGTGCAGATCTGCAAACAAAGGTGCGGGTCGGTAGGCCAGGCCGGCTTAATCCTTCCCTGGGGTGGGGCAGAGCAGCGGGGGCAGAGGCCAGCGGGGCCAGCGGTGCTTTGCCCTGGGTGCCCGGCCACGCGCCCTCAGTGGGGATAGTGGAGCTGCACCCGAGCCCCAGCTGAGCAGCTGTCAGCCACCCCCACCCCGGCCCACCCCAGTGGTCCTGCCAGCGAACAATGCCCAAATGCGGCGGGAGCCAGCGCCCCGGCAGTGGCCTCCCTGTGGGGAGCGCCCCTCCCAGGGTAGGGAGGGCGCGGCTGGGCGGGGAGCTTTGTGTAAGGAAACCTGAGCCCAGCCAGGTGCCCAGGTGCCCAGGTGCGGGGGCAGGGCTGGGTCTCTGCTCAGGCTCCGGTCGGCGCGCGCAGAAGGGGTGGGAGGGGAGGGGACTTCCGAGCCGCCGGCGAGGTTCCCCCCAACCCCTGCGAGGCCCCCTCCATTGAGCGCAGCCCCGCACCCGTGAACTGCAGGGGGCTTGGAGCAGGGCAAGCCAACATTTGCTCTTCGGGGACCATCCTTTTGGCCCCATCACCAAGTCAATCTCAGAGAGGGATCTCAGGAAATGTCAAACCTTTAGGTTGAAGGGGCTTTGCTGGTGGAGAGTCCTGGCTCCGCCTCCACCCCCTTCCTCAACCCTCTGTGGATCCTGGGGCCCCCTCACAGGCCCTGGGCCCCCCAGCCCTCTCCAGTGTCCAGAGCCGTGGGTCCTGCTGGGACCTTGGCAGGGTCCCAGGCGCACGGGACACCCTGAGCCTGACTGTAGGAGCATCCCCCTGGGGGTCTGGGGACCACGGGGGTCTCTTGGAGACAGGACCCCTCCAGCCCCACGTGGCCCACCCCAGGGGTGTAGCACAGCCACTGGGCCCAGGTTCAAACCACTGTGACCCAGGGAGGTCCAGACTCTACTGTCACAGGAGTCAAGGGAAGCCTTTGGGACGAGTGGCCGCAGGCATTAGTGGGAAGGGGGTGGGGTCTCCTGAGGCTCTCGCTGCCCTCTGGGCTCAGCCCACACCCCCAGGGCGTCAGGGGCCCCTCCTCCTGTCCCTTCCCCGTGACTCTGCCTGCTTCCTCCTCTGGGTTCCGGACGCTCCCCATCCACACACACGCGTCGCTCACACACCCACAATCCCACACTCCCCGTGCACAGCCTCGTGCACACACGCACACAGAGGGGTGTGCAACTGCGGCTGGTGGCCGGGTGACAGCGCGCTGCAGACGCTCCCGGCCCCATCCTGGGTGCCCGTCTCATTCAGCCCTCAGGACCAGGGGCTGGGCAGCCCCACTGAAGCCTCGCAGAGAGAGAGGTCTCACCAGGATGGGGCTCTTGCGTGCTCTCGGCCGGGCCGGGCGGCCGTCCTCACCCCAGGCTCCACCTGACTTAAGCCACCAGCTCCTTCCATCCTCCACCTTCTCCAGAAACAGGGCATGACCCCTCCACCCCCACCCCAGGTCGACCCCTTCAGGAAACGCTCCCTGACTGTTTCCTACCTTCCATCACACGCTGGACATTCGGCAACTCGTCCACTCCTGACGGCAGTGAGAAGGACAGAGCAGAGGACTCAGAGGACGAGGGAGGGGCGGGGGAGGGACGTGCTGGCCGCAGGTCTGGAGCCGGACAGCTGCCGCCCCTCGCTGGCCGGGGCTCCTGGGCAGTGTAGCGCACCCGCTTTTCCAGGAAGCTGAGTTTAAACTTGTGCTCCTTAAAGGCGGCATCCTTTGTCCTAAGACCGCGTGCCCCCCCCCCCCCACTTACTGCTGTGAACATGTTTGCTCTGTAAGATGTGGGCTGGGAGATGGTGGCATTTGTCAATGTCCTTTTCATCAGATTAAATACGTGCTGGTCCCCAAAGTCCAGGACAGCGGGGCTGGGGCTGCGCCTTTGAGGGGAGGACAGAACAGCAGGCCAAAAGCTGGGCTCCAGTGTGACTGGACGGACAGATGGACGGACAGATGGACGGTCCAGGGGCGGCCCTGCCTGGGGCCTGGCGGTCGGCAAGCCTACTCGCTACCCAGCTGTTCTCACGGGCGTGTCCAGCTTTGGGGCAGCACCGTCCTGAGTGTGGGCGGCCATGGGGAGGGCCGTCCTGGGGAGGCTGCATCCTAGAGCTCAGGGCGCCTGGTGGCAGCGCGATCTAAGACAGCAGGAGTCAGCACTTCCAGTTCAGACGCTTTGCTTTTCCATAGAGCTGTGCTCTGTTTCTATGCACCAACCTGCGTAACAATAAAAGGCCTTTGGCCGAACCCAAATACTCTGGGCTTTCAGGACGTGAACCCCCTTCACGTAGGGCTGCTTTTTGCTTCCGGCTCTGGCCCTCAGCTGGGATCTGCTTTGGAAAAGACAAAAGGCAGAGGAAGGGGTGGGAGGAGGAGTGCGGACTGCGCGGAAACGAGGCGCCTCAGCGCCTCTGGGTCTGTCCTTTCTTCTCTCCCCCCCCACACCGCCGTTTACCACCCCCCTTCTTCCTGCATGAAATCCCACACCCTGTGGGTCTGTTTCCGGTCTCTGCTGGGGCCACTGGCCTGTCCTCCTGGACTCGGGCGAATGCTCCCACACTGCCTTTCCCTCCAGGCTTGTCTCGGCGGGTTCTGCCACCCACCCCCGCCACCCCCCTACCCCCACGCTGGCCTCGGGTCCGTCCTGGTGCCGCAAGCTCCTCCCGGAAGCGTCTCATGCAGCCCCAGCTCAGCACCCCGCCCTCCCCGCAGCACCCACTCCCAGGCCAGGGCATTCCCAAAGCCCTCAGGCCGGCACCC
This sequence comes from Leucopleurus acutus, assembly GCF_964270905.1. NCBI lineage: Eukaryota > Metazoa > Chordata > Mammalia > Artiodactyla > Delphinidae > Leucopleurus > Leucopleurus acutus. The sequence goes on along the minus strand of NC_139143.1, from coordinate 193,264,371 downwards.
CTCCCACCCTGGCAGACCCCTGCCCAAGGCCCCAGGGCCTAAGCTGGTCTCTGGGGACCCCTGAGGAAAACTCACTTTGCAAACAGGATAGGAACACAGAGGCTCGTTCCAGGTGGACCCCCCGCTGCCCGGCACCTCTGATGGGTCGCGGTCAAAGCCGCGACCCCAAACACCACACATCCACTTCTCCTTGGCCATCACGCTCGAACACCCTAGGGGGGTGCCTCGGGGACACCCCCGCGTGTACCTGCCCTCATGAGCCTCCCTGAGCTGACACACTTGTGTCACACACCTGTGTGCATCCCAGGCCTGAGCGCCGTCAACCCAGAATCGGACCAGGACCATGGAACCCCAGACGAGCCCCTCAGAGGTGCTCTCTGTGTCCATCCACGGGACACTGGGGCCCAAGTGCCCTCCTGTGTATACCCACACCTGCCACCGAAGACCCCGGGGTGACCAGACGCGAGAAACAGGTTGATTCCCCAAGGGGTCTGGGGCAGCAGCCAGGCGTGAGAGCCCATCCCTCAGAGGGCAGGACAGGTGACTCAGACCCCTTCCATGGATGTGTGATGACGGGAGTGGGGGCCACGTACTCCCTGGGGGGGCACAGGGGTGCAGCCTCTCCCCTCCTGCTGGGGCTCTCTCCTCATGGGGTGCTAGACCCCCCGAGAGGCAGGACCCCCGCCTCTGACTGTGAGGATGGAGGGCAGCCAGAGTGAAGGTGGGCTGGGAGCTGCCCTCTCTCTGGCCCACCCCCCGCCACTCTCAGGAAATGAGGTGCAGTGTCCGGCGCCCACAAAGAGGACCTGGGTGCCCCTGGCTGTGGTCGCAGTGGCTTCTCCCTGACAAGGCAAAGCCCGGGGCCAGGCTCCGCCGGGGGGGCTGGGGGCGCAGCCACCCCACTCGGGGGAGGCTCTGGGAGTCTGTAGGGTGAGACCTGAGGGGGGGAGGCTCCCGGGGGGAGGCACAGCCATGTGGGGAAGGATGGGACAGGACAGAGTCCTGGGGTGACTCGTGTCATCTCGCAGACACAGGGACCCTCCTGGGCCGTTGGCGGGCCAGGAGGAGGGGTGGAGAATCCCCGGATGGACTTTTCCCCTGAAAGACCCAGAGCCCGGATGGAATCCAGCAGCTGAAAGTTGAACCGTGTCTCGAAGCCCCTTCCCAGTCACCTTGTGCAGCCAACGGCAGGAGCAGGGCTGTGGAGCCGGCTGCACTTTTAGATTTTGTGAGCGTTTTGCCCACAAGGTATAACATTGTCCTGAAGTCCACGCTGCCGGCCAGCCTTCCCGCTGACTCCAGTGCAGTTTTATCAGCAGCTCGCGGGTCCCCATGCCTCGCTGCGGCATTTCACGGGGGCGATAACAGTGCTCCCATGGTTCTGGAGCCGGTGGGGCCACACTGGGCCCCCAGCACAGACCAGCAGGCCTGTTCTCTGCAGCCCGGTTGCCCCTGACGATGTTACTTTGGCATCCAGCCCCGCCCTGCCCGGACAGGAGCCCTGTGGCACCAGGCTCCAGGGGCAGCCCCCATGGGCCAGTAAACAACCAGACCGAGTGGGTGGAGGGTCTTCCAGAGGCTCCTGCATCCCTGGGCCCTGGCCCAGCCCTGACCCAAGGCTGGGGGCACCGTGGATGCTGGCAGAAACAGGTGGGGCCGCAGAGGACGTAAGGAGCCGCGCTGGCTCGGGGTGTGAAGGCCCATGCGCCTGGGTCCCCGAGGTGTGGCGCGAGGCAGGGCCCTGCGCTGCCCCTCAGACTGCGCCTGGACCTCAGGGAGGGGGCAGCGTCCACTGCCAGCGAGGACTTGGGGCACCACCCAACCCACCTGCTCCTTCGGGCCAGGCAGGACACGGGCTCATCGCCAACATCAAAGCAGCCCCAGCTTCTCCCTCCAACTGCACCCTCCCCCCTGCCCCCCGAAGGCCTCCATGTCCAGAGCTGAGCGCCGGCACGTCCCCTCCCCCGGCCTGCCTCTTCCCCCAGCCCCCAGCCCCACCCGTGCGGCCCCCACCCGTGCGGTTCTCCCAAAGAGCTCTCACCATGTCCACCCCCCAGCCCCCAGCCCCACCTCCGTGCGCCAAGCGTCCCGCCCTATCCGAAGGGGCCCTTCCCACACCCTCTCATCACTCGCTGTACCCACGGGGGTCTCTCCACTGGGCCCTCGGACCCCAGCGCCCCACTCACCCCCCAGGCCCGGCCTCCCGGGCTGCAGCCCGCAGGGCACCCCACTGCCTGCCGCTCACTGCCCCTCAGGGTCATCTGTGCTACTCCCCACAGCGCGGCCGCGGCCTCAGGAGCACAGGACCCCGGCTGCCCCACGGGGGGACCCCACCCTCCCACGGCTTCTGTTGGGTTTGCCCCTGGTCCCCAGGCCCCACCTGTGCCCGCCCCTCCCGGCAGCACCTCAGCTCCCACGGCTGACCGACCGTGGCTGCAGGAAACACGATCCGGCAGCCTCTTCCTCATGTGGTCAGGCCCAAGCCATCCCTCGGGGTGAACGCCATGCTCCTCCGAGGGAGCCCCACTGGGCCTGTTCAGGGGCCTCCTGGGGACCCCACTCTCCCACCCCATCGTCTTTAACCCCCCCACCTTAGGGGCCCTGCCAACTCCTGCCCCCTCTCGGCCTCCCTCCCGTCAGTCTCCTCCCTCCGGCTGCTCAGCCCGCACCCTCTCCAAGGTCACAGTGACCTTCCTCCCCCTCCTGGCCTGGCCCCGGCTTCCTCCCCTGGCCCCCGCTTGGTGCTGTCCTCAGATGCTGCCAGGCCCCTCCACCTCCCCCCACCTCCCCGCCGGGGCCATCTCTGCCTCCCCCCACCCCCCGTAACGTTGCTGGCCTGTTCTGGCCAGGGCTGTCCCTTCCCCAGCTCCTACGTCCCAGACCCGGGCCCACCAGCGATGCTCAAATCCGGCGCTAGAGTTCCTGAGTGTCTCGGAGCAGGCCAGACCCAGACCTAGTACGGCCAGGCTCCTGTGCTCCATTCCCCTGGCCCCCCGGCCCCCCAGCCCCCATCTCCCTGTCCCCCCCCACCCTGCCACCACCCATCCCCTCCAGGCCCCTGGCCGTAGTTTTAAGCAGAGTCGCATCCACCAGGGAAGCAGGCTCGGTAGCCTTGGTCCTTGTCATCAGACCTTTCAGCATCTTTCTTAAAATATCAACTAACAGATTCTTTCCCAACTGCTGTCCGCACATTTGGGGTCCCAGCTTTTGGTGCCCCTCCCCGTGTCCAGCGAGGGGTCTGGGCTCTCATGTCCAGAGGAGTGGACTCCGCACCAATTAGCTCTGATACCCGTGAATCTCATGGGAGCTGGTCCTCCAGCCACCAACACCTTGGGGTCAGCTGGCCGGCCTTGCAGGCCACACCTGGGTTCCAGGCCCACAGACCCGCTTCCTGCCCTGGCCCCAGCTGAACTGCCTCACCATCACCTCGCACTTACTTGCCCAAAGCTGGGACCTTGCTTCCCCCAGCCCTGCCCGCTCCCCCCTCTGTCGCCCCACCGGCCCCATCCACGCGGGGACCCCTCGCTCTCAGGGCACCCTGCAGACCCTACCGCGGCCCTCGCAGGCTCCTCTGCTGCCTGTGGGCGTCAGGGCCCAGACCATGAACAAGCGGCAGGTGGGTGGATGCCACGTCGCCTGCCGTCTGGCCCAAAGGGCAGGCGGGGGTCTCCTGCTGGAGCCTTCGACAGCATGGGGCAGGGGAGAGGGACCAAACTGAACTGTGGGCACGTGGGGTCCATTGATGGGGACGGAACGTGTCCAGACCACGAGTCCAGGAAACGGAGGCACCGTGGTGGTTCCCAGGCTGGAGGGCTACCTGGTGGGTTTTCCTTAGGGTTCTGGAACTAGATGCAGGTGGTGGCTGCACAGCACGGCGAACACACTAAATGCCACAGAACCATCCACTCTAAAGTTGTTCATTTTATGTGAATTTCACCTCAATTAAAAAAACAAACTCCCTTGCGAAACACGCCCCCACCCAATTCCATCAGACTAGGGCCGCGGGGGCTGCATGGGTACCTCTCCACGACTCACCCCGCGGCGGCTGCCCCCCACCGTCTCTGTTTCAGGGACCCCCTGAATGAGCCCTGGGCTCAGAAGGCCACCTTTGCCCTGGAAACAGGGCAGCCAGTCTTCCCTCCCGTGCATCTCCCAAACAAACCCGCTCGGTGCCAGGGGTGCGGCCCCAGAGCACGATTAGACTCCAGTAAGTGGAAAAATAGGGCTGTAATTTTTCTTGAGCCCCATCCCCCGAGGTGGCCCCAGGCATCTCGGTGACACTTCCCTGCCTTTGGAGACCAATTACCCAGGCGGAGGGGACAAGCGGGCCCAGTGGCCTTGTTAACTCACTGCCCCCGTGGGAGGGGGCCCAGCGAGGGTGGCTGGTCCAGGGCCCGGGGCAGCTCAGCGGGGCCCCAAGGGCCTGCAGGTACAGAAGGAGCCTGGCTGCGCCCGGGCCCCCCGGTGGGCTCAGGCCCTGCCAGCAGGAGCTGAGGACGGGCTCTCCCCAGAGGCTGAAGGTGACCGGCAGAGCCCTCCCCACCGTGGCAACAGCCCAGCTGGTGCCTGTCTTTCCTGGTGACTGGGTTGCATCAGACAGGCTGCCCCACAAGGGCCCTGGCAGCCCCTGAGGCCGGGGATGCGCCCCGCCCAGCACACCCAGGCCCCCGGGCCCAGGCCAGAGCTGCCTGGGCTTCCAGGGCTGTGAGGGCCCCCGCCTCGCGGGCTGGGCTTGGCCTCCCTCGGGATCGCCATAGTGGCCCCTCCTCCCCTGCTGCTGCCCAAGCTGCTAAATTCGGGGCTTCTGGACGGTTCCCCCTCTGTCCTCTGTGAGGCAGCCGCTCAAACTCGCTCAGGGCCAGGGCCAAGCTACGGGCTGCTTCCGGAACAACTTCCCCCGCGGCCACTGACCCCTTAGAGACCTCTCAAACTTCCCGTAGCCAGACCCAGCGTCCAGGGCCCAGAAGCAGAAGGAGCCCATGGTCTCACTCCCCGTCACCACCCCCCGCCCAGTGGCACCGCCCTCCTGGTGGCACGGCCCAGGGTCTGGCTCTGATGGCCCCGCTCTGTCCCCCTCCAGGCAGAAGGGGCCACAGATGGGCATTTGTGGGCAGAGGTGGCATGGCTCCAGGACCCTCCCCTGGCTCAGGGCAGCTGCTCCCCAAAGGGCGCCCAGAAAGTTGAAGGTGGCCTCACCCCACTGCAGACGTGGCTCCCTGCCCTCCCTCCTCCCTGGAGGTCACTCCACCGACCCCATGCCCCTTCTACGCCAGCTGCCAGCACCCCTGCCCCCAGGGCCACACCTGACTCAGACTCAGGGCACAGGCTGAGGCTCTGTCCATCTAGTCTCTCCCCCTGCACTGCCCATTCTGCCCCTAAGAGGAGACCCCGTAGAATAGGGCCCTGCAGGGAGAACAGGGCAGAAACAGCCAAGAGGCCACCCGGGAACGGAAAAGAGGGGACCCCAGAGAAGGGATGGAGGATGGGGGGCTGCACAACCCAGAATGATCCCCTTGCTGACCCTGCCTGACCCCTCCTTGACCTTCTTGCTGACCTCACTGACCTTCAACCCGACCCCCTCCTGATCTTCTTGCTGACCTCACCGACCTTCACCCCGACCCCCCCTCCTGACCCTCTTGCTGACCTCACCTGACCTCCCCCTCCTTCCTCTGACCAGGATTTCCGAGCCCTCACTTCCCGCCGGCGCTGGGGACAGTGGGCTCGCAGGGCCTGCAGCCTGCTGGGGGTAGGGAGCTAACAGGGAGAGAGAAGGGGACCCTCCCAGAGGAAGGGCAGCGTGTCCACCGTCCAGGAACTCCCCCAGAAGGCTATGGCTGGGGTGGGACGAGGGTCGGGTAGAGCTAGACGGAGCGGGCAGTGGGGCCTGAGCTGCGAACGGTGGGCACTCGGGGCTCTGACTGCCGCTTGAGAGGGTGGGTCAGGGTGAGAGGGGAGAGTCTGCACTGCAGGCAGCCACGTGGGCTGAGCCAGGCAAGGATCAGAGGCTGGACACCAAAGAGGCTGCAGACCCCTGCGGGCACAGCTGGGGAGCTCCTGGGCCAGCACCAGTCCAGACGGGGGTCCTGCTGGCCCGGGACCCCATTCAGAGCAGTGAGGGGACGAGGGAGGCAGACGTCCCCTAGGAGCCCATCACCCTCCCCGCTGTCTGGGGGCTGGTGGGCAAGCTCCCCCGTCATCAGTCCACCCTGGTTGAGGAGCCCCCACCCTCTCCCCTGAATCTGAGAATCTTCATGCAAATTAGATGCTAATGGTGGCTGCAGCTGATGATTTGGGACGCAAATCAGAACCACCTGCACAAAGGCTGCTGCCCATCCTGCTGGCCTGGGTGTGGCCGCCCGGTCCCCGTGAGGGGTGGAGAGCAGAGCGGAGTGGGGCGGTGGGAGAAGGGGCAGGGTGCGCCCCTCTCAGGCTCCCCAGGAGGCAAAGTCGCCCCTGTGGGTGGTGGGACCACTGGAGTGTGGGCGCCAGGAGGGGCAAGCGTCCCTCACGGTCCAGGGCCCTTCCCGGGTGCCCACCCCATCCCTGCCCGCCTCAGAGGGGGACTCTCTCCTGCCCCTGCCTGCCCTTTGGGGCCAGAGCCGGGAAGGCCAGCCTGTGGGAGAGGCCGGAAGTCCAAGGCCACATTTTTTTTTTTTTTTTTTAGCGGTACACGGGCTTCTCACTGCTGTGGCCTCTCCTGTTGCGGAGCACAGGCTCTGGACGTGCAGACCCAGCGGCCATGGCTCACGGGCCCAGCCACTCCGCGGCATGTGGGATCTTCCCGGACCGGGGCACGAACCCATGTCCCCTGCATCGGCAGGCGGACTCCCAACCACTGAGCCACCAGGGAAGCCCCAAGGCCACTTTTAAGTAAAGCCAGCCCTAGTGGAAATTCGGCCTTGGACGCTTCGCTGTCGCTTCACCTCCTTGTGGGGAAACACCAAGACCGTCCCTGGCACCTGGCGCCAGTGGGGGAGGGGCACAGAGACCCACCCTCCCATCCCCTCTGCTCCGGCCCGGTGGGCCTGCGCAGCCTTGCGTGTCCCCTCCAAGTGGTGGGAACTCCGGCGTCACTCACTCACTCAGCCATCACCTGCCCACCCATGGGGGCAGCTGCGCCCAGGCGCCTGGTTAGCTGTGAATGAGGCCAGATCCACGTCCCACGGGGCACATAACTGACGAACGCCGTCTGGGTGCGGCTGCCGGGTGGGGTGCGGGCCGGGCTCCAGGCAGCAGGTGCCGAGGCTCACTGAGAGGTCACGTGCGTGGGGCAAAGACGCCCAGGGTGGGCGAGAGGGGCCACGGGGGGTGGGCGCTGGCGGGGGGCAGGGGCCGGTGTGTCTCGACTCCGCTGAGCCGGCGGCTTGCAAGGGCAGATGCAGGGGCAGCCGGGGCCGTGGCGCTGACCCAGGAGAGACGGCAGCAGTCAGAGCGGACGGTGCTGGGGCCGGGGTGCTGTAAAGGCACAGCCAGCCCTCCGAGGGCTGGGGCGGCAGAGTCCAGGAAGCTCAGTGTCTATTAGATACGGCAGAGGCAGAGGACACCGGGCGGGGCGATGGGACCTCCTGGGCTCAGCGGCTGTGTTTTGGGGGGGTCCTTGTTCATCGGACAAAGACACAAGTGTCAGGGGTGAGGGGTGTCCGGCTAGCAACTCTCTCTCGAATGTCCTAGAAGAAAGAAACGGTATTTGCTGTGGGCTGTGCCCCCCGAATCCTTGTGTCGAAGCCCTGACCCCCAGCGTGATGTTGTCTGCAGGTGGGGCCTCAGGGAGGTGATCAGGGTGAGGGGGGCGCATGAGGGGATCGGTGCCCTGATAACAAGAGGAAGACAGAGACCCCCTCCCTGCTCACACACCAAGGCAAGGCCAGGAAGACCGCGAGAAGGCGGCCGTCTGCAGGCCAGGAAGGGCCCTCACCAGAGACCGGATCTGCCGGCACCCGGACCTTGGGCCTCCCAGCCCCGGTTCTGTGAGGAACAGTGTCTGTCTACACCGCCCGGGCTGTGGCCATTGGCTACAGTCACCCAAGCTGACTGATTTGTATTGTACTTGCCACTTTTCTGTAAGTTTGGAGTTATTTCTAAATAAAAAGGGTAAAAATGCCAGGAAGGAAAGACTGAACAAAACAAGACCCCAAACAGTGCTGGGCCCTCCCCGGGGCTCAGCAGGCCTGGGCCCGGTGGGGTGGGGAGGTGGGGCGGCGGGGAGCTGCAGGGAGCTCTGAGGTCACCGTCACCCAGGTAAGGCGTCAGGACCCTTGGCAGGAAGCAGGGAGTGAGAGGCCACCACTGACACCATCCAGGAATTAAGACCGTGTGGCCGCGAAGGCGCAACGTTCAGTCTGGGCTAAAGGCACCCAGAGATCCGGGGGCGGGCGTGACCCGAGGGCCCCGGAAGCTGAATGGGGTGGGGGAGGGAGGCCCAGGCAGGAGAGGGCCTTGGCGGCTGGGGGGCCGGGCTGCCATGTTGGGGGTCAGGCTGCGGGTGGCCAGGGAGTCTGGGGCTCCGTGTGAAAGAATAAAGACGTTGGTTTGGGGGCTGCAGTGGCCCCAAGGCTGCGAGAAGGGCACCTGGCACTCCCCCACCCGGAACAAGGACGAGGCCTGGGGCCTGGTCTGAGATCCCGAAGGAGGCCAAGCGATGCCTGACGGCTGGCGATGGAGCTGGGGCTGCAGGGGCAACCCCCCACCCCCGCTGCTCCAGGCCCTGCTGAATGGTGGAGAAACAGGGGCCTCAGTGGATCTGTCGGGTGGGAGGGCTGTGGCCCTTCTCCAGAGGGCTCCTGCAGGGCCGGCAGAGGGACATCGGCGGAGGCCTGGGGCTCCCCAGCCAGGCCACCCCTGGGTCTGAGACCCCTGTTGCACCCGGCAGATGGGGGTCGCTTTCAGTGCCAGCCCCTGGGGAGGGGCTGAGCGGAAAGGGCCACCCCTCCTTTCTTGAGGGCTGGGCTTGGGACTGACACCCATGGAAGTGGGCTCTCTGGGAGACAGTGACGTTCGGAATCTCTGGCTTTGGCCGAGGGTGGGGCAGCTGGGGCTGAGCTTCCGGTCTCCTGAGGCAAGGGCGTGACCTCAGGCTGGCCACACCCGATGGGCAGCGAATGCAGGTGCCCAGGTCATTCCAGCCCCAGCGCCAAGGGCCCCACTGCCCCCAGGCTCTTTGTTTCTTCCTGGGGTCTGCTGAGTCACTGGGCCTGCCGCCGCTCTGAAGGCTGGACCCCAGGCCAGGGTGGGCCAAGCGTGGGCCCCGCAGGCCAGGAGAGGGCAGGCGGCTGCCTGCCAGGGTCCTGACATCAGCCTGAAGCCACTCAGTGCTGGCAGGGCAGGCTCGAGCCGTGCCTGTCCCCCCAGGGCCCTGCGCGGCCGTCACCACCCTGCGCAGTCAGGGCCAGAGGAGCCGGAAGGAGGCGTCACTGAGGGCCCAGCAGCCCCTCAGCCTGGCTCCGCTTGGGGCCCTCAGTGCCCGGGGCCTGCTGGACACAGCCTTGCCAATGAGAGGCCTCTGGTAGAGGCGGATCTCCCACCCGGCCAGCCAAGCCAGCAGGCAGTTAGAAACAGGGGCCAAGCAGAGAGGAGGCTGGGAAGGGCTGGACATCACGAGGCTGGGGTCAGCTGGTCTTCCCAGCCGCGGGGTCGGGCCCCACCCCGCCAGGGCCCCGCCCCAGCCTCTCTGGCCTGGGGGCTCCTAGGGGTCCTGAGCTGTGGGGCTATGGGGGAGGTGGGTAGGACGCCCCTTGCCACCCCGCCAGCGGGTCCAGACAAGGCCCCAGCTCTGTGGTCAGCTCTCCCAGGACAAAAGGGCCACCCGCAGGCCCTCAGACCCTGGGCCAGGTTTTGCTCGGAGCCTCTGGGCGAGGGGTGCATGGGAGCCCGTAGGCAGCTGTCCACATCAGGCCTCATCTCCAGAGTCCCCTCTGGACCTCCCAGAGGTCAGAGGTGAGAGGAGGCATGCAGGGACCAGGCGGCTGCAGGGGCAGCACTGCCCGTGGAGTTTGCCTGAGTCATTTCCCTCTGTGCCGAGGTTGCCCTGCCAGAGTCCACCCTGCAGCTCTGCTTCTGGCCGGAGCCCCTCAAATGGATGCCTGTGAACCCCTGTGGCCCAGGAGCATTGGCACGCGGCTCTTACTAAGTGCCCACGGCCCTGAGGTCCCTGCACATCCTTGGACGGGCCCTTGGTTTGGTGTGCAGGTGCCCTGGTCCAGATCCTCATAGCTCACGGTGTGTTTGAGGATGGGGCCTGTGGCACCTGGGGTGGGTCCCGGCCCGTCTGCTCCACCGGAATCTGTAGGCAACACCTGTGCGCTCAGCCTGACACCTGGGGCCCCCGGCTGAAGGGCCTCCCGGCTCCCCAAATCTGTCCCCTCCAGGGCCTGCTCCCAGGGCTGGCCCTCCTGCCTGGCCAGCTTTATTTCCAATAGTTTCAGATGTGCAGAGCCATTGCAAATTCCCGTAGGCCTACAGCCAGCTTTCCCCACTGTCAGTGTCACAGCGATCCCACGTAGGCACGTTTCCACGAGCTCGAGCCCCACCTCACTCGGGTTTCCTCAGTTTCCCCTCGTGTCCTCGTCATATCCTGGACCCCACATGACATTCAGTCGTCACGTGTCCTCGGGCTCCTCTGACAGCGACAGGCCTCAGATGCCTTTGGTTTTTGTGACCTTGGCCGTGCGCAGGAGTGCTGGCCAGGTGTGGGTCGACTGCCCCTCTGTTGTTGGGGTTTGTATCATGTTTTTCTCACACTTCGACTGGGGTCAGGGCCTTGGGGAGGAGCCACGGAGGCGCCGCCCTTCTCATCACATCACGTCGGGGCACCTGCTCTCACATCACCAGGTGACGTGGCCTCGCTCACCCGGCTGAGGTTTCTCCACCAGCGGAACTTTTTTATTGCCTTATATTTTAATTTCAAATATTTCTGAACTCCACAGTCCTGGATCCTCCCTAGCTGTAGACCCCAACAGGGTATACCTGCTCCCTCCATCCCCACAGCACCAGAACCCCACCCACTGGCTCCCAGGGTGCCCTGGTCTCAGGTGGCCGAGTCGGACAGAGGCTCTACGAGCAGAGTGGCCAGCTGCTGACAAGCTGGCCAGGGAGGTCCAAGGGGCTGACCACTGGATTGGGCCCCTAGCGGCCTCTGGGGGCCTCAATACGTCTAAGAATAATGGACGCAGGGCTTCGGACTTCTGGCCCAGCGTTTTCTGGACACGGTGACCAGGTGTGTCCCTCAGGGAGACAGGCCTTGAGACGACACAGATGCTTCCAGGTCTCAGGCACAGGGGGTCAAGGTCAAGGCCGAATCTGGGTGCGGGAGCATGCCACAGCATTGGCACGGCCTGCAGGTGTTACCACCAGGCCCTGCCTGAGCGCTGGGGTCTGAGAGCGTGGCCCAGGGCGGGAAGGCGGGGATGAGGCGGCCAGGACACGTCCAGGAGGGCCAGAGAGAAGTCCCAGCACTGGGCTAACCCCAACCCCGCCCGTGGGCACCACCAGGCCCCCAGGGCAGCTCGGTGCAGCTGAGGAGGGACCTGCAGTGAGAGTGGGCCGGGCTTCCTGGCGTGAACCCTCTCGCCCTGAGCTGGGGGCGGCCAACCCTTGGGCCAGGTGGGAGGAGCTGAGGCCAGAAGGGGTGGAGAGATCAAAAGGCCGGTGAAAGAGGGTCCCCTCTCTGTGCAGCAGTTAATTATGGCAGGGCCCAACCTCCTGCACCAGGCCCAGGCTGTGCTCACCTGTCAGCCCAGTGGGAGGGAGCGGCCTGGGCAAGGAGACACCTGGCCCCGCAGATCAGGGGCAGGAAGCGACCGGAGAGCAGGTCTAGGGGTGCAGGCGCTGCAGCCCCACCCCCACCCTGGAACGCAGTGGCCCCTGCACGGCCTTCCTGCCGAGGTGGGAGGGGGTCTCTGCTGCATCAGACAGCTCAGTGTGGGCAGGGGTGGCAACGGGTGCCCCTGAGGAGAGAGAGCGGGTGCCCCACGGGGAGAGCCCTTTTCCTGGGCAGAACCTCCAAGTCCGAACCCCAAACACCAGGGTCCTGCCCTACTGGACCTGTGACTAGATCATTCTCCCAGTTTCCTGACACGAAGCTGCCTGTCATCTAGGGCAGTGTCAACTGCAGTGGCCAAAGGCAAAATTAGCCACGGCCTCTCCCCAGTCCAGGGCAACACGCTTGACTTGGTGGAGGGCCAAGGACGGGTGAGCGACAGAGCTTGTCCCCCGCCATGGGGGGTGCTGACCCCAGGGACAGCCGCCCAAGCAGGCCCATGTGGGGCTAACAGGCAGCCCCAGCGTCTAGCCACACCTGCCCCAGGTGTTTGCTCTGCTTGCAAGTAGGTGGGCCTGAGGAGCCTGCAGAAAACTCGGCCTGTGCAGAGGAGACATGGCCTGTCCCAACTGGAAGTGCAGCGACCGGTGAGGCGACTCGGAGCTTGTGTCCCCTAGGAGCCCGGAGCTGGCTGAGAGCTAAGTCCAAGGCTGGGGCGGGATGTGGGGGGGCAGGGGGCGCTCCAGGGCCCTCCCCCTGCCCCAGCACTGTCCCAGCAGGAAGACCATCCCTTGGCACCAAAGCCTGGCTTCCAGGCCGAGGCTGAGCGCTGGGGGGTGTGGAGAGCCTGCGCCCAGAAGGCCACCATGCCGGAAGTAGCCGGGAGCCACAGAACAATGGCCCTTTGTCTCGCCTGCCCCGCCCAGGGAGGCCTCAGCCCCAGGCAGGGCTGAGGGGCTGGGGGTTAGCTCACCACGAGCTCTACCACCAGCCTGACTGTGTCTCCAAGTGTGTGTGGGGGGCTTTTGGCACCCCTCCCTGTTAGGGCCTCCCTGTCCCTGGAGAGCCTGTCTCGCTGGCCCCGCACCCTCCTGCTGCCATGACAACATCTGCACCCAGCAGGTGGGCTGGGCTGGAACATTTGTCTGGTGGCCACCGGTTTCTCTAGTGATCCTGGCACCCGCTGGGCTGGGATGACATGGGTCTGGTGTGCTGTGGGGACAGCCCCACGCTGACCCTTCAGGGCTTGAGTGCCTGCCTCTCCCCAGCCCGTAGGACCAGCACACCTCTCCCCTTGGAGGAGGCCAGAGGCCCCGCCCCGCTGACCCCCTTGACCACATCTATCCTTGCAGGGTCAGGGTGCTGCCTCAGAGGGACCAGGGCCTCTGCACAGGGCAGGAGCCAGGTCCTGCTGCAGCCACAGCTGCTCCGCTAGGAGTGACCCCCCCCCAGCTCAGGGCCTCGAGGTGGCCATCATCAGAGCTCAGAGGCGCCAGAGCGTCCTTGTACCCAGCCTGGGCTGGCAGGGGCAAAGGGAAGATCTCAACTGACCATTTGTTGGAAACCAAGGGGTGGGACGCATGCAAACCCTGCCAAGGCCCCCTCGGTCATCCCTCCGGCACAGGGCCCAGCCTTGCTCTGGCTCATTTTTCTTGTACTCGAGACTTAGGCAGAACAGGCAAGGAGAGTGCTGAGTGGTCACTGCAAGGGCAGGGGTGGGCGGTCAGCCAGACCAGAATCGTCCTCTTCAAAGTGATGCACCAGAGGAGACCGTCAAAATGGCTTTCGCGGGCTTCCCTGGTGGCGCAGTGGTTGAGGGTCCGCCTGCCAATGCAGGGGACACGGGTTCGTGCCCCGGTCCGGGAAGATCCCACATGCCGCGGAGCGGCTGGGCCCGTGAGCCATGGCCGCTGACCCTGCGCGTCCGGAGCCTGTGCCCCGCAGCGGGAGAGGCCACAGCAGTGAGAGGCCCGCGTACCGCAAAAAAAAAAAAAAAAAAAAAATGGCTTTTGCTTCCTGGGGGCACTCGCTCCCAGGCCACGCTGCACATGGGCAAAGCTCGGCTGCTTCCTGACCTTTCTGACCCTGGGCTAAGAGCAGGCAGCTTTGGTCAGCTGGGGTGGCCTCCCGCCGGGACCTCAAGTTTCCCGAAATAATTGTCTATGACAGGGGGGTCTCCCTTGCCCCAGGGCGGCTGCCTGGTAGAGCAACCTTGAGAAAACTCCCACAGAAAACCGTGTGGTCTTTTAACTCTGAGTGAGACAGACACAGACTGTGCCCAGGTGTCTCTGAGTCTGCGTGGAGCGTCTGAACTGGTGGGAAAGTGTCCCCACCTGGTGACAACAGGATCAGAGCCACAGGCAGCCCACGCCGGCCAGAAACTCAGAGGAGGTTTACTTCTGCCTCAGGCCAGGCGATCGGTCAGTCGGCCCCTCGGCCGCCCCCCTTCCAGGGGCGGGGCTCCTCCCGCATCCGTCCCCCTTCCTGGCAGAGCTGAGCAGGGCCCCTTTGGTCCCCACCGCGTCCCGGCCCTCGGGGCTCAGTGGCCACTGGCCACGGCTCCCTCTGGTGGCCCCTCGTCCTTCTGGGAGCTTCTGAAGTCTGGCGACACTGCGCCCATCAGCCCCAGCCTGACATCTCTGGGCTAAGCCCCGTGGTTCGGATGCGTGCCCCTGCTCCCGCCGGCCCAGGCAGCGCAAGGGGAGCAGGGTGTGAGCCTGAGGAGGGGGTCAGCACCAGCAGCCCCTCTTCCACTCCCAGCCAATGGCAATGCCTCAGGCTCCCCGCAATGTGGCCCCCACCGGAGGCCTGCGCCCTGCCCCACCCCCACACAAATGCGGACACCTGAGTGGGCATCGGGGTGGGTGGGCGTCCTAACAATCCCAAGGAGGGGCTGGGGGCTGGAGGGTTGGGTTAGGGTTAGAGGTCACCGATGCTCCCAGGACTGGCCGCCAGATGCCCTGTCCCTCTCCAGGGGCTCGCGGCGGATTTCTGGTTCCCCCACCGTGACCACAGTGATCCAGGCCCACGGAGGCTCCTGGGGGCCATACCCTCCTCTGGGTCCCCCGTGTGGTGGGCACAGCGCCCCCTGCAGTTGTGCGGCTGCACCCCCTGGAGATTTCTGCAGCGGTGACTCAGCCGTCTGGCCTCGTCCATCCTTGGAGGACAGCCTCTGGGTCACAGAGCCCAGCTCCCAGGGTGGAGTAAGGCCAAGTGCCGGGAGCCGAGGGACAGCCCTTGACGCTGTGAGTTTCCAGCACAGCCGCCGGGATCGTTACGGAAAGTATTTGGGCCTTTGGGATCTCTCTGCTGCTCGGGCTAATTACTGGGATCACAGTTGTTTCATTACAGGCCCTTTTGTCAGGGGCAGGGAACAAGCATGAAATCCTCAGGATGTGTCCTGCTGGACTGGGGCCCTGTCCCTCCCACCCTGTGGCCACGGGCCCCCAGGCCCTTCCAAACCCCATCACAAAACCTTGCATCCCTAGTCCAGGGATTCCAAAATGGGGGTCCCAGGGGCTGCCAAGGCCTCGGTCACCAGGCAGGCCCCCAACCCTGCAGCGGGGCCGCCTTCCCAGCAGCCTGGCTCCCGCAGCGCGTGGGTCAGTGTGGCTCACGGCCTGATTTGGGGGCCACCTGCCCATAGGGGCGGGGCTGGGGGCCTCGAGCTGAGGGGTCAGGTCCAGCCTCTGCCCTTTGTCAATGGGAGGCCGCAGCCCCAAGGGGCAGGGGCATCGCTGGGGCCACCGGGCGGAAAGCAGGGGTGCAGGGCGTGACCCCCTTCCACTCCCTCCCTGGTCCAGCGAGGCCGTGCCCAGCACCTGGACAGGAGCTGCTGCCGGCTGTCCTGGCCAGTGGCTCACACGCTCCACTGCAGCCCCTGCAGACGCTCCCTGCCCTGGTTTTTGTTCAACCTGGCCCGGCGGGCGGGCGAGTCGGGCGAGGCGGGGGCAGGAATGTGTGCAGGCCCGGCGCCCGCCCTGCCGCTGCGTCACTAGTTGCCTCCCTCCCAGCCTATGGGAGCCCAGGGACACACCTGTCGGCCGCCAGGAGTGGAGATTGGTCGGGCCCAGAGCAGACACCTGCGTGGGGAGGGGGGAGGCCCTACATGTAAGGCGAGCCGGGGCCTCGCTGCCTCTTCCCTGCCCTGCCCCGCACCACCTCCATTGTTCCCAGTCGCTCTCAGAACTTTCCCCAAAGGCCCGGCGAGCCGTCCACTGCACACGCGTGGACCTCGGGTTCCTTTGTGCGGAGCCTCTGAAGAGGGCGGCGGGCCGCGGGTCTCCCCAGGCAGCAGGCGTCCCACCTTGGTTGTGGGCAGGTCGGGCCGAAGCCAGACCTGGGCGCCCAGGCCACGGACCAGGGGCTGACAGGTACTCGGGGCAACCAGCACCAAGGCTTCCCTGGCGTCCACGCAGAGGCCCGGTGGGTCCCAGGTGCAGGGACGGGGCTGGGCTCGGGCCGAAGGCAGGGGTGGGAGCGGCCTCCCACCCTCGTCCTCCAGGCCCAGATCCTGTCGGGGCAGGTCAGTGCGGGAGGTGGAGGTGGGGGAGCCTGAGGGCGCCGCCCTGGGCCGAGGGCCTCCCCCGGCACCAGCACTGTGGGCCCCTGCGCCGCCCACCCAGGGAGGATGAGGGCGAGCGACGGTGGCAGTGGCCCATCGGGCCGCAGCGTCCGGCGGGGCCAGGGCTCGGGGAAGGGGGGCCCTTCCTCTGCGCGAACGTGGGCCCCGGGGCCGGGTGCGCCGGGGATGCAGGGCGTGGAGCCGCCCCGCGGCCCAGGGCAGTCAGGGTGCACAGGCCACGTCCGCAGCGCCAGCACCGGCCGGTGGGGGTCTTCCCGCCCGGCCAGAGGGCAGACTGGGCTCGCCAGCTGCGGGTTCCCGCCTTCCGCTCGCCACAGGACGTTCTGGAAAGCCCTCTCCCGGGTCGGCCACTGAAGTCCCAGTGCTGAGGCGTCTCTTCGCCCGCAGCGGCTGCTGGGAAGGCCTGAGACGCGGGGGCTCTGGCCGTGGGTCTCCGTGCGTCTGCTCCCGGGCAGGGCTCGGTTTCGCCAGTGGCCACGCTGGTGCCGGCCGGAGCGCGGGCCGGAGCCGGTCTGGCCCGGATTCGCGCTCTTCCTCACCTGCCCCCGTCTGAGGAGGTGCAGGCTGGCCCCCGCCCACGACTCGGTGACCGGGGTCAGGTCCAAAGTCAGTTCTAAAGATCCTCCACCTGAGCTCAAAATAGCAGCCTCTGCAGCAGCCACGCGAGCACCGTCCCGGAAGGGCGGCCGCGCTGCCCCGGCCGAGCACACCCAGCCCTGAGCGAGGTGGCGCGCGAGCTGCTCTCCCAGCCCAGTCGTTGGCTTTCTTCCGCAGTTTTGAAGCTTAGGAGATGATAACCTCGATGTGACAGAAGGCTAGCTCTCTCTGAGGCATAATATAGGGTTCATTGTTCCTGATGAACGAAGCTTCTAGGGCAGAAGGACAGGCTGTTTTAATTAATCCACTGGGAGCATTTTAGGCCTTTTTAGGCTGAGCATCTAGAAAAATAGGTCGGTTTGGTTTTCTTTTACTTTTGTCTAGTAACTCAGATGAAATGCTTCAAAGTTAGAGCCACTGGCAGCACGCTGAATTAGGCAAAAGAAGTTTTGCATTTCTGAAAATGCAAAGCACCATAAAATATGGACGCAGTCCACTGTGCATTTTCAGACGCGTTGATCATCTGCAAATACCTTCTTTGCAAAATCTGTTTGGTGAACTTAGGAGACGGCAAAACAGCCCGTGGAAGCCGCCAGCCTCCTGAGGAGCCTGCTCTGGCCTCCGGTGTGGGGAGGGCGCCCCAAAGGGCCGAGGCGGGGAATGGCGGCCTGGCCTCAGACGCGCCCCAGCGTCGCCTGCTCCGCGCACAGGGGTTGGGTTTCTGTGCTTTGTTCTCTGTGCGGCCTCACCATTGATTAAGGCCCGTCGGGCAGGTTAACCAGCCTGTTGGTTTTTCATGCTGGGATCGTGTTCCCCACCCCACCCTGTCCTGTGCAGGTGGGTCCTGCTGGGCCGGGCAGGCTGGGCACCCTCCAGGTGGGCTGTTTGCTCTCCAGACAGGAGATGCTCTGATTTCTCAATGTCCCCACCCGAGCCTGGTGGGAATGGTGATGGTTAACCAGACCCCGCACCCAGGGGCCACACGCTGGCTTCACTCCTGCCAACAACTGGCTAAGAAAGCACCGTTGGGGGCACTCAGAAACAGGCTACATTTATTTTCACTTTTCATCTCAGCCAGTGAGACTCGCCTGCCTGCCCCAAGCCACACGGCCGCCCAGGCCCTTGACCCACATGTGAGCTGTGCTGGGGCCCGGCTGGGCCTTGGTCTTTCCTTGTGTATGTACAGGTTCTGGGTTCAGGAGGAGAGTGGGATTCTGTCCTGGGGCTTAAGAGGGAACACTCCGCTGCCCACCAGCCCCAGGTCTCTGCCTCCTAGGGGAGAACATAACAGCCGATACGCTGGCGGGCAGCGGACAGCGGGACTGGCCTGTCCACCTGGCTTGCAGCTGGGCTGGCCGGGGCCTGTGGGGTCTCCCGGGCCCTCGGGGCTCCCCAAGTAGGGCTGGCACGGTGCGCTGGCTACAAGGAGGGCTGCTGGGCCCCTGTCCCAACCCTGTGGCCTGGCAGCCAGGAGTGGAGCTGAGACTGAACTCAGCTCTGAAAGGAAAGTCTAAACTGTTTCACTTAGCTCAGAAAAAAGCGAATTGACTTTACGGGTCTGAAGGATGGACACTGAAAGGCGAGGTTGAGCCAGGAGGGGCCAGAGGGGCAAAGGCCTGGATCCCGGCCATGGGCACCACTCTCGGAGCCTGGACGTGGTCACCTGGAGGGTCCGGGCGCCTATGAAGCCCACTCCCCATGCGTGTCCCCCAAGGCCAGGCCTAAGTCAGGTCAGGCCCTGTGAGAAATGTCGCCTGTTCCCGAGCATGAAGCCAGAGAACCGGCTGGACCTGGCTGAGGCCCGGGGCTGGGTGGACGCAGTCTTTGTGGTGGTCGGTCTGGCAGCCTCGGGTCGGGGGGATCAGCACAGGGCCCAGGCCCCCTCCCTGCAGTCTCTGTGGGTGGAGGGTGCCAGAAAGCTTGAGAAGCTGCTCTGGCCAGCTCTCCAGGCCTGCGCGCCGCCTGCACGGGGACAGGAGAGACGGGGCCCGCCAGTCCCCCAGGGCAGGGGGCCGGGGGTCTGGCAGCTCCCTGCAGGGGCCCCCGGTGTGGACCCTGAGAAGGGCAGGGCCCCACCTGTCCTGGGGGTGACTGCGAGATTGGCTTGGCCGCCGCAGGCACCTGGGGGTTGTTGCCCTGTATTCTGCCTTTGGGGGCTGCTGTCCCACCTGCTCTGGGGCCGGACCCCAGAGCAGTGGGCACACAAGCCACAGTGACCGCCAGGTGCAGTCTGGCCCGGGCTACCCCTCTTGCACCCCTCCTGCAGGCCCAGCACCTCCTCACCCGCCCCTGGACCTCACAGCCAGCAGCAGTCAGAACCCCAGGGCCACACAACAGTGGGGCGCTGGGGACAGGCTGCTCGGTGAGAGGTGGGGGCCCTGGGCCCTGGGAACACCATCCTGCTTGCTGGTCCCAAAGCTCGTCCACGCTCCTGCCAAGGGTGGGAGGGTGGGCACTGGAGACCGTGCTGGGGCTGCACTCGAGAGACAGAGCCTCATACACACTCGTGCTCACCCAGGACCCCGGGGCTGGGCCTGTCCCTGCGTCGGCTCAGCGGGAGGGTCCCGCTCTGCTCCCGCCCCTGGGCCCCGGGCTCCTGTGGGCAGGACACCCTGCCCCCCACAGGCGCCCACCCCATGCCCGGAGCTGTTGGCCCCACTGGGCCGGCCAGGGCTGGCTGGGCAGGGGGTCACCCTGTGGTCCTGGCCTCCGGAGGCTTCTAGGCGCTGCAGCCCCGCCTCCCCCCGGGCCGACCCCCCACACATGGCGCCTGCCTGGCACTGTGGCCTCAGGGCACACACTTGCTCCAGCCCCGGCCATTCCGGGCCCCTCCCCACCTCAGTGCCCTAAGACGCCGTGGCTCCACCCCAGGCTGCTGGGCGCCCCTCCATCGAGTCCCCTCTTCACCCCAGATGGGCGGCCCCCAGACCCCATTCGGGACGGCCATCGCCATCTTACTGGGCAGCATTGGATGGTGCCTGGTCTCTAATACTGCCTGGTAATGATGACGGTGGGGCCCTGCTCGCAGCGACGGGGCCGCCCTCCCCCAGCCTGGCCCCGGGCCCCGACCTCTCCCACGCAGGCCCCACGCCAGCCACAGCCCCTGACACCCACAGTCAGCTCACCCACCCTGTCCTGTCCCAGTGGCTGCCGGGGGGGGTGCTCTAAGGCAGAAAGTTGGCTTCGGGCAGGCCCCTTCCCCAGGCCCGGACGTGTCTGCGCCCCTTCTCAGCCTCCAGAATCAAAGGCTTCCTGCAGCTGCACCGGGTGCCCCTCCCCCAGTGATCCGGGATTAGGATGCTCGGGTTCCGGGCCCTGCCCATGGCGCCCAAGCAGGTGCTGCCACCACCCCTCGCAGGTGTGGGCCAAGTGCAGCGGCGACGAAGGCCTGGGCCCGGGTGGGTGGGCCACTTCACAGGCAGCAACACCTCCGGCCTCGGTCCCGGGTCCGCGGCCCCAGGTGCCCTTGGCTCTGGGAAAACAGGGAGCAGCACGCAGTCCTCCCTGCCTGCACCTGGGCCCTACCTGCGGGCCGTGGGGCGCCCACGTCCGTCCCGTGTCCTTGGGCCGAGGCACACCTGGGCCTCTGTGGGCATCTTACCGGACAGTGCTGGATTTCTCGGCTCGACTCTAACACTGTCTGGTAACGATGTTCAAAGGTGACCCACCACCTGCCGGGAAGTGGCCTGAGGACACGCGGTCCTGAGCTCCTGGACTCCAGAGCTGGGCCGAGCCCCGGGCCAGCTGGGGGACGGGCAGACAGCCTGTCTCAGCTCTGCAGCCCGGCCCAACCAGGGAGGCCTCTGCCGACCGCTGCGGGGCCGGTTCTGCCACATCGGGGCCCTCGGTGCTCCCCAAGGGACTCGGGAGGCTAGGGCCTGAGAAGGGCCGCCAGCCTGCAGGCAGGCTCCTGTGCATCCGCCGTGGCTGGGCCTGGGTTCTCCCCACGGAGTGGCCGGCGGCCTGTCAGCAGCCACACAGAGAAGCACGCCTCTGGCTGGAACAGGGCTGGCAGCAGGCAGCCCCCACTTCCCCTTCCCGGGCCCTCCCGTCCACCACACAGGGTCAGATGTCCACTACGGCTGTCCAGGGCACCCCAGCTCACCGCTGGAAGGCGGCCTGCCCTTAGAGGTCCCAGTCAGCTGGGGCCGTGGGCGGCCACCCCCTTACTCCCTCGGTGCACTGGGGCCGTGGGGGGACACGGGTGTGTCCGGGGGCCTGGAGCAGTGGGCGTTCCGTGCTGCTCTCCCCGCCCCCAGCCCCCGCAGTGTCGCAGGCGCGACTGGGAACATGGTCCCAAACCATCAAGGCCGGGATGGTCTTTTGTTTTATCTTTTTGATCTGAAGCCAGGACACCAGCCCCCAGACCTGCCGGCATAGGCACAGGGGTGACCCTTCTGCCCTGGGCCCCAGTGGCTCTCCCACAGGAGGAGGCTCTGCCCCTGGCCCGGCTGTTACTCATTAACCGGCCGAGGGCCGTTCCGAAAGCTGCGAGGGCGCCGCAGCCACCTTGACCCGGGACCGAGAGCAGGGACGCCAGGCTGCTCCCCAGCTGCGCCCACAAACACGTGTTTGGGCTGCTGCCCAGACGGGGTCTGCAGGAAAGCCCTCCTTGGAGCAGCCCTGGGCCAGGCCACCAGGGCTCTGGGGCCGCTCCACGGACTAGGAAGCTCTGGGGGTCCTGCCGCTGAGCCCTCCCACTTCCTCACGGTGTGGCAGGACAGGTGGTACGGGAAGCCCCAGGCAGCTCTGGGGGTCCTGCCGCTGAACCCTCCTACTTCCTCACGGTGCGGCGGGACAGGTGGTAGGGGAAGCCGCAGGCGGCTCTGGGGGTCCTGCCGCTGAGCCCTCCCACTTCCTCATGGTGCGGCGGGACAGGTGGTAGGGGAAGCCCCAGGCAGCTCTGGGGGTCCTGCCGCTGAGCCCTCCCACTTCCTCACGGTGCGGCAGGACAAGTGGTAGGGGAAGTCCCAGGCCCTCCCAGAAGGGCCGCCAATGAGCCTGCCTGCACCAAAGCCTGCCGATGGGTGTCTTACCAGACACGGTTAGATCTGCTCCTTCTGTCTAATACTGTCTGGTAATGCCGTCCATCCATGGCCTGATCGCCACCGGCGGAGGGGCTGCTCACCGGATGCCTGGTGGAGGGGAGGCCGGGGTCCGTGGGTCCCAGCAGTGGGCCTGAGCCGGCTGTACACTCCTGCCCAGGCGCAAGCCCTCGTGTGCCCCCAGGGCACAGGCCACGCCTGACCACCCACAGCCCCCGTGTCCCTGACTGGGGGAGCCCTGTGACGCCCCACAGGGGATTTCTGTCGCAGACACAACAGACTGTTGGTGTTATAGTGGGGGGGGCTCCACGGGCGGTGGGCCCCACGCTGAAGGCTGGCGAGCAGTTGGTGCAGCCCCCGTGCTGCTGGCACTGCCACTGGGCCGCAGGCAGCCGCATCCCTGGAGCCCCCAGGAGCCTCTCCAGGAAGGTACCCTCATCCCTTGCCACCCCACACCCACACCAGGCAGGGGCGGCGGGTAAGGGGGACAGGACAGAAGCAGCCCTGGCCCCAAACCCCCAGACCAAGCCGTGGAAGGGTGCCCGTGGCTGGCAGTGCCCAAGAGACGCCCCAGGATGCCCTCTCCCCAACCCCAGGTGGCACCAGAACCCTGGAGGGTGCTAGGTGTGGAGACCCCACAGGTGAGACCCCTCTTCTTCCTTCCCCTGGGTCCCCACAGGCCCGACTCGGGACCTGGGTGGTCGGGGGACTCTCCAGGTGCCGGGCCAGGCTGTCACCCGTGCACGCTGGGCAGAAGGCCTGGCAGCCCCTGCCCGCTCCCTTCTACCCACAGAGGCTCAGCAAGACGTCCTCTGTCTACAGCTGCCTCCCAAACCAAACTTCCGGATGCCGGTCCCACCCCTGGCCTCGTGGGACCAGCCCCTTCTTCCCCTGAGAATTCCAAGGAGGTCCTAGGGTCCCAACCCACGGCTTCGCAAAGGCCTGTCTGATGCCTCCGACCCAGGGCTCCGCAGCCACAGCCAGGGCGGAGGGGACCGTCCCTCCTCCTTCCTCCCCGCCTTCCCTCCGTCCTCAGCACCCACTCTTTCCTGAGCGCCCTCTGGGAGCCGGTGCAGTTCCAGACACCGGGGGTTGGGGGGGGATGTCCCTGAGAGGGGGGTCACAGGCAGCAAGGAGGCTCCGCGCAGGACGAGTCAGCTGCAGGGGCTGCCAGTGCTGCAGAAGCCAGGGCAGTAGAGGTGGCAGCAGGGTGGGGGTGGGGTAAGGGCGGCCCAGAAAGGTCTCTCTGAGCAGGTGGCCAAGCGGGAACCATGCAGGAGCCCAGCAGAGGGGCCCAGAGGCTGCACGGGGGCCGGTGAGGAGAGCTTCCTGTTCCAGCCCTGGCAAAGGCACCAACTCCCCGTGGGGAGCCAGGGCCTGAGCTGCCTGGGAGACCCGCACCACAGCTGCAGGAGGGGTGCTGGGCCTTTACCCAGCGGGGCTGGACCGCCCCGTCTGCCTCCAGGCACTGGGGCCAAGCCCAGCCAAGCCCGGTGGCACCCGGGGAGAGGCATCCGCCCTGCGGGGCGGCCGGTTAATGATTGGCTGCCTTGTTCGGGGTTGTAGATGCCACCGATGGCCCAGTCCCAGGCCGTCGCGGGAAGGGCTGCCCCGGGCTGGCGCCCACACCAGTGTTTCGGGTTATACGGCAGCTTTTGAGTTTGAGCTCTCGCTGTCAGCACGTGGGCAGGGGGCCGCCTCCCCAGAACCCCTGGGGAGCCATAGGGCAGCAGGGTGGTGGGCTGGCCCAGCTCCTAGGGGTCTGGGCCTCTAGAAGGGATGGGGAGTGGGGCATGGGCTCCGGGGGAGGACGACCTGGGGGTTCTGAAACTCTGTGCTCAGGCCAAGGGGAAGACAAGTGGCCTGCAGGTGACCAGGGGATCCACTGCCCGCCCCCGGGTGCTGCACCCAGCAGGCCCAGGCAGGGGGCCACCAGCTCCCGAGGTCAGGCTGCCTGCCCCTCAGTCCAGGACTTGGCTGGAGGAGCTCTCCGCCCCTCCAGAGTAACCGACAGCTACCCTCGGGCAAAGGGGTGTCAGACCACAGTGCAGCAGAACGGAGCCCTGCAGGCCCCCAACACCTGGTGCAGGCAGGCACACAGGTGGGAGTGCGTCAGCCTCTGAGCGGGGTCAGGGAGGCCTCCCCACAGTGGGGAATGCCACCCGGGACCCTTAAAGTGAGGGGGCGCTTAAGGGGTACATTAATTTTCTGGGGCAGCCACAGCAAATTACACAAACTCGGTGGCTTGACACAACGGAAATGTCTTCTCTCACGGTTCTGGAGGCCACCTGCTCCCTCCGGAGGCTCTGGGGCGGGTCCTTCCTGCCTCTCCCAGCCTCTGGGGCTCCAGGCGTCCGGGAGCTTGTGGCCGCATCCCTCCGGCCGCTGCCGCATCTTCAGTTGGCTTCTCCCCTCCGTGTCTCCTCCGCTCTCCCTCCCTCTCCCGAGGCCACTGGTCGCTGGATTTAGGGCCCATCCGATAATCACATCTGCAAAGACGATTTTTCCAAGTAAGGTCACACGGCACTTTCTGGGCCTTAGGACGTGGACACACGTGGCACGGGGACCACCATCCACCCTACAAGAAGCAAGTGAAGGCTCCCTAAGGAGAGACACCCTGGTGACCCATGCAAGGCTCTGGAGGACAGAGGCAGGGGGCCATGCAGGGCAGCCAGCGGCCCTCCCACACGCCCTGGCCTCCCAGACCTGGGCGTGAGCTCCTCTCAGCCCCTTGCGGAGGCACGGGTTTGCTGAGCGCCCACTTTCTGTTCTGTAAAGAGGCCGTGGTAAGGGGAGATGAAATAACTCAGGTAAAGCACACTGAGCACACAAACATAATGGGTCAGGCCTGGGGGCCTGGCACAGATCTGGGGACCCTGAGAAGGCTCAGGAATGTCCCGGGAGGATGGAGGACCCAGGTGGGGGCGGTGCCCATGCCACCCCTCCTCCAGCCTTGGCCGCTGCCCCTGGTGCCCGGCCTCCTGCCCTTCCCCATCCACCTGCTCCCCTCTGGGCCACTGGGTCATGGTTGCTAGGAGACAGTTGCCTGGTCACCACTGTTGTTTCCCTGGCACAGGGCTCACACCACCTTGTCGGTCAGGCAAGAGGGGCAGGCGGGCCACCAGCGGGGGTCCTGGCTGGCCCTGAGGGCTGGGGCCTACCGTCCCTTGCCCCGCCCAGCCCCCTGGCCCCAGGAGCCCTGTGGGTCCTCTCGGGACTCTGCCCAGGAGCGTGAGGGAGGCGAGCGAGGGGAGTGGACGGGTGCCTGGCTGGGCAGAGACCCCCAGGCCAGGCTGAGCAGGGCAGGTCTCCGGGCGTGGCGGCCCCTCAGGACCAGCTCCTTTGCTCAGGACCAGGTCTGTCTCCCAGGACCGACCCCCAGAAGGGACGGCCTCCTAAAGTCTGCGGGGACCCACGTCCCCCCAGACAGCTCAGCCCTGGCCAGAAGGCACCAGCCTGACGAGCAACGAGAGCACCTCCTGAGCCCCGCATCCCCAGACGTGTATTCGGAGGATGGACCTGGCAGGGCACGGGTGTCACCTCGTTTTCCTGGATGTTTCCTTCAGGTTCACGAGGGTCTTCCATTCATCACACCGGAGCGCCATTTCCCGCCAGACTTTTTACCTGACCAGGTAAAAAGTTTATTTAAAAATTCGTTAGAAAGTTGTTTCCACCGACCCCTCCCTGCAGTCCTCGCGGAGGGCCTGGTGCCGTCACCCCCCCACCCCCGGGCAGGGCCACTGCAACCCGAGCTTCACCACCATTGATAACGGTTCGGGAACACCTTTCAGCACAAAGCTTGCTATTTAGAATTAGTCCGTCAGAGAGACTCTGAGAAAGGCAATTGCTCAGCAAAGGCTCTGACCCCTGACCCCGCCCGCAGCCCCGCAGGCCACCACGTCCTGCAGCCCGGGGCACCCGCACCGCGTCCACCACACGCGTGCACGCCCAGAGTAAGGATTCTTTTTCTTAATTTCTGTTAACTTGAATGACAAGAAATAGTCATTCATGGCCTGTTTAATTCTTCGTGGAAGAAATAAGATATCAGAGTTAAGACAGGCAAACAGAGGCACAGGCTTACAAAGCTTGTTCTGAAATCCGGCAACTCCGTGCCCACCTCCCGGCTCCCGTTTCCGGGAGCGCTCGCTGCTGGGTCCGGGTTACCCCGCAGAAGTTACCCTTTGCTGGGCTGTGGGGGCCGGGGCTCCCTCCCACCCCCCACATTCACGCTGTAACCCCCAGTAACGCTCCTTGCAGGCGGGTCACTGCCCTGCTCGGCACCGGCCTGGCCCTCTCCGGCCTCACCGTCGTCACACAGGCCCTCCTCCAACATGGGTGACCAGGCAGCTGTGTGCATGTGTCACACAGGCCACTGGTACTCCCAGCCCACTCTGCAGGTGGGGAAACCGAGGCACAGAGCTGATCCACACCACAGCCCCAGCTTCCTTTCCCAGGTCCGGCTCAACTGGGGCATTCCCTGAGGGGGGTCTGAAGACCTCCCACCACGCTGGGCGGCTCACAGGAGCCTCGCCTCCGGCTCTGAGGTGTCTCCGGCTCCGCTGGGTGCCTTTCCTTCTTTACATTCTCCTTTCCAGCACACTTCCTCGCCTTGAGCTTCTCACGAGGCTGTACTGCGTATTTCCATGAGCTTGTCCACCTTGTCTGTCCCTTTGTTCTAACCGTCCAGTCCTGCCCCAGCGTATTCCCAGGGCTGCGTCCCCTGCCTCGGGCTCCGCCACCACCCCCACCCCCCGGCCTCTCCTCGCAGGGCCCTGTTTCTCTGTCTCTGGGCGTCAACCTGTCGCTCACACCTGGGGGCCTCCATCAGATGTCTGTTGACTCAGTGGCCGCTCACGTGGGAGTGCTGGGGCAGAGTACTGACCGTCATCCTCCTTGGGGGCCCCCATCCCCAGCAAGGTGCGGGTCTCCCAGGCAACGCGGAGACCCACGCGCACACGCACGTGCGCACCCTCCCCGTGCTCAGCAGGCTCCTATCCGCCCACCCCCCACCCCCCCACCCCCCCCGCAGTCATGCTGGGCGGGGTCCAGCCGCCACAGAGGAGCCCTCCCGTTCTGGGTGGGGCAGGGCTGGGGAGGAGATGCTTGGCAGGGGGGTGAGAGCCTCCCCGCGCCCCGCCCCGCACCCAGGCCCTGTAACCATGTTGACAGCTGTTCCCAGTTTACCCTCTTCTGTCCTAAGTGGGGACAAAGGTCTCGGCCATCATCTCTTGGGTGACCGGCTGGTTTGTTTGCAAAGCGACTGTCCTCTTTGGAGGGCAAGCTGCCAGCCCCTGGTATGCAGATGCAGGAGCCCCTCTCTGCCTGCCAGCTCCCAGGGTACTGGCCTTTCCACTGCTTGTGTTTCTTCAATCTTTCGGAAAATCCTAGCCTCCCAAGCAGCCCCCAAACTGGGAAGGACCTGTCAAGGAATGGCTAAAACTCCCTAAAATGTTCCCGAGTTAGCCACACAGGAAAGGAGCCCTAGGGAGGCATCATCCTCAGGGCGGGGCCTCCTCATGGCCCTGCCCTGACTCTGGGAGGGGACTGCTCAGGGCTGCCGCCCCCCAACCCCGCAGGCCTGACAGCAGCCCTCCTAACAGCCGGCAGGGAGGCCAAGCGCAGAGATGCCGACACCAGATGGACAGTCCCTGCAGGCCCCACAGTCACCACAGAGACGGGAGCCACCCACAAGAGGAAGCCCAAATCCAGGACGCTGGGCAGCACCCCTCCCCGGGCAGGGCGGGCCTGACTGCGTGCCCAGTTCAAGGGCTAGGACCACGGGCCGCCCGAAGGGCCCGCAGAGGGGTGGGGGCCACGTCTTCCCAGAGGTGCCCCCTCCCCAGTGCCCCAGCGCCTGCGGCCCGCAGCCGCACCCACTTCCTCCACTGCCAGGGACCACCTCCTCGGACCCAGGTTGGCACAAAGAGAGGCAAGCGGTCAAGGATGGCAGGGGTCCGGCGGAGCCGCCCCTGGGCACCAGGTGTATGCAGCCAGGGCCTCCCCAGGGACAGGCACCCCATCCCCAGGAAGGCCTTCTCACGGGGGGACCACACAGCCATGCCCGGGGAGAGGGGCCAGCAGGAGGCCATGTGCTGGGTGTGGGATCTGGGCCAGCTGAGTAGGGCAGAGGACAGCAGAGTCGGGGTCTGAACAGGCGGAGAGGGGTCTCCCTTGACTGCTGTGGGCCACCCATGACGTCATGATGGACATTGTGACCCCCGCCCTCTGGGCACGTCCCTGCGTCACATCTGCCCCTAGCTCCAGCCTCACACCTCAGCCTCTGCCCCACACAAAGCCCCTGCCGTTGGTAAGGAGGGACCCTGCCCCCTTTCTCCTAGGAGGCCCTATGATTGGGCCTGAGGCTGGGCTGAGATGGGCCGAGATGGCTGGGGGGACTGCACAGGGGTTCCAGTCAGATTCTGAGTGGACGCCCCCTGTCTGACCCCACCTTGTTCACAGGCTGGGCCCATGAGAGATCAATGGGGAGCCACCGAGAGGAGGGGCTCCTATGTCAGCTAAGCCAGCTGGACCAAGACGCAGATGGGCTCGGGCAGGGCCCAGGGAGGGGCAGAAAAGCCACCAGCTGGGCCAGAGCCTCTGACCACCCACTCTGCCCGCAGAGCTGGACGATGCTGACACTGCCAGGCCCCGGGCCGCCCTCCTGGAGAAGCACCCGCTGGAGGGGGAGAAGCAGCGGCCCGGCACCGGGCAGGGCCCCTTCTTCTACATCGGAGGCACCAACGGGGCCGCAATGTGAGTGGGGCCTCAGGCTGGGTCCAGCCCCACCGCCTGCAGGCCCCGGCCCAGCCTCGCTCCGCGGCCCACAATCCCGCGGCCCCCAGGTCACCGCCGCCCCTCGCCCCTGCAGAATCAGCTCCTATTGCAAAAGCAAGGGCTGGCAGCGCATCCAGGACAGCCGGCGGGAAGACTACAAGCTCAAGTGGTGCGAGGTCAAGTGCAGGGACACCTACTGCAGCTTCCGGGAAGGTAGGGGCGGGGCCGGGCTCAGCGGGCGGCCCTCCACGCGCGCATGCGCGCTCGCACGCTGCCCGGGCTCTGTCGCGCCAGGTGAGCAGCTGCTGTACCAGCTCCCCAACAGCCAGCTCCTTACCACCAAGATCGGGCTTCTCAGCGCCCTGAGGGAGCACGCGCGTGTCCTCAGCAAGACCAGCAAGCTGGCCCCCTGCGCACAGGCCAAGTGAGAATGCCCTGGCCCCCCACCCCGGCGGCGCACCCCGCACCCGACGCGTCAATCGCTGCTCCTGACCGCCCTCCACCAAGTCGGTCCGCCTACCCGCCTTCCCACCGACCCAGCCGCGTACCACCCATCCGTCTCCACCCCCAATACCGGCCACCATTCCAGCCACCCAGCCCACGGCCCCCCAGCGGTCCTCACACGCTCACCACAGAGCCGCCCACTGGTGTCCTGCATTCAGTCACCACTGCCTACCACACCCACTGCCGTCCACTGCACACCCATTCCTGCCCCTTGGCCCGCCCCTCCCCCCGGAGCCGTGCCCGACCCACTCGATGTGCCCACTCCTCTTCCACTCACTTGCCCGGCCATTCACACGTCTGCCCGCCCATCCAAACAACCACCTACCATCTGCCTCCCTCGTCCACCCCCCACCAGGCAGGCAGCCACCCACCCACTACCTGGTCATCCGCGACACCACCCAATTCTGTCAGCATTTCTGGTCCAACCCCCTCCAGGCATCCGTCTACCCACCAGACCACTTGCCCATCCACCTACTTCCATCCAAAATCCACTTATCCACACACCACCAGTCTACCGCCAAGCCCCCACCCACTCCCCACCTCTCGACGCCCCCATCCATTCTCCACACACTGAGCAGCCACTCAGGCCAGGTCCTGTGTCCTCCTGGGGTACAGATCTGGAAAGGACACGACACCCGCCCCAGAAGAGCTCATGTGCAGCAGCTCAGGACACCTTGGGCCACAGAGGTAGATTCCCCAGCCATTCTGCCCTCAACTGAAGGATGGCCTGGTGCTCGGTGAAAGGGGTTACAGGGCATCCCAGGACCGGGGATCCATGCCGACCGCTCATTGCATGCTGGGCACTGGCCCAGCCTGGAGACCCAGCTCTGAACTGACCACTCCCGAAGGCCCGAGAGCAGCAGGGGGAAGAGCAGGGAGGTGGGAGGGGTTGGGAGGTGGGTGAGGCAGCCTGCAGAGAAGCCAGGTGTGCAGAGCCGGAAAAGCGTGCTCCTGGCCAGGGAACAGAAGGTGCAAAGGTTCTGCAGAGGAAAGAGCTGGGGGCCGGGGGTGGGGGTGTGTTTCAGAGGAAACCAAAGAGGACAGGAGTGCCTGGAGCCCAGCGCAGCTTCCTAGCAGACACTCTCCCTCCAGCCTACCCCAGGTCAGACCCCCAGAATGGCTGACCAAGCTGGGGGAGGGGGACAACCCTCCCAGTGTCTTCCCCACCTCCCTGCTTCCCCAGCGTCCTGAAAATGGAAGACTTTTTCCCAGAGACCTACCGTCTGGACATCAGGGACGAAAGAGAGGCTTTCTTTACCCTCTTTGATGGTGAGAGGCCCCTGGACGCCAGGCCCGCTCTGGGGAGACCGGTGCAGGGCTGGACCAAGGTGGGAGCGAGATTAGGGCGGGGCCAAGGCCCTGGCGAGGCCGAGGTGGGGCGTGGTCAGGGAGTGGAAGGGTGGAGCCAGGGTGGGTGAGGTCAGGGCTGGTGCTGAGTAGATGCGGGGTGGGGGGGGGGTCATGGCCGGACCTTAGTGGAGGCCAAAGCCTGCAGGGGCGGGGCCGTGGCTGGGAGCGGTCAGGGCGGGGCGGGGCGGGGCGGGGCGGGGCTGGGGCCAAGGCGGGGCGAGGCAGGGATGGGCGGGGCGAGGCAGGGATGGGCGGGGCGAGGCAGGCTCCCTGGCTCGGGCAGCTCTCTCCGCAGAAACCCAGATGTGGATCTGCAAGCCCACCGCCTCCAACCAGGGCAAAGGCATCTTTCTGCTCCGGAACCAGGAGGAAGTCGCCGCCCTCCAAGCCAAGACCCAGAGCATCGAGGACGACCCCATCTACCGCAAGATGCCCTTCCGGGCGCCTCAGGCGCGGGTCGTGCAGAGGTTTTGCGCGTGGGCACCCCGAGGGGCGTTGGCCAGGTGGGGCTGACCCAGGCCCGCTGGTGCCTGTGAGGCTCGTGGGCGTCGCGGGGCCCACAGAGGAGTCCTTGGCGGTGGAAGGCTGCGGTGCCCCCAGCTGGGCCCCTGTGTAGCCAGAAGAGGTGGGGTTTTCACATCCAGTCAGGATCTCAGAGGATATACCCTCCCCCCCCCCCAAACACAGGAGGCTCCTGGATGGTGTGGGGCAGGGAGGGCTTGGTCAGCTTGTGCCCCAGCCTGGGTCCTGCACCCTCTGACCTGCAGGGAGCCCGGCTTCTCCCCCATCCCCCACGCATCCAGCTGCAGCCTTCAGGCCCACAGGCAGAGCCGACCACCCCGCCTTGCTCCCTCTGCCTCTGGGAGGGGTCCAGACCCTCAGCCTCACACCAGGGGGCACAGTCGAGCCTGAGAAAGGTCCCTTCGGACTTGCCTATCTGCCAGTGTGGACCTCACTCCTGCCGCAACTGCTGTCTGCCACCCCAAGCAGCTGCTCCCAGCCGCTGGGTCTCTAGACCTACAGCTCTCTCCACTGGGATGTCCCCTCCCTGCCTCTCCAAAGCCACCTGCCCTTCAAGGCCCAAGGTCACCCCTCCCTCCTTCTCCAGGCAGTCTTCCCAGCCCATAGGGCCCAGTGTGCTTCTGCCTCCCAGGCTTCTAGCGAGGGCTGCGCCCTGGGGTGCCCCAGACACACACCAGTGGGCTGAGCTCTAGGGGCCAGGCCCTCCTTCCCAATTCCCTGATGTGTTCAGGCTCGGAAATGTCCCCTGACCAGTGGACACTGCGCCCAGCCAGGGTAGGGGACCCACAGCTCACACCTGAGACAGGTAGCAGGGGTGCTGAGGAACTGGCAGGCCCAGGTGGGGGCACGGGCCAGGCTAACCACGCCTCCCCAGGTACATCCAGAACCCGCTGCTGCTGGATGGGAAGAAGTTCGACGTGCGCTCCTACCTGCTCATCGCCTGCACCATGCCCTACATGGTCTTCTTCGGCCACGGCTACGCTCGCCTCACCCTTGGCCTTTATGATCCCCATTCCAGCGACCTCTGTGGCCATTTAACCAACCAGGTAAATGCCCCACACAGGTGAGGGCCCTCCCTGCAGCCTTGGACAAAAATCACTGCTCAAGAATGGGAAAAGAATCCAACTGTAGACATGGCCCAAACCCCGAGGTGGCCTGGGCTGCCCCTGCCTGCAGCCAGCACTGCCTCTCACCTTCAGCCTCCGCTGGGCATCCTGGTGAACAGACTGAGAGCCGTGGCCCCGACCCCCAGCTCAGCTCCCTCTGGGTGTGGGTCAGGCCCAGCAGGGGTGGGGGCCAAGGGCAAGGGCCTCCGTGAGGACCTCAGTTCAGGGATGCTGTGGGCAGAGGTCTCTGTGGAAGGGTCTCAAAGGGAGGTGTCTGGGCAGTGGCCCTCCAGGAGGATCTGGGGGTACTTCTCAGGGGCAGGAGGTGCTGGGGCAGGGGCTCGGTGTCCCGAAGGAGCGGGACCCCTGTGGGGTCTCTGGTGGCCGCGTCGGGGTGAGGCTCTTGTCAGGGCCCCCCGTGCGGGCCGGGCCTCCAGGCGCTGCCCTGCCTCCCAGTTCATGCAGAAGAAGAGCCCCCTGTACCTGCTGCTCAAGGACGACACGGTGTGGAGCATGGAGCACCTTAACCGCCACATCAACGACAAGTTCCGCAAGGCCAAGCGCCTCCCCCGGGACTGGGTCTTCACCACCTTCGCGGTGCGTGCGCGCCCCGCCCACACGGCGTTGGGAGGGGCCGGGGGTCGGGACCGTCAGTCCCTGGGTGGGGCTGCCGTTGGGCTTGCGCGCAGCGGTGGGTTCCAGGGACCCTCTCCTCTCCCTCTTTCTGAAACAGATCATTCACACGACACAAAAGTCACTCTGTGAAAGTACAGCTCAGTGGTTTTTGGTGGATTCTCAGAGTTGCAGGATGGTCACCACTCTAATTCCAGAACACAGTCACCTCCGCAGAAAGAAACTCGGTACCCACTGCCCTTCCCAGCCCCTGGCAACTGCTAATCCACTTCCCGTCCCCATGCATTTCCCTGTTCTGGACATTTCATGTCAATGGAATCACATGATATGTGGGTTTTCCTGGCTTCTTTCACTGAGCATAACATTTTCAAGATTCCCTTCGTTTCTTTTTATGACTGAAAACTATTTCATTGTATAAATGGACCACGATTTATTTGGATAAACATTCGTCAGTTGATAGACGTTTGGGTTGTTTTTACTTTTTGTCTATTATGAGTAATGCTGCTATGAATATTCATGAACAGATGTTTTCAGTTCTCTTGGGTATAGGTCTAGGAAGGGAACTGCATGGTCGTAGGGTAACTCATGTTGAACTTTTTGAGGAACTGCCAAACCATTTTCCACAGTGGCTACAAGGTTTCCCATTCCCACCAGCAATGTATGATGGTTCCAATTTCTCTATATCCTTGCCAACACTTGGTATTTTTCTTTTTTTGTTTAATAGTCATCCAGTGGGTGTAAAGTGGTATCTCATTGTGGAGTTGATTTGCATTTTCCTAATGATAATGATATTGAGCATCTTTTTACGTATTTGTCGGCCATTTTTGTATCTTCTTTAGAAAAACTTCTGTTTAGATCCTTTGTTCACTCTTCCTTCTTAGGCTGTAGAGCTCTTTATATATTCTGAATGCTAGACCCTTATCAGATGTGTGATTTGCAAATATTTTCTCCCATTCTGTGATTTCTCTTTTCACTTTCTTGATAATATCCTTTGTTTGTTTTGTTTTGTTTTGTTTTGGCCGGGCCCCTCAGCTTGAGGGGTCTTAGTTCCCCGACCAGGGATTGAACCCCCTGCAATGGAAGTGCAGAGTCCTAACCACTGGACTGCCAGGGAATTCCCCATAATGTCCTTTTTTGCATAGATTTTTATGAAGTCCAATTTATCGATTTTTTCCTTTGGTTATTCATGCTTTGATGTCGTGTCTAAGAATCCATTGCCATTTCCAAGGTTGTAAAGATTTACATTATGTTTTCTTCTAAAAGTTTTATAGTTTTAGCTTGTTTTGAGTTAGTTATTGTGTAATGGTGGGAGGTAAGGGTGCAACTTCAGCTTTTTGCATGTGGCTCTCCTGTTGTCCCAGGACCATTTGTCAGAGAGACTGTTCTTGGCGCACTTTTGGAAATCAATTGACCAGATATGTATGTGTTTCTCCCTGGACTCTCAATTCTATTTCATTGGTGTGTATGTCTATCCTTAAGCCAGCGCCACGCCGTTTCGGTTGCTGTAGCTTCATTCTCTTAATGTGCTGTATTACAGAAATTGATTATCAGGTGTTGAATCACCCTTGCATTTCCGGGATAAATCTCACTCAGGTGTAGCATATTGTCCTTTAAACGTGCTGCTGGACTGGGTTTTAGTACTTCACTGAGGATTTATGTGTCTACCCTCATAAGTAATATGGTCCACAGCATTATTTGCTTGTATGTCTGTCTGATTTTGGACATGTTCCCTTCTCTTCTATTTTTGGAGAGTGTGTGAAGAGTTAGTGTTAATTCTTTAAATATATTTGGAAGGATTCACCAGTGAGGCTACCTTATTGTGGACTTTTCCTTTGTGGGAAGAATTGTTATTTTTTTAATTATTACTAACTCAACCTTTATTTGTTAGAGGTTATTCAGATTATCTATTCCTTCTTGGGTCAGACTTATTAGTTTGTCTTTCTAAGAATTTCTCCACTTCTCCTAAGTTGTCTAATTTGTTTCGAATACAGGTACTCATGGTATTTTATGAACAATTGTAATCGTTTTCATAATCATTTTCATCTCTATGTAAGTCTTTCTTTCTTGATTTTAGTAATTTGAGTCTTTTCTCCCCTTTATCTTGTTCAATTTAGCTAAAGGTTTGTCAGTTTTGTTGATCTTTTCAAAGAGCCAGCTTTTGGTTTCATTGATTTTCTCTGTTGCTTTCTATTCTCTATTCCATTAATATCCACTCTAATCTTTATTATTTCCCTCCTTCTTGCTTTGGGTTTAGTTTTGTTTTGCTGTGGTTTGGGTTTTTTGTTCGTTTTTTGTTTTTTGTTTGTTTGTTTTTCTTCTAGTTTCTTAAGGTTGAAGTTTGGGTTATTGATTTGATTTGAGATCTTTCTTCCTGTTTAATGTAGGTGTTTACAGCCATAAATTTCCCTGTGAGCACTGCTTTCACTGCATCCCATAAGATTTTGTGTGTTCTGTTTTCATTTGTTGCTTGTGTGTTAATTTCCACATATTTGTGAATGTTCTAATTTTCTTTCTCTTATTGATTTCTAATTTCATTCCATT
Source organism: Leucopleurus acutus (assembly GCF_964270905.1). Lineage (NCBI taxonomy): Eukaryota > Metazoa > Chordata > Mammalia > Artiodactyla > Delphinidae > Leucopleurus > Leucopleurus acutus. Next base: position 193,228,959 of record NC_139143.1, on the reverse strand, counting down.
GTGGTCAGAAAACATACTTTGTATGATTTCAACCCTTTAAAAAGTATTGGGGGCTTCCCTGGTGGCGCAGTGATTGAGAGTCCGCCTGCCAATGCAGGGGACACAAGTTCGTGCCCCCGTCCAGGAAGATCCCACGTGCCGCGGAGCAGCTGGGCCCGTGAGCCATGGCTGCTGAGCCTGAGCGTCTGGAGCCTGTGGTCCACAATGGGAGAGGCCACAACAGTGAGAGGACCACGTACCGCAAAAAAAAAAAAAAAGTATTGAAACTTGTTTTATGTTCTAACACATTGTCTATCCTGAAAAATGTTCCACACACACTTGAAAAGAATGTATATTCTACTGTTGGGTGGAGTGTTCTATAGATATCTTTTAGGTCTAGTTGGTTTATAGTGTTGTTCAAGTCTTCTATTTACTTGTTGATCTTCTGTCTAGTTGTTCTATCATTGAAAATGGGATACTGAAGTCTCCAACTATTATTACTGAATTGTCTATTTCTCCTTTCAATTCTGTCAGTTTTTGCTTCATGCATTTTTAGGCTCTGTTGTTAAGTATATGTATGTTTATGATTATTACATATTCTTGACTTATTAGAAAATGTCCTCTTTTTTCTTAATGTCCCCAATTTTTGTCTTAAACTCTATTTTATCTGCTATCAGTATAGATATTCTAGCTCTCTTTTGGTTACTGTTTGCCTGATATATATATATTTTTAATTTTATTTATTTATTTATTTTTGGCTGTGTTTGGTCTTGGTTGCTGTGCACGGGCTTTCTCTAGTTGTGGTGAGCGGGGGCTACTCTTCGTTGCCGTGCACAGGCTTCTCATTGCAGTGGCTTCTCTTGTTGCAGAGCATGGGCTCTAGGCACATGGGCTTCGGTAGTCATGGCATGCAGGCTCAGTAGTTGTGGCTCAGGGGCTCTAGAGCTCAGGCTCTGTAGTTGTGGTGCATAAGTTTAGTTGCTCCGCGGCTTGTGAGATCTTGCCAGACCAGGGCTTGAGCCTGTGTCCCCTGCATTAGCAGGCAGATTCTTAACCACTGCGCTACCAGGGAAGCCCTGATATATCTTTTTTTTATCCTTTTACTTTCAACCTATCTGTGTCTTTGAATCTCAAGTGAGTCTCATAGATAGTGTATGGGGGGGAGGGGAATGCATCCTGACAATCTCTTTTAATTGGAAAGCTTACTCCATTTATATTTAATATAATTACTGATAAGTTAGGATTTACATCTTCTATTTTGCTATTTCTTTTTTTTTGAATTTTATGTATTTTTTTATACAGCAGGTTCTTATTAGTCATCCATTTTATACATATTAGTGTGTACATGTCAATCCCAATCTCCCCATTCATCCCACCACCACCACCCGTGCCACTTTCTCCCCTTGGTGTCCATACGTTTGTTCTCTACATCTGTGTCTTTATTTCTGCCCTGCAAACCGGTTCATCTGTACCATTTTTCTAGGTGCCACATATATGCGTTAATATACAATATTTATTTTTCTCTTTCTGACTTACTTTACTCTGTATGACACACTGTAGGTCCATCCACCTCACTACAAATAACTCAATTTCATGTCTTTTTACGGCTGAGTAATATTCCATTGTATATATGTGCCACATCTTCTTTATCCGTTCATCTGTTGATGGACATTTCCATGGTTTTTAATGAGAACTGGTTGTTGGTCTTATCGAGGAGCCTTTATGATGAGTCGCTTCTCTGTGCTGATTTCAACATCGTCTGTTTGTCTTTGGAAAGTTTGCTTATGCTGTGGTGGATCTTTTTGAGTTTATCCTCCTTGCAGCTCACTGGCCTTCCTGAACGTGTAGATTACTTTTCATCAAATGTGAGAAGTCCCACTGCCATTATTTCTTTAGATATTCTTCCTGACTCTTCCTCTGCCCTCTTTCTGGATCTCCTTATGCATTTTGGTCTGCTTGACGGTGTCCCACGGGTCTCTGTAGCTTCATTCCTTTGACTTTCTGTTCCTTAGACTAGATAATATCAATTGATCTATCTTTGAACAACTCCAATGGACTGTTGAACCCCTGTAGTGCTTTTTTATTTCAGTTCCTATAATTTTCAACTCCAGAATTTCTATTCAGCTCCCTTTTATAATTTCTATCTCTTCACTGGCATTCTCTATTTGGTAAGACATTGTTCTTGTATTTTCCTTTAGTTCAAGTGAGGTCTGCCATGGAACCATCAGACACATCACAACAAATGACTCCAATTCTTTGCCAGACGGGTCTATTCTGCTATCTCCAGTACCAAGAACACAGGCTTTTTTCAAGGCACTGAGCTGGGATGCCAGGGATAAAGTCAGGGCAAGTTAAAATGCTACAAAGCTTGCTGTTCTTACCAAGATTTAAGATTTTACTTGAGTAAACACTCTTCGTGTTGCTGGGCGCCTTTGGTTAATTTCCAGCATTTTGCGAAGGTTAACTCTGACAAATTTGGCCAGTTTGGGCTGTTTTTATGTTGCCTCTCTTGAACCTGCTCAGCAAAGCTTCTCCCTGTTGTTTCGCTGAAATGCTCACTGGAGTGACCTCTATGCTGTCAAACCCAGGGGTCAGTCCAGCCCTCTTCTCCCTGACCTGTCAGCCAACTTTGGACACAGCTCCTCACTCCCCATGGCTTCCAGGACCTCGTCCACCCCCCCTCCGCCCCCTGTGCTGGCCCCTTGGCTCCGCACTGCTGCTCAGGAGGCCCAGGGCTCAGCCTGGCTCTACTCTTTATCTGCTGTACCCACTGATATCTACTCTTTGTCTTTATCAGACATCGCCTGACTTTAAATTCCATCTATGTGCTCAAGACCCCACATTGAAACATCCGGCCCTGACCCCTCCCCTGAACTTGAACCCTGGCTCCCAGCACCCCATCTGTAGGCTCACAGATGTCTCAGACTCCATGGGCCTCCTCTCCTTCTCCGCTGATGCGGGCTCCATCCTCCCAGAGCCTCAGACCAGATACCTAGGGATAACCCTGCATTCCTCTTTTCACAGCTCACCATCCTTTCATCAATCAACCAGGCTGGCTCTACCCCAGCACAGACCCAGCATCCATTCCACCACCTCGGCTTACACAAGCCACCCATATTTCTCACTGGATCTTTGCAACGGGGCCCTTCAGTCTCTCTCAGCATAGCAGCCAGAGGACCCTATTAGAGCACGGGTCAGATATGCCCTCCTATGCTCCACCCTCCAACAGCTCTGACCTCAGGGTGAAAGGCAAGGTCTTCCCATGTCCCCGAGATGTGACTGGTGCCACTCTGGTCTCATCTCCCACTGCCCTCCTAGCTCACTCGAGCCACAGCAGCCTCACTCTGTTCCTCCAACACCTTGGGCGTGCTCCCACTTACAGCCTTTGCTCTACCCAGGTGTCCCATCCCCACCCCACAGTTCTCCCTTTCAGTCTTCACCCATTGCTCACTCTCTGGCCCACCCAGATCAGACGCCTTTCCACACCACCCAGAACGCCCCACCTCTCACCCTGCTTCATCTTCTCCATCAGCATGTATGGCTTCATGTGCTGTGCAGAGTGCATAACGATTTACACATCACAACTGTTGTCTCTCTCTCCTACGAGTGAGCTGCTCAAGGGCAGAGACTCCTCGTAAGCTCTCTCTACTCTCGACCCCAGTACCTGCCACGCAATAGGAGGTCCACACGTTCGTGAAATGAGTAAAATGAGAGTGAAGGAGTTTCTGGCTGTGAGCCTGTGACCCTGAGAATGTGAAAGTGCAGGCACTGGTGGGAGCGCAGGTGAGGGGTGGGAATGTGGCTGTTCAGGCCCGGAGGGTGTAATCAGGGCCCACAGGTGACATCCTGTCTCCACCCCCCCCACCCTACCCACAGAAGCGGATGCAGCAGATCATGGCCCACTGCTTCCTGTCTGTCAAATCCAAGCTCAAGTGCAAGCTGGGCTACTTTGACCTCATTGGTTGTGACTTCTTGATTGATGAAAACTTCAAGGTGCTGCTGAGGCGTCCCGGGGTGGGGTGGGGTGGGCGGGGCCCAGCATGCAGCTGCAGGAGGCAGGGGCCCTCTGTGCACACCCTGACCACTCAGGCGGGCCCCTGGAGCAGGCAGTTATGCACCCTCCCTAGCCCTGGGGGTGGTGTGTCCACAAGGCTTCGCTCTTCCTGCAGCTGGGGCAGCCCCCAAGGCCAGACTCTCAGACCCTCAGAGTCTTAGCCCCTTGGGCAAATGGGGGAGTGAGGCCATGGGAAAGAAGTGACCTGCCCGGTCACCGGGCTTAATGGGGACCAGGGCCTCAGCCTCCTGCTGGCCAAGTGGTAGGGAGGCAGGTATGCTGAGCAGTGTTGGGCCCAGGTGTGGCTGCTGGAGATGAACTCCAACCCTGCCCTGCACACCAACTGTGAAGTCCTGAAAGAGGTGATTCCAGGCGTGGTCACGGAGACCCTGGGTGAGGCCCCTACCCAGCCCCCAGGACCCTCAAACCGACCCCTCTGCCTGCCCAACCTCTCCCCAAGTTCAGACATCCACAGACCTAGCTCTCCAGCCCCCGAAAGGCTGCATGGCAACCCCACCCTCTGCTCAGGCCCCCACCTCCCAGCCAAGGTGATGCCCGCCCACGCCTCACCCCAACCCCTGGCCCATCCCTCAGCCCCGTAAACTCCAGCCCCTGGAACGCCATGCCGGGGAGGCTGGGTGCCCGCCCCTCCCTTCCCCCCACGCCTCCCCCGCCCCAGCCGGGCTCACCCCCAACTCCTCCCCAGACCTGGCACTCGAGACCTTCCAGAAGAGGCTGCGCGGCCAGAAGATGCTGCCGCTGCTGTCCCAGCGCCACTTCGTGCTCCTGCACAACGGCGAGGCAGACCTGTGGCCGCGCCCCGGGAGCTCCCGCAGCGTCCCCCGCCCGCCGTCGCCGCCGCCCGCCGCGTCCCCTGCTCTCCGCGCCGCCGGCAGGCCGGGCGCGCGCAGGCCCGCACCACGCCGGGGCCCCAGCGGCGCGCCCGGGCGGCCCTCCTCCGCACAGCGGCGCCCCCGGCCTCCGACCCCCGGCCCCGACGGCGCCCAGGGCGGGGACCCCGAGGCCCCGGGCGGCGGGGAGCCGGCGCGGGAGCCTTCCCCGGGGTCGTCGGAGGAGGAGCGCAAGAACGCGGGCCACCGGCGCCCTCGCGGGGGCCTATAAAAGCTGCTTTTTTGTTACAAACGCGACCTCTGCAGCTGGTCCGCGGGTTCCCCGCACACCGGGCCCCGAGACCCCCTCCGGCAGCCTCCCTGCGCCCCGTGAGCCGCTACTCCACTGCTGGGGCCCGTCCCTGGGGGGACACGAGGGTCGAGGGATGGGGGTGTCTGCCCGGCAGGAAAGGGAGATGAGGCCCCCCGTGCCCCTGACTCTGCCCACCGTGGGCTGCTTCCAGTTCCTGGGCCCCCTCACCTACGGCCCTCGTCCACCCGCCCTGCAATCTCACAACCCACCTGACCTCTACTGCCTGGGTCGGTGGTCCCCAGGAAAGGTGCCCAGTGTCCCCCAGTCAAGGGTCTAGAGCCTCACGGACCCCTCTCGATTCCCATAGGAAGGCTTCCTCACACCCAACATGTTCCTCCGAGCTGCGGTCCCCGCCCTGCCCAGGCTCAGCTCCTTTCTGGGCCTTCGGAGCACCAGCGCCCTGAGCTCTCCTCCACCTGCGGCGCCCGGACTCTACAGCAGGCAGAGACCTGCAGAGGCCGGGAGGACCCAGGCTGTGGGTAACTGGCATATGGTCGTGGCAGGACAGCGCCCTGAGGGAAGTGCCGAGCCAGCAGGTCCCTGTGTGCCCTGTGTGCCCAGCCTCAAGGCTACTAGGAGATTCAGGGCCTCTCATGTGTCCACACCCCTGCCACCAAGCGTCCTGGGGCAGCCATAATCCCCTCTCCACCCTGGCCTTCCCCACCCCCCCAGTCCAGACCCCAGGGTCTGGGCAGCCCCATCCCTAGGCCCACCCTAGCTGTCACACCGTCCCCCTGCCCTCACCTCTCCAAACGGTCACCGCCAAGCCACATGCCCTCCTCCTGCCCTGCACACCCTCGCTCAGTACCTCAGCGGGCTCCACCAAGGGGGGAGGGGCCGCCGGGACCCCTGCTGTGCCCTGCATTGGCGTGCTGGTGGGACCCGAGGGGCACCGACCTGTCCTCCCCCGCTGCCCCCCCACTCCTTTCCCAGGGATGCAATGGCCACAGCACCGCTAGAGGGCGGCGGGCACTGACCGCCGAGCCTCCGGCCAGCCCACTGGAGGTATGCAGCCAGGGAGCCAGGGAGCCAGGGAGAGAAGAGCCAGATGGAAAGCGGGGCTCAGAGAGGTAGAGTCAGTCCTCCCAGGTCACAGAGCCAGTGAGGGGCCCAGGCCAGGGCTCACCTGCCTTGTCACTCACAGCCCACCCACCCTCCCACCACCACTGCACCCCGTCGTCGTCCTGCTGCTGTGGCCCAGAGTGTGGGGTCCCCAGGGCAGGAGCACACTTGTCACTGGGTGACTGCGGTCTGGGAACCCTGAGTCCCCTCCCAGTACGTCTGGTGGTCTCTCCATGAGGGGTCAAGCCCAGCACTGCGTCCTCTGCAGCCTGCTGGCCAGCTCTGTGTCTGAAGACCCGTCTCCATCAGGGAGAGGTGGCCTCCTGGGTGGGCAGAGCACACCCAGGTCTTTGTAAAACCCACGCCTGTGTCTTCGGGGTCAGGACCACTTTCCTTGCTGGCATCCAGGACACTACACAGCCATGTCACCTCGGGGTCACCCCCTTAACTCGCCCAAGGGGCCTCTAGACCCCATGTCTCATCTCTGAGGCCTCTCCCACCCCCTCCTCACATCCTGCCCACGGGGCCTCTGCCCACGCTGTCCTGTGGCTCACGATGTGGCCCGTGGTGGCAGCAGTGCTGCTCCAGGACCTTCCAGCTCTCCTCCAGCCTTGGCGGGACTGTTCCCCTGCTGGTCAGGGCGGTGTCTACGGAGGCGACCCGATCCTCAGGGAGCAGCTGTCCCTGCCGCCTCCATCATCCCTGGGCCCTGAGTGCGTGCAATGGCCCACAGGGACCGTGGTGGGCTAAGAAGTGCATGTCCTGACTGGACCTCCGCCCCCGGGCTCCCCCAAAGCCCTGGACTGTCTGCTGCTCTTGAGTGCCTGGTTACCCCAAGAGCCTGGAGATCAATAAATGAGGTTTCCTTGCTACTCATTCACCCCAGGGGCGACGGCCACACCCTCACACCCCCATCTGGATCCTCTCCTGCCCCACCCAGCCCCCCATCGGGCTCCAAAGTGTCCTTGCCAGAGCTGTGTGGGCTGCCAGGGAGAGGCGGGCAGGGAACCGAGTCTGGAGCGCTGTCGGCTGTGGGGCACCTGGGCATCTGGAGGTAGAAGGTGCCCCGACATTCAAATGATGTGCTGGGCCCCCTGCAGCAGCTCGAGGAGCAGCCTCAGCAGAGGGGAGGTGGGGGGGAAGCGGGGGGGGGAGGGGGGCACTCCTAGTGCCTGGGACGGGGCTGCCCAGCACTGCAGCTGGAGCTTGTAATCCTAGGCGAGAGCTGAGGGCCTCTGCCTCCCCTCCCCCTTGTCTGCCTGCTTTGACCCAGCACCACCCAGGGACCCCCACCATCCCTGCAGCCCCCACTGGAGGCCCTCACCCTGGCAGCCACTGGGGCCTCCCTCAGCGCCTGGCAGTCAGGGTTCTGCCCTGGCCAAAGAGCCCACGGAGCCCTGAGGACTCAGAGGACCCCCCTCACACCCCTCTTCCCTGGAACGCGTCTCCAAAAAGAGGGGTCTGGAGCAGCCATGGCCCGAATCACTGTCTCTGGAAAGCACCTCAGCCCCAAAGCGTCCTGCGAAGATGTGTGCCTCTCCACCTAGGTGTGGCTACTTCTTGGTGGGAAGGGGGCGTCCAAGGCCCTGCAAACCACAGCGGGGTGGGAGCTCAGCCCAGCTGCTGGAGGAGTGGCCCTGCTGCTGAAACCGTGGTGGGGGAGCCGGGGAGGAGTGATGGCCCAGGTCCTGGTCAGGGCCCTTGAGTGGCCAGACTTAGCACCATGGACCTATCTGATCGATGGGTTCGCATCCCAGCACCAGGGGGCAGCCAGGGACCACCTGCCCTTGGAAGGCCCCCTGAAGCTGCCCTAGGACTGGGGCTGGGAGGGGCTGGCAACCAGTTCTGCTAGGGTGGGTTCCCTCCCTATGCCCCTCAGGGGTCTCTCGGTCCGCTTGCGGAGGGGCCGTGTCTCACAGTGGCTGAGTCCAGGTCTCAGTAGAGGGAGGGTCAGGGGCCTTTTCCAGCCAGGTGAGGCGGTGTGGCTGCGGCGGAAGCACTTCTGGGAACAGAGGATGGCCTCTAGGCCCTTATCTGAGGCTGAACTGACACTGGATTCCGACCCCAGGGGGAGGAGTTGTGGTTTTCCGGAGCAGCTGGAGGGCCCCTCTGGTTGGTGTAAGGCCAACTGGCCCGAGGCAGGGGAACGCAATCAGATTCCCAGGTTGTATCAGACCAAAATTCTCCGGACCACCCAGTTCCAGAAACTGCCCTGGAGACTTTCCGGACCACCCAGTTCCAGGAACTGACCTGGGGACTTTGAACCCAGCCCAGCCTTCCCGCCTTTCGAGGGGCGGGACTAACGGTCCCCCAGGATACCCGAAAAGACCACCAAATAAGGAATACCCTGCGCCCTCCCGGATTCACCACACCCCTCTCCCTTCTTCCCCTATAAAATCTTGCCCGACCCTCGCCTGGGCGCGACTTCTCTGGCCCCTTTCTCTCGGACCAGCGAACCTCGCCCAGGAGCGCTCCCTAATCTCTGGACCAGTGCACCTCGCCCGGGAGCGCTCCCTAATACAGCTCACTTGAAGCTTTCCTCTGTTTCGCGGTGCCGTTTGTTAAGATCCGACCTTACAGCTGGGGGGGGTGGTGGTTTCCCGGGGGAAACAGCGAGGGGTGTGGAGCTGGCGTGGGCAGAGTCTCATCTTGGGGTCCCTCTTGGGCTTGGTGACCCAGGTGGGCACATATCTGCCCCCATTCCAGGAAGCTGGCCTGAGTGGGGGTGGGGAGCCCCTCACAGCACCAGCACCCTCTGTCCCCCACGCGCCGGCACCCTTGAGTCCCCTGCGCCTCCTGCCGCCCTGGGGGGTCTCCCTCCTCCCAGCCTGTGTGACTGGTGGCAGTCTGTGCACGTTGGGCCTGGGTACCCCAGCAGAGCCTCCAGCCTTGGCCCTGAAGCCAGCCCCTCCCTGCTCTGTGGGACCCCAGCTGGGGAGGGAGGTGAGTCCAGCAGGGAGGGAGAGGGGAGGGAGCAGATGCAGCGGCGGTGACCAGGGTCCCGGCAGGCCTGGTGGGGCAGAGGCCTCTCTGCTGACAGCAGGCCAGCGTGGAGGGAGGTGGCGGCTCCGGTGGCAGTGGCTCTGCGGAGCCCTTCCGAAGCGCTGAGCTCCCTGGGCAGAACCCCCTCCCAGCCCCCCATGAGCCTGGCCTCACTCTCCCAATCCCTCCACTGGGCTGGGCGAGTCCCAGCGTCCCCGCCCCTCCACGGGGCAGGAATCCCCCGCCCGCTCGCCTCACCCCACTGCCCCCGCTGCCCCGCACTGACGTTCAGGGAGCTTGTCCCACGCAGGCCGCCCGCGAGGACTTTCCACGCTGCGTCAGCAGAACGCACTCGACACCTGACTCACAGCCTCAGCAGGGGGCTGGGCCAGGGCTGGGGACCCCTTTCCTATACGTGGGAGTGGGGCAGTCAAGGGACCCAGAGGTGGGTGGGGGAGGGGTTGACAGGACAGGAGATCTGGCCTGAGGACAGAGGAGCCAAGGGGTGTGGCAGGCAGGTCCCGGAACACCTGGCTGTCTCCCCTGAGGTCGCTCACTTGGCCCCAGGGGCTGCCCAGAGCCAGGAGCCGAGGGGCTGGGAGAAGGGGCTGAGGGAGGGGTCCTTCCCCTGTGAGTGGTCCCAGAGCACCCCCCCACCCCCTGCCTCCTTCCAGGGGTGGAAGTGGGCAGTGCCCCATGCGGTGGGGGGTGGAGGGCGACGCAGAACCCTCTCTCCTCCACCTGCCTTCTGTGAGCTGGGCCCACCTGCCCACTGGGACTGGGTCGGGGTCAAGGGGCTCTCCTGGGCAGCGTGCAGGTGGGAGGGGAGGGCATGGTAGGTGGGGGAGGTGCTGTGCTAGAGCACTGAGCCACAGACAGACAGGTGGCCAGGTGTGCTGGCACCTGGAGAGTGCAGCTGCTGAGACTGCCTGCCACGCCCTGGATGCCACAGAGCCCTGTCAGGAGGCTGAAAAACTACTGCTCGCCTCTGCTGGGCAGGACCCCAGGACCGCCCCGAGGGACCCGTGAGGTGACGGAGGCCAGTAGGAGGGCTTGGAGAAAGGGCGGGACCAGGCCATTCTGAGGCTGTCCACATCCTCCAGGAAGTGTTGGGTATAGAAACTGACCTTGCCCTGGATTGGGGACCCCAGTGACGCAAGGGCCGGCGCCCCACGGGGCCAGCAGGATGTGCGGCCAGCCCGGAACCAGAAGCCGGAGCAGCGGTGGCCCAGAGACCAGACACACACCAAGGAACCCAGTGTCCCAACAAGTGCCAGGCAGGCCACTGGAGGACAAGTGTTGGACGGGGCAGCCCAGCGGCACAGAGGGCAGGTGTGCAGCATAGCAGGTCGCCCCGTGGTCTCGGCTGTGGGCTTGTGTCTAGGACTGGAGTGGCCCTAGCTTCTACCCCACCCCCCCCACCTAGGCTGGGAGGGGGCTGTGAGAACTGGCGGGGGAGACCCCGGAGCCTGTCCCCTCCCCACTCCCACCACACGGCCACTCAGGCCACCGGACAAGCGTTTATTGAGTGCCGCCTGCAGCCAGGTCCTGTGCCCATGGCCTCCTGTCCTGGGAACCAAGGAGCCACGGGCCCCACCCCAGCGGGGCCAGCAAGAGAGGCAGGCAGCCACGGTGCGCCTCTGTCCCCCTGGGGTTCAGCCACAGCTGCCTCCTCTCCTGCGTGATCCGGAGCACTGGTCACTGTCACCATCCCCCACCTGTTTCCGCCATTGAGGGGAGCAGGGCCGGGGCCCCACGGCAGGGCGCAGAGCCCTTGCTCCTGCGGGCCAGCCTGCGCCAGCTCCGGGAGGGTCTGGCACGGGCGCTCCGGGCCTCAAACCCACAGGTCCTCCAGGCGGCCCTTGTTCCCCGACAGTGGCTCGCCCCACTCCTCCTCGGGGAGCTGGCAGCTGCAGGCGTCCTCGGGCGGGGGTGGCGGGGCCTCTAGGAGCAGCTGCGTCTCTGCAGAGGGGCTGCGGTTAGCAGGAAGGCAGGGGCCCCCCTCCCCGTCCCCAGGGCACAACTGACCTGGGGGCCGTGCTCTCTGCCTCCTCAGTTGCCAGACGTGTAGGCTGAGCTGGGCCACGGTCAGGGCCAGGATGCAGGCGGCCAGGCCGAGGACGGCGGTCAGCAGGCCACGCGGCTCCGTGGGCGGCAGCCCTGGGCTGCACACGGCATCGTGCGTCTTGTTCCCGGGGAACACAGTGGGAAACCCAAGCTTGGAGCAGCTGGGACGCACAGACACAGAGCCCTCGGTCAGCCCTCGGCCACCTGAGCAGCCCCTCAGCAAGGCTGCTGCCCTCCGAGCCGTTGTGGGGGGGGGCGGTCACTGCACCAGAAGGGACAGCAGAGGCCCCACCCTCGAGCCCACCTGGACCACCCGGCCACCGGAAGTCCCCACCAGGACTCACTCTGCCCAAGGTTTGCAGCGGCCCTCACGGCCCCCAGAGAAGGTCCCCGCGGCACAGTCGAAGCACTCGAAGCCGAAGTTGAACTTCCCTGGAGACAGAGGGACAGACGGACACAGGCTGCGAGGGCAGCTGGTGTGGCCGAGGTGAGACCACCTGGTGTCCAGGTCCACAGCACAGGGACCCCCACCTCATCTGTTTGACAGGGGCCCCAGGTGGCCACAGGACCAGGACCTGGGATAAATCAGGTCCCCCAGGTGCCCCTTTCCAGGGCAGGCCAGGACTCTGGGCTCAGTGGAGGGTCCCTGATGGGGATATGGGGGAGGGGAGGGACCTGCCTGCAGAGGCTAGAGTGTATGTGGTGGGAGGAAGGGGTGGAAGCCGAGGCCACGCAAGAGCTAGGCTGGGCCTTCGCTCGGTCCGGAGGCCGGAAGGCGGGAGACCGGGGAGGGTCCCGGAGAGAGGGGTGAGGCTCTGCCCCAGCTGCCTCTAGGCACGGCGCCATCCAACCTCACACAGCCCCCCCTCCGCCCTCACTCTCCCGGCCCACATGTGCTCAGCCAGGCGCCCCCGCATCGGGTCACGGTGAGTGCAGGACCTGGGCGTAGTCAGAGCCAGGGCCTAAGGGCCAGACAGCCTCTGGATACCCCCACTGTTCCTCACAACCAGCGCTTAGGGGCATCGTCTCTGGATGGAGAAGCTCAGGCCAAGAGAGAGAAGGAAAGGCTCCCAGAGCCACACCAACAGGAGGCACTGTGACCCCAATGTGGGCTGAGATGCTAAAGTCGGAGAGCGCCCCCCCTACCCCGCCAGGGTGCTGCAAGACCCCCAGTGCTGGCGCCCACCTGCCCGGAGGACGTGTCCGTGCCCACCACTTGCGAGCTTCCTTGCACACCTGGCCTGCCCGGGCCACCCCCACCTGCCACTTACCTACAGGCCACGCCCCCTGGCCAGGCGGACAGGAGTAGTACTTGCAGCTCTTACACTGGGGGTCTCCACAGTGGAACTCAGGCTGGATACACTGGCAGTCCGGCTCGGGACAGACCCCCTCAGCTGGCAGGGGGTAAGCAGCCCTCTCAGCAGCTGGGCCGAGCCGCCCTCCCCTGGACGCCCCCCTCCTGGCCCTCCAGGGAAATGGGGGCGGCAGGGCAGCCCCAGCGGGCAGCACACCTGTCTGGGAGCCAGGACCCTGGCTCGGCCCAGCTGTGTCGCTCCCTCCTGGGCGCCCAGCTCCTCCACTCACCAGGCCTGGCTGCATCCCCCGACCGTCCCAAGCTGCTCCCACCCAGGGTGGCCATGACTCGGCATGTGACCCTGAGCCATTCCTTCCTGGGAGACCTACTCCCCCTCCCCTGTCTGGGTCCTGCACTGCCCTCAGCTGCCAGGACCCTTGAGGCAGCCTGCCCGTCCCTCCCTGACCGCCGTCCATGGCTCCGCCGCACTGAGACCTGGACTCTCAGAGCCCCCTTCCCACTCCCCAGGTCCTGGCAGGGGGACACTCTGGGTGTTTTCCCTGCAATATCTGTCCCCAAACGGACCCATTTCACCTGCCCCTCACCCATAGATGCAGGTCTGAGGCAGGGAGCTGGGAGAAAGAGGGGTGCAACCCCAAACTGGGCAAGAAGTGGCCTGAGTGATGGCCAAGGGCTCACTCCCCACTCGGAAGGAACGGGGACAGCCCTCCTCCACCCTGGGACGCCAGACCTGCCTTGGGGAAGGCTCCTACACTCCTTGCCCACCCCCCACCCCCCACCCCCCAGGCCACTGGCCCGGTCTGGGCGGCTTCCGCCTCCCCGGATTGCGCTGGGATCAGGGCTCTGGACTCGGAAAACTACGGGGGGACGGGGCGCAGCGCTCTGCCCTCCGCGCAGGGGCTCCCGGCCCGCCTTACCTGGGATGCACGAGCGGCAGCAGCGCGCGCTGGTCCCCGTCCCATGCAGATGGCGGCCGGGGCCGCAGCTCAGACCCCCGGGGGGGTGCTGGGCCAGGCCCAGCGCGCAGAGCAGCGCGACGCCGCACAGGGCCACGCGCGCGACCCTCACCCCCATGGCACCCGCGGCACCCATGGCCGCGCGCGGCTCCGCGGTTTTAGGAGGCCGGCCCCTTCCGAACACGCCCAGACCCCGCCCCGCAGGCCGCCCCGCCTCTGCCACTCCCCAAGGGGTCCCGAGGAATTGTTCCCATGGGGGACCCCCCAAGACTCTGCGCCTCGGAATCCAGGGCATGGGCAGAGGTTTGGGGCAGTGAGACTGCTCTGGGGATTTCAGCAGTGGGCACGTGTTGTCACGTCTGTCCAAAGCACAGGACGCACCGCACGGAGGGACCCTGGTGTCAACTAGGGACTCTGGGTGACATGACCTGTCAGTGCAGGTTCGTCGTGTGTAACAACTGCACACTCTTCGGGGATATTTATGGGGGGTAGGCTTCCCCTCACTGTTGCCGTGAACCTAAAACTGCTATAAAAGATAAGTTCTTTTTTTAAAAACTTCAAGGGATGGGACTTCCCTGGTGGTCCAGTGGTTGGGACTCTGTGCTTTCACTGCCAGGGTCCCGGGTTCGGTCCCTGGTCAGGGAACTGAGATCTGGCATGCCCACAGGGACCCCAAGGGAGAAGAGAAGGTCCCATCACAGGCTGCAGAGCACCTGACCACGGACGAGGGGGCATGCGGGAGACCCACATGGGGGGGTGACCTTGGGGGATTCCTAAGTGATCATGCCCTTTGGCCCAGGCATTCTTATCCGGAAACTAAATATGACCCAAATGTGTGTGCCTTGTGGGGGGAAACACCGCGTATACCCAGCCACATCCTTGGGGGGGGCGGGGGGAGGGGGTCAGAAATGTTTTCTATGTAAAACTTGTGGCCTCCGGGCCTGAAGGAACTGGAGTGTGTGTGGGCACCGGATGCGGGGTGGCAGGCAGTGCCCTGAGTCATTGGGGGTGGGGTGCGCCCCCAACGAGGGTGGACTCAGCAGGGACCATTCCTGGCTGAGCCCCCTCCCCACCTCCAGCTTCTTCAGGGGGACCCCACGGGCTTTTAAAGACCTTCTCTGACGTCCAGAGCAGGTGGGATGAGACACTTCGTCCTCTGTGAAGCCTCCAGACCCCACACCCCACACCTACCAGAAGTCCTCGAATCCCAGCACTGAGCAGCCTCAGAACCCATCCAGGGGTCAGGACAAGCCCCCTGCACCCCGCCTTTCTGGAGATTAGAACAAGCTCCCCACCCCGCCCCAAATTGGCCAACGGGGCCTGGCTGGGCTCTTGACATGCAAGCACCCCATAGCCACACACACACTTGTGGGCTGCAGCCTCGCTGATGCCTGCTGGGAAGAGCTGGCTAGGAGAGGCCAGGGCATTGATTGAGCCCTGACACTGGGGGAAGAGGGGGCTGCCCAGGCTGCAACTCTGCTGGGCAGATGTCAACCCAGATCTCCCCACACAAATGCAGTCATCCTGGAGGATGTGGAAGGCCGGCCCCGACGGAGCTCTTGAGCCACAGAGAGCCTCCAACTCACCGTGAGACTGAGCCTCAGTTTCCCCACCTGGCACCAAAGGGCTTGGGGGCCCGGCCTCCCCCAGGAAGCCTCCCCAGATTTCTCAGCCCTCCAGTTGAGGCTTGGTACAGGGGCAGCGGGTGGAGACCTCTGGGAACGCTGCAGGGGTGGGCAGTGGGGTGCCAGGAATGTGATTCTGGTGGCGCCCACCAGCTGGAGGTGTGTTGCCGGCTGTGACCTGGTGACCTGGGCAGACCCAGAAGACTTGGTTTGAGACCCTCTGAGACCTGCAGCTGCCGCCTCGCCTGATGGGGCATCTGTCCTTTTCAGAGGAAAATGACAGGGATTAGCAGTTTTGTGACTCAACTATCGTTTTCAAGTCCCAGGATGCGCAGGGCCCTCCTCAGAGAAGCAGCTGGGCCCTGCAGGAGAGGGAGGGGTCTCCAGGACAGCTCTGGCTGCTAGGGGGTAAGGTGAGGCCACCCTGTCTGAGGACCCCCCAGGCCTCGGCTCAGCTCCTAGATGGGGAGGAGGGTCTGAGCCATCCCGGGACCCCAAGGAAAGGTCAGGAGTGGAGAACTCAGCAGTCCTGGCCCTTCTGCCCGTGTTCAAGGCCTGAGCAGTCCGGTCTGTACCAGGACGGCATCACCCCAATTCTGGTAAGCGCCTGAGAAAATATGATAAATCCCCTACAAATGACGTTTGTCAGACAAGATCATATCTGTTGGCCCTTCTGGAAGCTGGGCCAGCCCGTCAGGCACCAGGGGGCAGCTGTCTGCCCGAGGGGGGCTGCCACCCGCAGCAGCAGGAAACCAGAGGCAGGGCTGTGTGTAACAAGAGGCGAAAGCGCCGGCGGGGTTGGGGGCCTGCGTCTGCTCCCCTGTCCCTGAGGCTCCGGAAGGCCCCTCCCGCACAGGCACTGGGTTGCCGCGAGCTTCTGTAACCGGGCGCTGCGGGGGAGATGGTTTCTATCTGCTCGCGGTAGTTTCCTATCCTCTTTGAGCAGCTCGTCACATTTTTCATCATTTGTCTCAGCTCACACAAGTGACGCGCGTCCAGGGGGCAGAGGGTCCCAAGCAGAGTCCAGGGGCTAACCTGGAGGGCTGTGGGGCAGGATGGGGAGCCAGGTGGGGCCCTGGAGCAGGGAGGAGCCAGGGTGGGTGCCTGTGGGCCCCCCGGGGGGTGGGGGGAGCTCTGGCGGGGTTTCACACGGGAGGGGCGGTTGTCAGCAGAGACAGGAGTGGAGAGCGTGCTTAGCGGCAGCAACCGAGGAAAGTGAAGGTGACCAACCTCCTTCCACCCACCCGTCAGCTTTCAGAGGTGGAGCCACCAGGCTGGGGGCAAGGTGGGGGGCTCGCAGCTGGGAAGTCTGGGGAGGAAGCCCACGACCTTCGACCTTCCATTCCCCAAGGATCTGGCCCCTCCCCCAGGCCCCTTCATCAGGTCCCTTAGCTTCTCTGCACAGCCTGCACACTGCCCAGGGACCACAGGCCCCAGGCCAGTGGTGCCTGTTTGCTGCCCGTTTCCAGGGCAGAGAGGACGTATTGTGTTCACTGCTGCAACCCGAGATCTTTCCAAGAACACGTGGATGGTTCGGTCTCCCCTTTGCCCCCGGGCGGTCCAAGGGACCAGCCAGGGTTCAGAGGTTTGAGGAGAGGTGGGAGGGCCTCCAGGGCAGCTCCGCGGAGAAAGCCAGCCTGAGAAACTGGGGGGCGGGGGGGGGCAGCACACGTGTCAGGGGCGGACCTTTGGCCGCTGTGAGGGCACTGGCCTGTGGGATGATGCCCAGTCCTGGCCCACAGGTGGGTGAAGGGAGGTAGCAGGCTGGGAGCTCAGAGGTGTGCATCTTTGCCAGGTCCACCGGTGGGGGGCCTCGGGCTGTCGCATTTCTCTGCTCCCACCTCCCACCCCCACCCCACGCCTGACCCCCCGCCCAGCACCTCGGTGGTCTTTTATTTCGGTTAGTAGTAGCTCTTAAATCTATCAGAAACCCCGAGGGCGCAAACTATGGGCTGCCTATGGGCTGTGGAGCGTTTCCTCGCTGGCCCACGGCTCTGGCGCTTAGATGAGCCGTTTAAGCCGCCCACCTCGCCTGCACGGAGGGGCGCTGTGGGGGGGGAGGGGTGGTGGGCCACAGCCCACGGCTCAGCCCGGTGTCCCCAGGGCGGGCTCGGCCCCAAGTCTGTGCAGCTGCCAGAGCAGGGGCTGCCCCCAGTGCCAGGCAGCGGGCCTGTCCGACCACTCAGCCTCGTACAGCCCACTCTGGTGCCCACGGACGCTTGGGTTTCCCACCTGGGAACCTTTTCACATAAAGCTGCACATTTTGTTTGCGCCCAGGGTGGACGAAAGGTCAGCCCAGTCAGAAGCCTCCAGTTTCCCTGAGGGACTCGGGGGCCCTGCAGGCATCAGTGGGGGTCCCAGGGTCACCACACACTCAGGTCTAACAGGGCGTGGGGCTTGAGAAGAAACAGACGCTCGTGCCCTCTCCTGGGAGGGGCCCCAGAGACCCTGAGGGGTTGTCCTAAAACCCCCTTTGGGACCAGGGCCTCCTCAGGGCTCCCTCCCACCCAGCAGCCCCTGCCAGGCCTTCCCAAGTAGCCCCAGAGTGGGTGCATGGGGTCCACCGGGCCGGGCTAGCATCGCGCTTGCCAGGCAGGGCTCGCAGCTCCCCAGAGTGGGTGCGTGGGGTCCACCGGGCCGGGCTAGCAGCGCGCTTGCCAGGCAGGGTCGCGGCTCCCCAGAGTGGGTGCGTGGGGTCCACCGGGCCGGGCTAGCATCGCGCTTGCCAGGCAGGGCCCGCGGCTCCCCAGAGTGGGTGCCTGGGGTCCACCGGGCCGGGCTAGCATCGCGCTTGCCAGGCAGGGCCCGCGGCTCCCCAGAGTGGGTGCGTGGGGTCCGTCGGGCCGGGCTAGCATCGCGCTTGCCAGGCAGGGCTCGCGGCTCCCCATGCACTTATTTTGGCTGCCACGCTCCCCAGAGGCGCTGGGAGGTGCCCAGCGAGCAGGACAGCAGCCCCAGGTCTCTGAGGGAGCCAGGGGAGCCCCTACCCCACAGCCAGCCCCCGTGTGTGCAGCCCTCAGACCACTGGTGCCCAGTCAGAGGCCCACATTTGCCAGCGTCGTTTATTGGGGCCACCCTGGGTGGGGAGTACGCACAGCATACATAGCAGGGCCCAGGGTGCCAGCCCAGGAGCGCCTAAAACGGCACAGGGCGGGGGGACAGGGCGCCAGGGTCCGGGGGTGACGGGTGGGGCGGCCTGCGTCTGGGGGCCCCGGCCTGCAGAGGGGCGCCGGCTTCTACGCCAGTGGGCGTTGCTCAGATCTTGGCCAGGCTGGAGTTGGCATCGGCATGCTCCTCTTGGATGGGGGTCCGGAAGCTGTTTGCCCCTGCGGAGGAGGAAGGGGTGAGGGGTGGGGGGCGGGAGGTGGGCGGGGTCCCAGCCTCCCGCAGGCAGCGCGCTCTGGGGCCCACCGAGAGCACTCACCGGGGGGCTTGGGGGCGTTGGGCGTCGGCCTCCAGGCCCTGTGGTGCAGGAGCAAGGCCAGCGCGGCAGCCACGGGGCCAAGCAGGCCCAGGCCCAGGCCCAGGCCCAGGACAGCGGCCAGCTCAGGGCCTGCGGGGAGGCAGGGCCCTCTGGGGTGGGGTCCACCAGGGAAGGAGTCCACTGCAGGAGGGCCGCACCCGGCCAGCGGGCAGCTCCACCCACCCTCCCCGCCACCCCACCCCCCTTGGGTTGGGGGAGGGCCAGGCCCCCTTACCCTTGGGGGGCTCTGCGTGGGGCGTGGAGGGCCCCTGTGAGGCCCTTGGCCAGGTAGTGGTGGGCTGAGCGGGGGTGGACCGGGCTGCGGGGCCCTGGGTCTCCCAGGCTGGTGTGAGTCGGGGGCTCCTGTCCTCACAGACAGCGTCCGAGCTGTTGCTGGCCGCCTGCAGTGTTCGCTTTCCTAACGAGGTGCAGCTGAGCGGGGCAGGGGTGTTGATCAGGCCAGAATGTCCCCCACCCCACTCGTCCCCCACCAGTGGGACGGGCCGAGAACTGGGGCAGGACCAGGGAGATGTGAGGGGTGACAGGGGTCCACAGCAGGTCACTCAGGCAGCATCAGAGTCCAGCCCAAAGGCGGCGAGGAGAGAGGCCAAGGTCCCTGCCAGCCCCCAGGAGCCTGGGCCTCCCCCGGCCTCCACCCCCTTCTCAGCCTGCTTCCCACACCCGCTCCCCTGACCTGTTCCCGCCTGCACCCCTCTCTCCCAAACCCCTGCCTGCTCTTTTCCTACCCCCACCAGGTCAGCTCAACAAGGACGGGGGCCTCTCAGCTGTGAATGAGTGAGGGTCTCACACCCTCCCGGGCCTGGGCTGGGGTCTCACGGCCTCCCCGCTCCAGCCCAGCAGGAAGGTCAGTGGGAGGAGGCTGGGTCAGGGCCGAGCAGGGGTCGTGGGGGCGGGGCAGGGACCAACGTCGGGGGGGTGGGGGTGCTAACATGGGGGGAAGGGGTCACGGGGTGCCGGGCCCCGGAGCTCCCAGCCAGCAGCTTCCTACTCCCAGACCTGACCCCTGGCTCCCAGACCCCAGGCCACCCAAACCGTCCAGCCCCAGGGACACTCACTTGGTCCAGGGCTGGCAGGCCTGGTCGTTGCCCGGGGAGAAGTGTCCTGGTGGGCACGGGGCACAGTCTGCAACAGAGTCAGCAGGCTCTGCCCATCTGCCACCCCTGGGGGGCCCAGACGCTCACCCCCCAGGGCCTCCAGCAGCCCCTCTCTGCCTACATGCCATCCACTGGCCACGACCTGGGAGCCCCCCAGCCCCTGTCTTGGCCTGACCTGCCTGGGGGAGAGGGCACTCGGCCAAGCCTGGGGTCGGGGTGCTGAGGGGAGGTGACAGCGTGTGAGGGACATGCTCCTTCCACATGGTTCCAGAGGCACCCCTCACCAACTCCACGCTTGTAGCCATAGCCGTCCTGGGGCTGGGTGCCCGGCCTGCAGCCGCAGACCGTGTCTCTCGTGGGTGTGCATCTCTGCTTGGGCTCGCTCCCACTTCCTGGGGGTCGGGTAGGGTGGGCGCAGTCAGTGGGGAGGCCAGAGACACAGAGCAGGCTGGGGGACCGAGGCTGAGGGTCTGCAGCTATCTCCCCCGGGCCAGCTGCCCCCTCGCAGCCGGGTGGCCTCTGGTCCTCTCCCATCCCCGGATGCCATGTCCCTCTTGGCCACACAGGCCCAGGGGTCACCCCGTGGCAGCTCTGCCTGCTCTTCCCACCCCTCCTCCAGCCTGCTCAGGACCCTCTGTGGTCCTTGACTCTGGGTCTCACCCACTCAGCCACATGGCCCTGGCCCTCTGGGAGGGGGAGGAGCCCCGTGGGTGGCCTCAGCTGACTGTGGTACTCTGGGGCAGGGGAGGGCAGGCCCCGGCGTGGTCTGGAGTTTGCTCCGAGGCACCGTGTGAAGTGGGTACCAGCGGGGCCGGGGCGCCTGGCAGTGCTCACTCTGGTTGCACTGTGTGCAGGGCTTGCAGGCCTCGTAGTTGACTGCCTCGTTGTAGAAGCCGGGCTCACACGGACGGCACACCGTGTCCCGGGCGTGGTTGCAGCGGCTCTCCATCCCATAACCTGCCACGGGAGGCCGGGCTCAGAGCTCCCCACAGCCTGGCCTTCCCCACAGCAGCCCCCGACCGCCTCTGGCTGGCCCACCATCCCATCCCAGGCGTGGCTCCAGGTCACCCGCTTGCCCTAAGTCCACTCGCCCCACGGTGCCTCACCATGTGACCCCATCTGTAGGTCCCTGTGTCCCCTGACCCCGTCTCCTCATCCTGGGTCCCTGTAGGCACCCCTCCCCCACTCCACGTCCAGGCCACTCACCTGGCTGGCACTCCTTACAGCACCTGCTGCCACTGGGGTAGGTGTCCCCAACACAGTTGAGCTGGGCCGCAGCGCCCAGCGCGAGCCCCAGGAGCAGGAAGGCCGAGCCCGGCGCCCTGGGTGGCTGGGCTCCCACGCGCATTCTCGGCTGCTCTCAGCCCCACAGCTCGGGAGTCTGGGGTTTTTCCTTGCAGGATGTGGCTATAAGGGCTGCGGGGGAGGGGTGGGGAGGGCAGGAGGAGGGGACCAGGAGGAAGGAGGCCCCAGGAAGCACTGGAAGGCAGCCTGTGTCCCGGTCCTGGGCTTCTCTTCTGCCCTGGGCGCCAAGGCCCCCAACCCCGCGATAACGGCCGTGGGCCTCAGGCTCGGCCCAGCCAGCAGCTGCAGTGTGCAGATCCGGGGCCTGAGTGAGGACCCGCAGCCCCCTGACCCCTGCCAGGGCCACCAGGCCAGGTCCTCCAGCCCAGCCGGTCTGCACTGACCCCTCCCCCTGGACCCCTCCCACTCCTGTCTCACAGGAAACTGGAGCCCCTTCCGCCAGGCATCCTGGCTGTCCCCCTGCCCTGCCCAGCCTGGCCAAGCTGCCCAGACCGGGGTGGTCTTGGGATCCCTCCACCTGGCTCACTCCTCCTGGGCGCCCCCCTCTCTGCAGGGCAGAGCCCTGAAGAGGAGCGGGGGGCTCACCCTGAGGCCAGTCCTCACCCCTGCCCCACAAAAGGGTGCCCAGAGCACATGGGCGAGCCAGGGCAGCACACTGGGTCAGGCATCAGGTGCAGGGGGAGGGCTGGTGGTGTCCAGGGCTCCAGAGCATGGTCACTGGCCCAAGTGTCCAAAACTAGCTCGGACCAATGCCAGCAGCCCTGGTGGGTCAGATGCCTCATGACCAGTGCCCACAGTGGGTGCGCAAGCACGTGAGGGTGTGTGCTGGTGTGAGAGGGAGAGAGCAGCTGAGCATCCTTGAACACAGCAGGCATCTGAATCCACGTTAGTGCCCTAAACCCACATGTGGAAGCGTGATCCCCGTGCAGCTGTACTGGGAGACCGGGGCCTCTCAGGAGGCCATAAAGGCTGGGTGGGGTCACAGGGTGGGCCTGATCCAGTGTGACTGGTGTCCCTACAAGAGGAAGAGGGCAGGGCACAGACACGAACAGGGCACGACCACATGAGGACACAGGGAGGAAAAAGGCCTCAGGAAACACCAACGCTGCCCACTCCTCGGTCTCTGGACATCCAGCCTCCAGGACTAGCAGAGGGTAAACGTCTGTGCTGCAAGCCACCTGAGCAGACCGAACACGTGCTGCTGGGCAAGCCCTGCCCGGTGCCCTGGGGGTGGCGTGTGCCTGGGAGCGTGCACCAGCCGTGTGTGCAGCACGCATGTGTGGCGCTGGCTCCACATGCCGGGATGTGTGCTCCCATGAGCACCTGGGCATGTGCCTTGGGCGGGGTGTCCCGTGAAGACAGACTCTCCGCTCTGCCCCCTGGCCGGGCAGGGGCTATCTTCCTAAAAACTCTGGAGGCCATGCCAGGCTCTCCCTGCACCACACCCACCCCAGGTTTAGGGTGTTCCTGCAGCACCACTGGGACAGGAAAGAGAGCTCCCGTGTCCTCAGGACAGGTGGGGAGGGCCTTTGTACCGGCCCCCCGTGGGGCACGAGGGAGGAGCACAGGTGCCCACGCACACACATGCACACATGCACGCACACACGTGTGCACATGCTCCCTCTCATGCAAAGCTCTGATCCTGGTGGCCCAAGGCAGGGAGGCCGTATGGCTTTGGTGCTTTTAAATCTGAACCACGAGACAGGATTATCTGCTTAATGGTTAACCTGAAGCTTTGGCGGTGGGGGGGGGGGTGGTGCAGGCCTCCCGCAGTGGCTGGAAACCCCCCACCTCCTGGGGGCACAGGTAGGATGTGGGGCTCCCTGCCCACCTGCGGGAAATTCCGCCAGCCAGCTCCGCCTGCGGGCAGGGGCCACCGCAGGGTCTTCGCCCTCAGCCTCCAAAGAGAGGGAGGGTCCATGGGGGAGGGGCAGGGCTCCAGGCAGCCTGCTGTGCACACTTGTGTGTGCGTGTGTTGTGCCCCGTCTCCCACTGACAGTGAGAAAAACTATTTTGAGACAAACCATAGCTGCTGAGGTGGAAGTAACTCGGGGTCTGGCGGGCAGCACCCCATGCCTTACGGGGGCCATGGCAGGGGAGGCCGCCCGCCCCCTGCCCAAGGCCCCGACTCTGGGCAGCGCACGGGGGCCGGCCCGCACCTCTGTCCCAGCGTCCCACCTGCTGGTGGCCACCCACCCACACGGCCAGAGCCACGGGCCCCGCCCTCCCACCCCGCCTTCTGGTCGCAGTTCTGAAAAGCCTTTCCTCTTGTTTGTCTGGAAACCGGCCCAGATTCTGCGGCGGCCCCTCCCCACGCTGCTCGGAAGCAGGTCACGTGGGCAGCTCAGGGCAGCCTCTCTGCCCACCTGGCCCGAGCCTCCAACCCCAGCAGGGCCTTCAAAGGCCCGTGCGGACCCCCTGGCCGGGTGAGCCGTCCACCGAGGCACCATGGGCCACGGCTCAGGGCTCTGAGGGGGGCCCGGCGGGGGGCCAGGTTCGTGGGTATGTAGAGTGGAGACCCTCCCTTGTCACTTAACTCTCACTGCCCACACCCCCCCCAGCCCGCACCCCAGCCAAGCCAGCGGGCGTGCCAACCCTGGGGGAAGGGCCCGGTGTGGTGGTGGGACCGCGGCCGGGGGGACCAGGTCTCACCTCTCCCGCCAGAGGCTCCTGACCCCCCAGGTCGCCCCTCCCCGCCCCCCCCCCGCCCCAGGCCAGGACTCTGGGTGGCTCTTGGGGACTCCCCCAGTTCTCTGCCCCCAGCCCCGCGCCCTGGGGGCCCAGGGCTCGTCCTCAGAGCCCCCTCCACCCCAAACTCCCACTTCCTCCCAGCCCGTCCCAGGTGGCCTCACCCAAGCCTGGACTCCAGCTCCTGACTTTAAATCTGCAGCCCAGATCCCCAACTCCCGCCCTGCAGACGGCCCCTCCCTGTCCCCCACCAGGACACCGTCCCGCCTGGCGGCCCCGTGTCATCCTCCCCTGTGTCGCAGGTGACCACCGGCGCTAGCAAGCCCCTGCTCTAACCAAACCGCCCACCGCAAAGCTTCAAGTGGAAGCCGCCTGGCCACAGACATCCGAAGTCGTCTACGTGTTTTTTTTCCCACCAAAAAAATGAAGCTGGGAGAAAAAGGAAACTATATTTCAAAGTAAATTAATGTGATTCCTGTCACCAGTATTAGCGTTTCCTCGGAGACTGAACGCCACAGGGCCGGCGGCTCTCACGGCCCCTTCCCGACCCCCCAGCCGCCGGCTGCTGGTTTCCAGCAAAGCCTTCATCTTTCAGTTTTCAAGGAAACGGCGGGAGCTGCGTATTTCCCACGGTGTGGCCAGCCCGCAGGCCCTGATGTGGCCGGTGCCTCTGGCAGAAGGGCTCCAGTTCTCGGAAGCGAGAAGCAGTGGGTACGCGGGAATCGCGGGAATCGAGGCGCCGCGGGAGGGACGGGACGGGGCGGGGTGGGGGAGGGGTGGGCGCGGCGGCGGCGGCTCAGAACTCCTCGTGCACGCTGCGGGCGTAGTCCACCAGCTTGCTGCCCGTGAAGAACTCGCTGTACTTGAGCACCTCCTCGGGCTCCAGGCAGTGGTTCTGGTTCTCGTCGGCAACGGCGATCATCTGCTTGGCCTCGTTGAGGGCGCTGAACTCGTTCATGGGGTCCATGTAGTCCTGCAAGGGCCCCGGCTCAGCACCGCCACAGCCCATGCCGCCCCGGGCCAGAGGCATCTCCTCACGTTCAGCCCGCATCCGGCCACGCAGCCGAGACCCCCCGCCCGGAGGACGCCCCATGCAGGCTGGCACCCCTGCCTCAGCGGGGCTGTGACACCACAACCAGCTCCAGGAGGTGAGGTCTTGCTGGAAATACTCCGTGAGCTAGTGGGACAGAAGCTGCGGGGCAGGGAGGTGGGAATGTTCTAGAACGTTCTGGAAGGTGGGTGCCAGGCCGGAAGTGGCTCAGGGACAGGCAGCCTGCACCGGCATGGGTAGCTCCACGCCCACGGAAGGGCAGGACAGGGGGAGGGCTGGCCCTGGAGCGGGGCACACACACACGGACCGGCTTGGCCGCCGGGGCGGCAGTGCTGAGGGGAAGGAGCTCCTGAACCGGGGGTCCCGCCGCTATCAGCAGGGATCAGAGAGCTCCGGCTAAAATGAAATGACTCATGCAGCAATGGGGAAAAACAAGCCCCACGCAGCACCTACACGCGACACCAGTGAAGACACTCCGAGGCAGGAAGCGGGTCCAGCGGCGCACAGCCTTCCCGCCCCAGCGTCCGGCCAGGCCGACCCCGCTGCCCAGAGCAGCGGGCCCCACACCCACCTCCAGCTCCGCCGCGGTCACGATCCCGTCGCGGTTGGCATCGATCAGCTCCTCGAACTCTCTCTTCCTGTCTC
Source organism: Leucopleurus acutus (assembly GCF_964270905.1). NCBI lineage: Eukaryota > Metazoa > Chordata > Mammalia > Artiodactyla > Delphinidae > Leucopleurus > Leucopleurus acutus. The sequence goes on along the minus strand of NC_139143.1, from coordinate 193,203,449 downwards.
GCACCCAGCCGTCGTCCACGTCCTGGCCCTGCTGGTTCTCCACGGTGCCCACGGGCAGAGAGATGAACTCGGACAGCGAGAGCTTCTTGTCACCATCCTGGTCTGCGGGACACGGGGGCAGACGTCAAGACTCCAGCGGGCGCGGGACCACTGAGGCCACTCCGGAGAAAACTCAACTGACGGGGCTTTGCTGCCAGGTTTTCAGTTTGTGCGGTTTCGGCCTGACCCCAAACAGCGGCCGTACAGCCCCCGCGGGCCACCCAGCCCAGGACCGGCCCATGCTGACCTCCGCGGCTGGGCCTCACCCAGGTCCCGGATGATCTCCTTGACCATGAACTGCAGCATGCCGCGGCTGTGCTCGGGGTGCAGGAACGACAGGAACTCGCTCTCCGTCAGCAGCAGGTCCGGGGGCGGGTTGTCCGCCTGATACCAGCGGTCTTTGAGGTTCTCCAGGACTTCCTGTGCTGAGAGAGAGAGGCGCATCCGTGAGGACCCACGCACACGGGACCCCTGCACGCATCCAGAAAGTTCCGAGACACGCAGCCCGAGTGCAGGGGGGGCCAGCTCAGGATGTGGTGGCACGCGGGGCCAAGGGCCTGGCCCTCGGAGGGGTCCTCAGCCCCCTGGGGCGCAGATACACAGACGCCCCAAGATGCAGGTGCAGACCCTCAACTGAAACAGACCCCCCCCCACCACCCCGGACACAGACCCCCTTAGACACAGCCCCGCCCCTGCTCGTTCCCGGGAAGCGGGCGCCGGCTCTGTGGGAACAAAGGCACGACTTGCTTCCCTTCCGTCTCCGCCCGTGCACTGTCCCGGGCAGGGCTCTGAGGGAAAACTCAGTTTCCAGATATGACTCACGCGTCCCCTGTGCGATCCCCGCTACCCCTGCCACTGTGGGAAGGCCCGGCGAGGGGCCCTGGGGCCGGTGGTCGGTGACGGGCTGGGTGTCCAGCCAGGGAGCGGGGAGAAGCCGGCACAGCATCCGCACCCTCACCCGGGGCCCAACTCCAGCTTCCGGCTGGGAACAGGGACGCCGGGCCCGGCCCGGTCGCGACGGGGAGAACCCCACACAACGCCTGTGGCCTCACACCTCGTGCCTTCTGACAGAAGGACAGAAGAGCCGTGGCAACTACAGGATCGCCCACTGCCTACCTGCCCGGCCACGGGGACAGGAGTGGTGGGATGGGCATGGGCTTGCCTTGCCGTGTCTACCCAGAGCCTGCGAACGCGACCTGATCTGGGAAAAAGGTCTTGGCAGGTGAAATTAGTAAAGGTTCTTGAGACGAGACCACCTGGGATTCAGGTGGGCCCTAAGCCCCGGTGTCCTTGTGTAAGAGGAGATGAGATTGGAGAGCAGTGGCCACAAGCAGGGACGCTGGCAGCACCAGAAGCTGGAGGCCTGGAGGGACCCCGTCTGCAGCACAGGGGACGGCGGCCCCGGGGGGCCACGTGAGCTCAGCCCCCCCCACGCTCTCCCTCCTCTGGGACCCTCGACAGCCACTTTTCATTTCTGATCCCCCAGAGCTGCTCACCCCCCTCCCCCACCCCAGACTCATGAACACACGGGAGTGAGGTGAGGGCTGGGCGGATGGAGATACCATGAGCTCTAGATCCAGGAAGAACACGTCCTGACCCCACACACACCCAAGGGAAAGGGCGCTGAGGACAGACAAGCAGGCACAGACGGCCAGCAGCTACCCCAGAAGCCAGTGCTAAATCTCCAGTGCTGGCAGGAGGAGGACAGGGGCCCCCCAGACACCTCTAAAGGACACATTCGGGGGACGGTCTGAACCCAGGACAAACAGTGGAAACACAAAATGGAGACAAACATAAAAATGGCCAACAACCATTTCAGGAAGAAAATAACATCCTATTTACAGGCTTTAAAAAACAGCAGAGGGGCTTCCCTGGTGGCACAGTGGTGAAGAATCCGCCTGCCAATGCAGAGGACACGGGTTCGAGCCCAGGTCCGGGGAGATCCCAAGTGTCGCGGAGCAGCTAAGCCCGTGCGCCACAACTACTGAGCCTGCGCTCTAAAGCCCGCGAGCCACAACTACTGAAGCCGCACGCCTAGAGCCCGTGCTCCGCAACAAGAGAAGCCACTGCAATGGGAAGCCCGCGCACCACAAGAGGAGACCCCGCTCGCGGCAACTAGAGAAAGCCCGTGCGTAGCAATGAAGACCCAACGCGGCCAAAAATAAATAAATTAAATAAATAAATAAAAACCAGCAGAACCAAAATCCTGGGTGACACCACACAAACTAGGAAGGAGGCCTCTATACTGCCCAGAACAGAGTAAAATGGTCTTGACTTAGACAGTCAACGATGGACTGAGAAGAAAACAGTAAAGCTGTAAGATACGAAACCCCTGCCCACAATGCGCAGCCCCCATGCGCACGCCTGGAGAGCTGGGTGCCCCATTCACACCTGTCAGGCCGCCAGGTGGGGTCATGTGACTGCTAAGAAAAGGAAAGTGGGGCCTCTAAATCCCACACTAGCAGAGGGAAAGATGAAAGGAAAAAAAGAAATATCAATAGAAACAGAAATGAGCTTAACCCATCTATTACCAAGAAATTCAGGCTGGCGCACAATACAAAGCTAACCTCTACGTAGCCCATAAAAAACAAAACGCTTTGGAAAAACCAAGTCTCAAGGGCGGTTCACAGGTGAATTCTACCAAACATGTGGGAAGGAGGCCATACCAATCTCCACAATCTCTTCCAGAGGAGAGAGACAGAGTGAACACTTCCTAACTCATCCTCTGAGTCCTAACACTAAAAGCAGAAAGGACACAAGAAAACTACAGACTGATGTCTCGCATGAATATAGACACAAAAACATTCAACAAAATATTAGCAGGGGCTTCCCTGGCTGCGCAGTGGTTGAGAGTCCGCCTGCCGATGCAGGGGACACGGGTTCGTGTCCTGGCCGCTGAGCCTGCGCTTCTGGAGCCTGTGCTCCACAACGGGAGAGGCCACAGCAGTGAGAGGCCCGCATACCACCACCACCAGCACAACAAAAAAAAAAACAAAAAAAAACATATATATACATTAGCAGATTAAATCCAACAACATACAAAAACAATTACACGTTACAACCAAGTGGGATTTATCCCACATAGGCAAGGTTGGTTCAACGTCTGAAATTCAACTGATATTCACATCAACAGGCTAATGAAAAGAAATCACGTGGTCGTATCAATAGATGCAAAAAAGCATCTGACAAAATCCAACACCCATTCATGACGAAAACTCTCAGCACGCTAGGAACAGAAGGGACTCGTCCCCTTGATATAGAATACCCACTAAAAACCCACAGCTAAGATCATAACGGCGAGAAAGCCGAAGCTTTTCCACCAAACTCAGATTGAAAGCAAGGATGGCCCTTCTCACCACTGCTCTTCAACATCGCACGGGAAGTCCAGCTGCTGCACTAAGACAAGAAAAGGAATAAAAGAGACACTGATTGGGAAAGAGGAAATAAACCGTTTTTGTTCAACGATGTCACGACCGCCTACGTAGAAAACCCGAAAGAATCGACAAGAAACTCCTGGAGCCACTCAGCAAGCACAGCAAGGCTACAGGAGGGAAGGCTGCCATACAGAAGCCAATGGCTTCCCTGCACCACAGCAGGGAACAAGCGAAATTCGGAACTAAAAACTAAAGAGCACACACAGAAACAAGGCGCAGATCGCAACCTGATGGCAGACGAGAGTCCAGTGCCAAAAACACCAACCCTGACAGAGAACCGTGGCGCCCACAGCACGTCTACACACATAACAGTAACGAACATCCCTGGACCAAAGAACACAGTGCCAGCCGTCACAAAGCAGACGCGGGAAGGGCCACAGACACCAGCAGGAGGCCATGACGCAACCCTGACGGCCAGGTGCACGTGAGACAAACAGGGTAGCATCACAGGCACAGAGACGTCCCAGTAAAAATCCGGCACTCACGTGTCCATCAAGAGAAAACGACACACTGGATGACAATGGCAGGGACGACCCGCCCAGCAGAGACCGAACAGGAGAACACAGGAAGCACACGGCGCTCTGACAAAGCCCCCAACGAGCTGAACTCGACATCCGGCTGCGAACGAACCCCGGGGAGGGACGGGATGGCACAGAGCTGGAGACAGTAACCAGTGAAGGTCACGAGAACTCTTCAGTGGTGCTTCAGAACTCAGCTAAAAGGCGTCAAATTTTGTACCAGGGAGACGGGTTTTTCAAGGAACGTCTCTGAAAAGCTAAGGGGAGAGCCGGCTGGGACTGCGGCCTCCAGGCACCGCAGGCAGGAGCCCCCCCGGCCTTGCCGACTCCCGGGGTCGGACCTCGTCTGGCACCGAGGACCTGTCCCAGCCGAGACCTGCTTCTGGTGCGTCCGCCACCTCCTCCCCGGAGCTCAAGCCCACCTGAGGCCGCCGGCTGCACCTACCCACCCAAGGCACCTGGGGGATCCTGGGGGCTCTGCCTAGCGGCCCCGTGGGAGCACCCGGCTGTGGCCACACCCGCCTCGCCCCCTTCCCTCCCGGCGTCTGTGCTGTCACGCGCGCCACGCTGGCCACGGGAGGCCGAGCCCTTACTCTCTTCGTCGATGTTCAGGTCCCACTTATTCTTTATCTTATCAGCAACTTCTCTCTCATCATGGCCTTTGCTTGCCAAAAACTTCACCTTGTACTCATCCCATGACACATGGCCTGAAAGAGCAAGACAGCTTGTTAGGAGGTTTAACAACGAACGCTTTTTTTTTTTTTTTTGCCCGCGCCGTGGGGCACGTGGGATCTTAGTTCCCCGACCAGGGATCGAACCCGAGCCCCTTGCATTGGAAGTGAGGAGTTTTAACCACTGGACCGCCAGGGGCATCCCAACACTGAACGTTTTAAAAAGACGTATCTAGTTACTTTAAGCCATCAATCCAAAATCCTGGTGCTAAGGGCATCTGTAGAGGCAGGGGCAGCAAAACACGGCTCCAAGCTTCACGACAGAGCCTAGCCCCGTGGTCCCCGCCTGCACGGCATGCTGGCATCTGTCTCCCTGGCAGCACCTGCAGACCCCTCCTGCCTCTCACCTCCTCGTTCCTGGGCCCTCGGCCTGGAGCCCCGCCCCCGCACACACCTCCAGGCACCGCCCTCCGCCAGCAGCCTCAGGCCACCAGGGTCAGGGCGAGGTTGGCCGTACCGTCACCGTCGGGGTCCACAGCTCGGAAGTGCGCCTTGCTCTCCGCGATGGCCTCCTGGAAGTGCTCGGCCGTCTTCTCCATGATCCAGCGCTGCATCTCCTTGGCACTGATCCTTCTGTCGGTGTTCAAATCCACCCTGCAGGCCCACGAGACGTGTCAGGCGAGGCCTCCAGCACCCCGACAGACGGGTGTACGGACAGAAGGATGGCCACAGGCGTTCTGCAGGCAGCCACAAAACCACCACGAACAGCAACACATCCCACCCAACGGTGACGCAGGAGAAGTCGGGGGGATGTGGGGGACACAGTGGGGGAATCAGGGAGGACGCTGGGCAGTGTCACTACCCCATCCGTTTCGGGACCACAGCGAGGGGAACAAGCCTCCCCCCTGCCGCAGGACGGGGTCCACAGACCCACACACCTGGGACTCACGAGGAGTCCCTGGTAACAGGGCTGGAGCTCAGACACTGGAGCACAGTCGTGTCTACTCGCACAAACACAGCCAGTGAGACAAAGAAACAGCTGTAGGTGCAAGTGTGCCGGCAGCTGTACACTCTGCACACACTCACGTGCATATGTGGGTGTGTGCATGGCTAGTGCACACCAGTGGACATGGGTCAGAACACATGTGTATGCACGGGCTGGCACACACACACATAGGAAAGGACTACAGGCAAGGACACCCCAGCAGCAACGCCCACACCCGCTGCCAGGTCCTCGTTTCTAAATCCCACTCTCCCATGAAACGAACCAGCGCTCCCCAGAGAACTGGGTGATTCTAGGGCTGAGGCGGGAACACAACAAGATGAAGGGAAGCTGGCGTGGCTGGCAGTGCAAGAAAGGAAGGAAGCGCTCACAAGGGGCGGGGGGTGGGAGGGATGGGCAACGACAAGGTCCTGGCGGCCAAGGCTGGAACGAGGTGGGCAGCCAAACCGACAGCGCGGAGCTGCGTCCCCACCAAAGTGCAGACGACACCCACGCGTCCATCCTCCTTACGGGAGTCCAGACCACACGGTGGGTCTTCCCCAGAGCTTCGCTCCCACCCCCGGGAGGGTGGGCTGCCCCTCTGAGTGGCTGCCAGAGAGACGGGAGGACAGGACAAGGAGTGACACTCCTTGGCAGATCCCCCCTGAGCCAGGTGACCAGGCCGACAGCCCCCGTGATGTCGTGCGGACGTCAGGTGCCCTGATGTGATGTCACGAGAGCGCCACCTCACCTCTGGGGTCTTCTTTCCATAAACCACAACCCCTGTCTAACCAGGAGAAAACACAGCAGACAAAGCCCAAATCAGGGACACGCTACAAAACACCTGAGTGGTCCTCCCCAAAACCGTCAAGGTCACGAAAAAGTAGCCTCCCAGATGGGACCCCGGGCAGAACGAGGACCCTGGGGCAGCGCGTGACCTGCAGCCTGGAGCGCGGGGAACAGTAACAGAGCACCGTCGTGTCTCAGTTTCCACAAGTGTGCCTCGGTCTGCATCTTTCTGTTAACCTAAAACCACTCCAGAATAAAAACCTCACTTGAGAGGTGCTACGCAACCTAGGTCTTGAGGCTACGTGTTTGATCTGCCCCGGGCAGGGTGCAGGGGAGGCAACAGCAGCTGCAGGGGGCCCCACAGGGCCCACGGTGGCACCTCCAAGTGGGACGGCTCTGGGGGGGGTCCGACTGAGAAGGTGAACACGGGCTAGACGCTCCCCGATGACAAACCTGTTAGACACGGGACGTATAAGGAAGACACGTGACATGGGTGGATGCAGCCGCGCAGCTGCAACGGCCCCAGGAGCCCGGTTTTCTGCGTTTCCCGGTGATCTGCTCTCTGCACCTGAACCCCACTCCCACTCCCAGAGCAGCTGCGAGGGAGGCTCTGTCGCCACTCCTCCCCACTCCGGGGGTCCCCTCGGCCTGGTGCACGCGGCTGCCCTGCTGATCCCTGGAAGAAGCCACGTGCCCTGTGGCCCCGCTCACAGCTTCCTTCCCGGCTTCACGAGACAGTGAGGTCTGGGCGCCGGACAAGGTTTCGGTCACTTCAGCCGCTGACAACGATCAGTTCCTCAAACTGAAGAGGGCACATCCAGGGGGCCAGGCGGCCGGCTAGGCGCCTCGGGGGGCCGCCGCCCCGCCCCTGGTCCCCCACTTCACCAACGGGGATGCTGCCAGAGCTGGTCCCCCGGCCGCGTGACCCCTGTGTGCACGCACAGCCCCCCACGAGAGAGTCAGTCTCCTTTCTGGAACCAAGAGCCACCCATCGTGCGTCCTGGCACATGACCCTGGCAGCCACCGTATCGCCAGTACCGAGCCTGAGACCAGCCAGGCCGGCGCTGAGGCAGAGCCCCGGACCAGCCCATGGCCTGCGGGCGCCTAACCCACAATGCGTGCAGAGAGCAGACCCATCGGGCCCGCCTGGTGTCCCCAGGCCAAACCCCTCCCCCTCCCCACCACCTGCCCCATGGGCCCTGTCCGCCCATCACCTCAACCTGTCGTGGCTCCAGGCCAGCAGAACAGTACAGCCCTGTCCGCACACGCTCACTGGAGCGCTGATGGCGGCGCGGAGCCGACGGCCGACCGTGCCCGGCAGCAGCTCCGCGCCCACGGGCCCTGCCTCTAACTGGCACTGCGACCAGTCCCACGGGCAGCAGGGTGCTGGCGCCTCTGCCCCACGCAGCCCTCCCCACGCCCTCTGAGCCCCCGCCGGACACAGGGCGCAGGGCTGCTGCCTCGCGGCTCCCACGCTGCCAACTTCCCAGGAGCTCGTGTTACAGCACCACCTCCACAGCACGTCACCGAGGGGGGCCTCGTCACCTCGGCGCCGCGCAGAGCCAGGACTGGACCAACAGGGAGGCCGAGGCCAGCCCCCCACGCCCCCCCACAGGCCCCAGCAGCACCTACTTGGAGAAGATGGCCATCAGCTTCCTCCGGCTCCTCCGGGGCTCCGCGTCCTGTTCAAAGCCGTCCGTGTCCTTGCCCAGGAAGACCTCCTGGTGGAAATCCCTGTTGAGGTGCCCATCCATCTCTAGCTTCACCCCGTTCAGGTGGTCCGGAGGCAGGATCTCGTTTTCCTCCCTGCTACCCACTCTCTCCCGAGCGGACGTGTGGTTGGCGGGCCGGGCGGACGCGTCCATCAGAAGGACAGCCCCCAGGAGCCAGAGACAGCGAGGGGCCAGGCCACAGAGGGGAGCCTGCCTGGAGGTCATGGCTGCCGGGGTCTGCGCTGCAGGATGGCCTGTGAGTGTGGCCGGGAGCTGGGGAAGGGGGGTGGCAGGTGAGGAGGTGGTGATCACAGCCCGCCTACCACCCAGGGCAACGCGGGAGGCCCCACAGACAGCACAGCTGCCTGCAGCCAGCAGCCTGAGGCTGCCCGGTCCCAGCCAGCACTTAATGGTCCACGAAGAGGGTGCAGAGCCATGAGATGATGGAGCCCCAGCAAACACTTCTCTAAAGAGACGTTTACTTTGTAACACGAAATAGAAGTCCTTGGTTTCCAGGACCTACGCTGGGCATCCTGTTTTCTCCTTCTTCCACTCCCCCCTCCAACTACGATGAGGTGGCCCTGCCTCAAGGTACGCCCTGCACCGCTAACCCTGCCCCTTCTCCAGGCCCACCGAGCTGCCCCCAGCACGGCTGTCCTTGGAAGCTGGCCCCAGAGTCACCATAACTCACTCTCCAGATGCCGGCTCAGCGCTCACGAGCTCCGGGACCTTGACGAAGGCACCTGCCCGCCTCAGCTTCGGCCTCCCCGCCCCAAGGCTTTGTGAGGGCCTGGTGCCAGCGAAGCCCAAACCCACCGGGCAGGGCACCACCCCTCCCCCTCCCCACCTCCACGACCCTTGTGCACACACATGTACACACGTAAACACAGCGTGTACACACACACACAGGCACACACACACAAGTGCACTCATGCACATACACGAATGCACACACATACACAGGCACGCATCCACACGTACGCCCACGTGTGCTCACACACACACAGACACAGGCATCCCTGCTCACGTTCACACACGAACACCGAGAAGGCCAGAGTACCCAGGAAGTCTGTGACCCTGGGCGTGCCCGGGCTTGGCGGTGAAGGAACAAGGCCACCCTCTGTCCACGTCAGGGACCCCAGGGCCACAGGCGCTCACACCCAGCACTCGGCCACCCGGCCTCTCCCACATCTGCTGCCCACCCCGGGCCGCCTGCCTTCCCGCCCCCACGGCTCCTCCTCCAGGCCCCCCCCCCACTTCCCCACTGCGCTCCTCAGGACCTTCTTGCCCTTAACGTGTTCCTCTTGGAGCTTGTCCACCCAGCAAACGCCTGCCGGCCCTCCCAGGTGCCGCGGAGGCCCCCCTCCAGCAGGCCTGACAGGGAGCAGCGGAGGGAAGCCCCCCAGGCCAGGGTGGTGTCCAAGGTGAGGCACAAGGGGTTCGAACCACGGTGCCCTCCATCAGGCCAAGCAGGCACCTGTGCTGGCTGGCAGCGCAGCCCAAGGCCAGGGCCACAGGCCCTCCCCGGCTGGCAGACGCCACCACTTGCTTCTCTGATGCCTCTTCTGTACCCTGCGCGCTCCTGACCAACGCCTCCCCTGGCACGGGGACACCTCAGTCGGTCTGACAAGGACAGGGTAAAGGGACAAAGCAGGTGACTAAACAGTTAATCCCACTAAGGGATCATCCATGAAGAAGAACGTGTGGGAGACCCCTGTAAGTTAATGATCACTCTAGAAAGCAGGTTTGCTTAACCACAAAACCAAGCAGGCTTGCTTAGCAACAAACCACGCAACATAAGCACAAGACATGCCCCGGGACGATAAAATGGGGGAATGAGACCCACATCCTGCTCGCTAAGGTCAGTAAGTTAATGGTTCCTAAGACACGCTCCTCTGCGCAAGCTAAAAACAAAAATATAAGGACAAGGTGGCGCTACACTGAAGCCTGAGATGATTTCCCATATTTTAGTATGTGTTACCGCCTTTCTGCTCATTTCCACTGCGCCATGACAGTCCCAGTTTGACCGCGTAGGGACAAGAAAACTCCCCCGCCCGACAAGGAGGAGGAACTGGTGATGGAAGGGTGACGTCTACTCAAGAATGAGGAAGAAGGTGGTCTTCTCCCCTGCCCATTTTCCTTCCGCTATAAAAATGTAGCTTAGTTCTCAGGGCAGAGCTCCCCGCCTGCCCGCTTGTATCTCTCACAGGCGTCCTACAGTAATAAACTCTTTCCTTACCTGTCACTCTGCTGCTCAGTGAATTTTTTCTGCGCCGAGACAGAAGACCCTTCGCTCTACTATCACCCGAGACGCGTTCCGTCGGTTTCAGGTCCTCTGGGCCCAGGCGCTATCTGGACCCCTGGACGAGATCCTGCTCTCCCAGCTCAGCTGGCTCATTCCTTGGAGGCGCAACTCTCACGGAAGGGCCGCCTTACGTCCCTCCTTCCGTGTCTGTGAGGGCCTGCACCCTCCCCACACCCACGAGAACCCACCAGCTGTGCTCTCTGCGTGGTCACCGTCCCCTGAACCACATTTACTGGAACTTCCACTTGTCCCTCTCTGAGGGCACCGCCCCAGCACCCATCACACTGTCCACACAGCAGGCCTTTCTGCTCTGCCACGATGCATATATTCCCCGAGCCCACAAGCAAACCAAGACAACTTCCTCCTGGCCTTAACGCCACTCTGCTCACTGGTGGCCATAAACACCGAAAAGACTGGACTTTTCTGGGAAGAGCAGTCAATCCCACATTCTGCTTATCTTGATAGGCAGTACAGGGAATGTTATTTACATGATATTCTGCACAAAGAGTAACCCCCAAATAACCGTGTAGGCATCAGAAGGTCGGGCACTTCCTCCCCTCCATTCACAACGTTTCTGTACCGTGGTGAGCACAGGAGTCAGCCGTTCACTTCCCGCCCCAGGGGAAGAGATTTCAGAGCAGGGTCAGCCCCGCTGACTGGGGGACCCATCACGGACTCCTGGACAGCCCTGGTGCCCGCTCTGGTGAAACTAGTAAGAACATCGTCGTTAAAACGCAAACACTTTTTCTAAACGCTCCGTCCTCGGCTTCAGGAGTCGCACACGGCGTTGGCAACGACTGCCCCGGGCCGAGCCGGGTGTCCCGGGCCTCACCCGGACTTCGGACCCTCCCCACCCCCCGAACGGCGGGGCCGCGGCCGCCGACCCGGCTCCACCGACCCCCGACTCCGGCATCCGAGGGGCCGGGCCAGCAGCAGATGCCGGCCGCCCGAGGCCCCGTCGGCCTGCGGCGCGCCGCCTTCCCGCCGCCCCGGGGCCGGGAAGGGGCTGTCACGTCCTGGGACCCTCACTCACCGGCCTCCCTCGCCGCACCCAGGATCCACCGAGCGCGACCCGAGCGCCTGCGACGCCTCCAACGGGCCACCTCTTAGGCCGCGGCCATCACTCTTCCGGGAAGAGGCGGGTCGCAGGGCGGTGCGACCTCCCCGCGCCGATGCCGGCGCCGCCATCTTTCCCCCGGGCGGAAGCGGCCTCACCGCCCTCCCGGGCGGCCAATGAGGAGCGTACGCGGGTCCACGTAGCCCGACGGCGCGGTCCGCGGCGCTCCCCGCGCCATGAAGCTGCTGCGGCGCGCGTGGAGGCACCGAACGGCGCTGGGCCTGAGCGCCCTGGCGCTGGGCGCCGCTGCGCTGCTCTACCTGGCGCGCTGCAGGGCGCCCGTCGACCCCGCCGCGCCCGCGCCCTTCGGCCCCGCGCGCGCCGCCGCTTTTCTGGCCGTACTGGTGGCTAGCGCGCCGCGGGCGGCCGAGCGGCGCAGCGTGGTCCGCAGCACATGGCTGGCGGCGCGGCGCGGCGGCCCCGGGGACGTGTGGGCGCGCTTCGCCGTGGGCACCGGCGGGTTGGGCGCCGACGAGCGGCGCGCCCTGGAGCGCGAACAGGCACGGCACGGCGACCTGCTGCTGCTGCCCGCGCTGCGTGATGCGTACGAGAACCTCACGGCCAAGGTGTTGGCCATGCTGGCCTGGCTGGACGAGCATGTGGCCTTCGAGTTCGTGCTCAAGGCAGACGACGACTCGTTCGCGCGTCTGGACGCGCTGCTGGCCGAGCTGCGCGCCCGCGACCCCGCGCGCCGCCGCCGCCTCTACTGGGGCTTCTTCTCGGGCCGCGGCCGCGTCCGGCCCGGGGGCCGCTGGCGCGAGGCCGCCTGGCAGCTCTGCGACTACTACCTGCCCTACGCGCTGGGCGGCGGGTACGTGCTCTCGGCCGACCTCGTGCGCTACCTGCGCCTCAGCCGCGAGTACCTGCGCGCCTGGCACAGCGAGGACGTGTCGTTGGGCGCTTGGCTGGCGCCGGTGGACGTGCAGCGCGAGCACGACCCGCGCTTCGACACCGAGTACAAGTCCCGCGGCTGCAACAACCAGTACCTGGTGACGCACAAGCAGAGCCTGGAGGACATGCTAGAGAAGCACCGGACGCTGGCACGCGAGGGCCGCCTGTGCAAGCGGGAGGTGCAGCTGCGCCTGTCTTACGTCTACGACTGGTCGGCGCCACCCTCGCAGTGCTGCCAGAGGAAGGAGGGCATCCCCTGACCGCCCCGAGCAGGGCTGGGACGCCCGGCTCCAGACCCTGCGCAGCCATTCTGCCGCTCGTGGTGGTGTGTGGAGGCTGGACCGAGTCACTGGGGGCCGCCCGCCGGCCTTCCACTGGTGAAGCTGACAGCTTCTGGCTGGTCGTTAGCATGAGACCGGCCCTCGAGAGGACCCAGTTTACCTGGTGACCATGGGCCAGATGCCAGGCAGCAGTGGACACCTCCTAAGCCCCGGCTCCGCTAAGCACCCATACAGCCTACCCGAGGGCATCTTGTTCTGCGTCTGCGGCCAGCATCCTGTCAGACAGAAATGTCCCGTCCCTGGATTTTAGCGTTTTGCTTGGACGTGGGCGAGTCCGCAGGCAGCCCCGCGGGGCCTGAGCACACACTGTCCTCTCCCAGGCCGGCACCAAGAAGCCAGAGGATGGAGCTGACAGGCCTTGCAGGACATGACCCCAAAGAAAAATGCCCCACCCCTCAGGGCTGGGGACAATGTCGTGTCCTGCCTCCACTGTACTGACCATCCACCTGCACCTGCTGAGGGCTGTGACCGCTGTGAACTGGGTCCTGGCACTTGGAGACTCGCCATGTGATGCAACCCAACAGCCTTTATAGAAGTTACTGTTGCTTTATGCGGTTAGGTCACCTCTTGCGTCTCCTGCTGGTAACCCTTGTCACATGTACGTCTAGGGTTTAATTTCGTTTTATGTGAGTCAGCTTTCGTGGTATTTTGGTCTGTGTGTCTGGAGTGAATTCGTGGTACGTGTAATTCAGAGCTTGCCTGCTATTTATTTATAAATTTTGTGAATTTGCGAAGATAAGCGTTTGAGTTGAGAGTTGGGGGGGTCTCATATGTTTTGGTATTCAAGAGAGGATTTTTCTACGAGAACTTGGAATTTGTGGGTTAATCAGTTTTTCCAACTTGAGTTGTAGACGCATTGCTGCTTAAGAGTTGAGACATGGAAGAGCTCATCCACCTCTCTTCTGTTTACACGGAAGGCGACCCCACTGTCTCTCTCTAAAAACACTTTTCTTTAAGGCTTCCTCTCGGCCGCCCAGGGCAAGTGTTTCTGGAAGCATTGACGAGGTTTCCCAAAATCTGTCTTGAGACAGCCTTGCTATGGCATGTCCCCTTGGGGACAGCAGGAGTTCGTGGCACCCTTGCACGTCCCCAGAAGGTTGGGGCTTCCTCTTTTCCCCGTTAAATGTGAAAAGTGAGCACTGTGGTCATTGCAGAAGTCAAATAAAGTGGCTCCCGGGAAACGGGGAGCCTTCTCAGGCTGGGGGTGTGAGAACTCTGCACTTTCTGCCTGGGTCCGGGCTGTGCTGCCACCTGCCTGTAGCCCAGGCTCTGGGGCACTAGGAACGGGAGGGCACAAGTCTCTGGCTCGCCTGTCCGCTGCCATGCCTGAGCCCTCAGGCTGTGCGTTTTAGGAGCGCTGTCTTGGCCCAGGTGGCTTGCACACCAGACGGCTCTCTCGTGGCTTCTGGAGGCTGGGGGCCTGTGATCGGGGTGCCGGCGTGGCCGGGTTCTGTCAAGGCCCTCGTTCTGGTGTGCAGAGGGCCACCTTCCTGCTGTGCTGTGGTGGGGGAGCCAGGGCGAGCTCTCTGCTGTCCCTTCTTAGCAGGGCATTAATCCCCTCATGGGCCCCCTGGCCCTGATCCAGACGCCACTGCACCAGGGCATTGGGGCCTCCGTCTGATTTGGGGGGCACAGTCAGTCCATAGTGACAGGTTTGGTTATTTTTGTCTAAAGGTAGAAGAATATCAAGAACTCTCAGGGGCTTCCCTGGTGGCGCAGTGGTTTAGAATCCGCCTGCCAATGCAGAGGACATGGGTTCGAGCCCTGGTCCGGGAAGATCTCACATGCCGCGGAGCAGCTAAGTAAGCCCGTGCGCCACAACTACTGAGCCTGCGCTCTAGGGCCTGCGAGCCACAGCTACTGAGACGGCGTGCCACAGCTACTGAAGCCCACATGCCTAGAGCCCGTGCTGTGCAGCAAGAGAAGCCACCGCAATGAGAAGCCCGCGCACCACAACGAAGAGTAGCCCCCGCTCGCTGCAACTAGGAAAAAGCCTGTGCGCAGCAACGAAGACCCAAGGCGGCCATAAATAAATAAATAAATAAAAAGTCTGGGTCTCAGTCCATAAAGGAGGGGGTAGTCTTATGGTTGGTGACCTGACCACAATTCTCCTGCCTTGAGAAGGCAGAGGCTGGACAGCAGAGGCCCCAACCTCTGACCTGGCTCTGATTATGAGGTGTGGTGAGCCTTGCGCCAGGACTGACTGCGTGGCTGAAGGTTTGGGGACACCAGGGTGAGCTGGATGGGGCCCTGCCCTCCACTGGGTGAGTGCTGAGGGATGCTGACTGTCTGGGATGATGGTCCTGGGATGTCTCGTCTGAACCCCGGGATTATCGGAGGAATTGGTGGGCACACATGTCCATTTCTCAGAACAGGATAAGGTGCCTAGAGTGATGGGAAGACCTGCGGAGGCTCACATGGCCAGGGCAGAGCCTCTGGACCCTCAGATCCCTCCTGGGCACCGACATCCAAGCCTCCCTGGTAAAAACACTAAAATTCCAGGCGCCTGTCTTGGGGGTGGGGCACCGTGAGCTTTAGCGTTTAGTTGAACCATGTGAAAATGCCAGTATGCAACCAGTTTTGACCCACAGACGTGGGAATCTCATACTGTTCAACCCAAAACACTAAATTCCAACACATCACACACAGCCTGGGCTGACGGTGCCCGTCCACACTGTGGTTGAGGAGATGTCAGACAGCATGTTGGAGCTGAAGGCCAGGATCCCTTCCTAGAGGGACCCACAGCCACCCCATCTGTGGTCCTGGAGCCCGTGCACGGGCCACACGTGGGCGTCACGGAGCCCAGCCTGCCACCGGCCTGGAGGAGTCTGCCCTCCAGCCTCTGCCTCTCTGCTCCTGCCCTGTCCGCTTCGGCAGGTTCTCCTGGCTGGGCGGGTGCCAAGCCTTCACCCTCCCTGCCGGCTGGCACCATCCCCTGCATGCGGACCGGCCACGGCGCCCCCTCCCAGGCAGCCCTCCTGGTCTGCACCTCCCATGAAGTCCACACCATCTGGGCATGGGTGCCCTGTGGACCAGGGGCCGAGCCCAGGCTGTCCCGGGTTCAGGAGGCAACAGGTCCTTAGGAGATGGGAAGTTGGACCACCAAACTGGCTTTTCTGGGGGAATTTAGGGTACAGGACACCTCAAGTGGTGAACAGCCCATGGGGACCCAAAACTCAAAGTTTAAGTTAAAAATACGATACGATATCACTAATTAATAAAATAGAGAAACGTGGGACCCAAGAACCTAGAGGACACGGTGCCTGCCAGGAAGGCCCAGGCACGGGGGGTGGTCTGTGGCACTGCACTGCTGGGGTCGCCACACGGCCACAGGTGGGCCCTCTCCAGACCTCCAAATCCTGGGTCCACCTGGTGTGGCTGAGTTAGCAGGACCAGTGACGCAGTGGAGGCCAGGGGTTCACCCAGGACACATGGCTGCCAGAAGAGACCCTAGGACAGAAAGGGGCTGAGGCTCCCCTCAAGTGAGCCCAGAGGTGCGCCTGCCCTTGGTGCTGGGGCTTCCCGGCCTCTGGACCCTACAGTGCAGGCTAGTGTGCAATTTGGAGCTGGGAAGAGATAGTGGCCCAGCTGTCCCCTTGTCCCTATGTGCTCAGCCAGCCCCTGACTCATCCCAGGGGGTGGTGGCGTCCTCCCTTCCCTGCCCACCCCCCAGTGTCGCTGTATATACCAGGTTTAGCCAGTAAGTTCTGGCCTCGGGAATGTCCTCCAGCCTCATGTGCACATGATAAAAATAGAAACATTCAGGGCTTCCCTAGTGGCGCAGTGGTTGAGGGTCCGCCTGCCGATGCAGGGGACATGGGTTCGTGCCCCGGTCCGGGAGGATCCCACATGGCCCGCGTACCAAAAAAAAGAATAGAAACATTCAGATTCAAAGACCCCTGGTGTTTGAAGCGCCGTAACCCTGGGGGTTCTATGCCGAAAGCCCCTTGCTGGGTCTGGGAGGGAGACATGGGGAGGGGGAGATGCAGGAGCCCCCAAGATGCTGGCCCTACTTCACCACCTCCAAACCAGCCACTGAGCAGTGGGGCTGCTGGGGGCCCGCGGGGAACCCCAGAGATGCCCAGCCTGGCAGTTGGGGCAGGAAGAGCCAGCAACGGGGCTTCTCGGGCAGCCCAGCGTGTAGGACTCCGTGCTGCCACTGCAGGGGCACGGGCTCCACCCCCGGACAGGGAAGTAGGACCCCACAAAACGTGCGGCACAGCCAAAAAGTAAACTAAATAGATGAGAGAGAGAGAGAGATAGAAGCCAGCAGGGCACCGGGGGCCCTGCAGCCGCTGCCCCCGTCACCTCCCCTCACTCAGGCTGCTCTCCGGGGCCCCTGGCTGCAGTCTCCTCTGCCCTCCACGCCAGGCTCACTCCTTCCCTGAGCCTCCACCAGCCCTTGCTCACGGCAACATCCCTTCCTTGTCCTCGGGGAGGCCCGTCCAGATCACCTGCCGACAGCTCCCCCCGGCCTCGCGCTTCCCCCGGCCTTCACCTGTGTACCTGGCTGTCCCGGGGTCTGTGCTGCCCCAGGAGTGAGACCGACCCGGGAAACAGGAGCCCCTTGCCTGCCGCCTGCTGGGCCCAACGGCTCGGAAGACGCCTCCCGGGAGGCAGAGCTGGCGCTGCTGGGTGCCCGGAAGCCATGGCTCAGGCTCAGCCAGCCCCGCGTCCTCCGGATGGGCCTGGGCGGCTCACTCAGGATACGAAGTGCTGCTGCGTGTGGGTCCTCCTAGGACGTGGCCCCATCCCCTCGGACCTTCTCCGTCCACCCACCTGCCTGGGTGGGGCCCATATTTAGCTGTGGTCAAGGTTCTCAGGGGCCGGCTACGGGCTGTGCTGTGTCCCCCAGGAGACATGTCAGGTCCCAGCCGCCAGGACCTGCAAGTGTGCCCTGATTGGGAAGTAGGGTCTTTGCAGGTGTAACTAAGGTGAGCACAGCAGGTGCAGCCCTACTGTAGTATGACTGTGTTCTCGTAGGAAGAGGAAGCAGAGACCCAGGAAGGAGGAGGCCCTGTGCCAACGGGCAGAGTCCGGAGCGATGCAGCTGCCAGCCCAGAAGTGCCCCGGTGGCCGGCCCGAGGCCCAGAGGAGACCGGCAGGGGTTCCACCCAGAGTCGCAGAGTCTGCTGAGCCCTGGATTTCAGCCGCAGGCCCCAGACTGTGGGAGACCCCGTTTCCCTGTGGACAAGCACAGCTCCGACGCCACCTGCCCGGTCCTCCCAACGCTGGGTGCTGGGCGGGCGCCTGCCGGGGCATTCCAGAGCCCTCAGCCACTGGCTGAGCCCAGCCTCCGCCACGTCCCAGGGCTCAGCACAGACCCTGCCACCTGGGGGCAGGCCCGCAGTGGCCGTGCCAGGATCCCCGCAGCCTGTGCCTCACCTGCCTGGCCCCACGTTCCCTCCATCCATCGGGCCCCCCGCGCCCCTGTGGACTGGGTCTCAGCCCCGTATCCGCAGGGTCTCACGGGGGCGGCCAGCCCTCTTCTCGGTCCCCCTGCCCCAGGCACCCTGTCCACATCGTGAGACCACTGACCCTTGCCATTCAGGGCCCCACGGAGCCCACAGCAGCTGCCGCAGACAGGCCTAAAGCAGGCCAGCTGCCCGGCCCCCAGCGGGGCGCCCCTCCGGAGCAACTTGAGAACCCCAAGGTCAAGGTCACATCCAGCCGTTCCTTGGTGCTTTGCGCTCTGGTTCCAGGGGCTTGACGAAGGGCACGGGCTGTTCTTCCTTCTTATAAACACGCTCTGGGCTGAGCCGACATCTTTCTCCCACCATGAGGCCCGGGAGGCGGTGAAAGGCCGCCCCGCCCACCTGTCCAGGCCCCCAGGCCTGGGTCTCCCCTGTGGTCACCGTCCCCACAGCCTTGGGAGCTGGAGGAAGACCTCTCGCCTGTCACCTGGCTTCTGCGGGCGCCCCCCAGGCCCCACCCCTCGGTTCCGCCCCCCCCAACCCCACCCCATCTGTGGATGGTGCTCCTGGCTCCCCACCCCTCCCCAACACGCCCCCCTTCAGACCTCACGGCCTCACACAGAGGCAGCACTGCCCACCACGGCCACACTGCGGCCAGGCGACCCCTCCGACGGCGCCGACCGCGCCGACCGCTTCAGGGATCCCCCAGAGCAAACGGCAACCGGCCACCCAACGCGTCCCCAGGGTCCCTCCTCGGCTGGGGGTCCCGGGAACCCACCCCACCCTTCCTCCCCAAGGACCCTGAGCCTCCCTTGCCACGGGGCCCTGGATGGGTGATGAGAGGAGAGCAGGAGGGGAGTGGAAGGCGGCCAGCCTCAGTCCTCTGCTCGGGCCACAGTGACCAGCAAGACCCTCAGTGTGACCTTGTGGACATCCCGCAGACCGTGGCTGCAGCACCGGCTCTGCCCAGGGCCCGGGTCTGGTGGGAGTCACAGGGGAGGCCAGTGGCCAACGGCCGAGTCTCCACTGATACCCCTCGCGGCTCCTGGAGCCCCAGAACAGGACGCGAGGAATGAGTGACATCAGGAAAGGTGAGCAGTTCCTGTGACGCTGGGGCAAGGCCTGACCCCACTCTGGATGTCAGCCTCAGTCGGCCAGGTCAGAAGACAGGGCAGAGGTACGGCCCCCGGCCCAAGCACCAGCAGGCACCCCGGGTCCAGCCAACGCCACCCGACTGATGAGGTCTGCCCAGGAGATGGAAGTGGGGGCCTGGGGGGAACCTAGGAGGTGGTAGGGTCACGGGTCTCTACAGAGGGGTTTCCACTGGAGCCTAGAGATGGCAGCTACCCGAGAGCACACCCCCTGCCCTGGGAAGGGGGCTCTGGTGGCCAGGTGGGCAGCTGGACCCTGGACCTTAGGAGGTCTGGGCAGTGGGGACAAGGGTGTTAGCAGGGGGCCGACTCTGACCTGGCCACTCGGCAGGACATCAAGGACCCTCCCACCATACAATGCCCTGGGCTCACAGCTGGTACCCCATGGCCGCTGGCCCCGGGTCATGCCTGCTGGCCGGCCAGCAGGGTCCACCGGGCAGGGCCCAGCTGGCCACGGTGCTGGGTGACGCTCAGGGCTGGGGAGGAGCCAGGAGCCAGGGTGGCCATGGGGACCGGACAGAGGTTGACTCTGTCCTCTAAACACCGAACCTCCACGGCCCTGCCGGCGGGACAGGCGCCCAGGGAGGGCCCTCGTCCAGCTCCCACTTCCCACTAACCCAGGGCCTGACCCGGCCCAGTGACCCGAGAAGGAAAAACCCCAGCCCCGGCCCCTCCCTCCTTTGGCATCTGAGGGTCTCGGCGGCCCAGCCCCCGAGGGGGCCCGGCACGCCCGGCTACAGCCGCCCACCCCGTCCCGCGCAGAGTGCCGGGCGGATGGCCAGAGCCAGGCTCGAGCCCGGCCAGCAGTGCTGGGTCACCGTGTCCAGCCCTCTGACTGTGTTCCCAGACGGACCCCAGCCTGCGCCTCCGGCCCCAGAGGCGAGAGCGGGCAGCCTCCACGTGAAGGCCAGGCCGATCCCGCTGAGGGGCCCGGTGCGGGCGGCAGGGCGGCGGGGCGGCAGCAGGGGTTGCTTCTGGAGACGCTTCGCTTCAGAGGCGGAGTTCTGCCCGTGATGCCCCTTCCTGTTCAGTCCCATTCTCACACGCCCGGGTCCCACCAGCCGCCCAGAGGGGCTGCGGGCACAGGTGGCCATCTCTCCTGGCCTGGCCACTGCCCCACTGCCCCAGGTGTGCGTGTGATGCCAGCTGTTGCAACACCAATGTCATCGCACCAGAGGAGCCCATGAGTCAGTGCCCCACAGCAGGGCTGCACCCAAATCCTCCCGAACAAAGGCCCTTGGTCCCCAGGGCCCCGGCCCCCGCCAGGCCTGCCCGCGTGCACCACAAGACACTCCGGCAGACGCACCGAGGGGCAGGCGCGCTGATGGCGGCACACACAGGCACCGGTGTGGGAGTTGCCAATACCCAGGCGGGCTCCCCAGCCTGTGTCCACCCAGCTCCAGGGCTGGGCCGGGGGAGGCCCCAGGCTGCTGGAGGCGTCAGCTCCTGGGTGAGCTCAGGCACCCCGGGCCGGAGACCCAGCACCTCGATGACCTGGGTCAGGGCCCCGAGGTCATGCAGGGCTTGGAGTGGCCTGAACACGGAGCCCAGAGGGCACGCTGGCCGAGCCCAGTGAGCGAGCGAGGGCCCCCCCGGGTGCAGCCAGGTCCCAGGTCAGAGCACTGAGTGCAGGCTGGAGGCCTCGGATGAGATAAGGCTCCCTGCTGCCCGCAAGGAGCTTCTGCGCCAGGACAGGGGCCGGGAGCCCCTCTCCCCTCCCCCATCACCCAGAGTCCCCGGCCGTCTGGTGAGTCCAGCTCCAGGCCCTGGGCAGTGGCCCTTCCCCGCCCGGCACCCATGGCTGTGTGGCCACCAGCCCAACTGCCCAGCACGAAAGCCCCCCCGGCTGGACCAGTGCCGAGGACCCTGAGCATGGCTGTTCCTGAGCTCAGGGACCGGCCAGCCAGGGTCTCCAGCCGCCGAGGCCTGGACACCTGCTCTGTATCCACTCCTGAGGGTCCTGGTGATTCGGCTCTGCCGAGAAAGCCCAGGCAGGCCGCAGGGCGGAGACAGAGGGCACTCAGAGACCCCCACGCGGCATCCAGACACCAGGGACCATGGGAGGCTCCACCTGGACCACAGGGCAGGGCGGAGCTCCCAGAGTCACCACCGCAGCCACCACTGGGGCACGCGGGGTCAGCACGGCGGGCCCAGGTTCGTGCAGACCCAGGGAGAGGTGCACAGCCACACAGAGGACACGTCCACCCAGGTCCCAACGGGCCCCCTGCACTCCCCACACCCACACCCCCTCGGGCCGTTTTGGGTCCTTGGCCCAGGTCACAGGAGTCAGAGGGTCTGGGCTGGCTAAGGACAGGGGCCCCGGTGGGGAGAGGCAGCCCAAGGGGCCCTTGGAGCAGATCCCTGCGCCCAGCCCAGGCCTAGCCTGAGGGGACTAAGTCACACCGAGCTGGGCACCGGCCACAGGCGGCTGCAAAAGGCTGCAGCGGGCCGGCGTGTCCTGGTCACACCCTGAGGGCCTCCCCCTCCCCGGAGCCCCAGCCCAGGCCAGGTGGGCAGCCTGTCCTGCTGGCCTCACCCCTACCCTGTCCCATCCACAGCCCGCAGAGGGGACCAGGGGCCACCCCTGCCCCTGCCAGCTCCTGCGGGGCGGAGTGGGGGGAAGGGAGGGGGCTGGCAGCTGCGCCCGGACCTGAGAGAACTTCAAACTGCCCTGAGCCAGAGACCCACATTCTTGTCTGCACTGAAACTGGACAGCAGGCCGAGGGTGCTGACCTGGCTCTGGCCCAACTTGGACACACCTGCCCCCAGCACCCCAGGGCTGCCTCAGCCTCGGGGCCGGGAGGGGCAGTTAGCAGCAGCCCGGCTGTGGCCGGGGACCAGGGCTTGGGGAGCCAGGGCTGGAGTGCTCCCAGGAGGAAGCGTCCTCCCTCGCGGGAGCCCCCAGCACAGCAAGTCCCCAGGCCCGGCTGCAGGCAGAAGGGTCAGCCAGAGGTTCTGGGAACTGAGCCTAGAAGGGCCAACAGGGTCAGCCCAGCACCTGCCGCTGCTTCAGAGCAGGCCTCGGAGTCAGGGCTCAAGCTGAGGCCGCCAGCGCTGTGCTGGCCACCTCAAAGCCCAGCTCCAAACCCAGAGTCCAGGACAGGGAAAAGAGCCCCGTCCCCAGGCCCCCAACCCAGAACCCCCGGTGAGCCCGAGGGGCAAGAGCTGCTACAACCCACCCCAGGAGCCCCTGCTCAGACTGGGTGGGTGTGACTGTAAGGGCCCAGGGCCCAGGGAGCTTAGCAAACACCCCAGTTTGGGTCCAGCTTCAGGAGATGACGGGGCTGAGAGAAAATGCTGCTGCTGGGTCCAGGGCGGGGCCTTTGGGGCCTCACCCTGCACTGGCCGCTTGTCCGCACTGGGAGCACAGCCTGCGTCTTTGAGGACCACCCCAGCTCGTGCCCCTGGACCCGCCTATAGCAGCCACTGCCGCCCACCCCAGCCCCCCATGTCTTTGCTCCAGCTCTCCCAGCGCCAGGGCCCAGCTGGACACGGCACATTCCAAGGGAATTAGAGCTAAGTGGTTAATGACCTCCCATTAGGGGCAGAAACCGGGAGGAAGAAGAGACAGACGGGAAGCGTGGAGTCGGGCGCCGGGCGCGGGCCCTCCGGCCCTGGCCACCTGCCCGCAGAAGCCCTGGGCGGCCGGCTTGTCCGTCCTCTCCATCTCTCTTCTCCTCATCTCCTGTCTCCCGTCTGTCGCCCCAGCAGGGCCTGGCCCCAACCTCTGTCATCACAGCCCCTGGCAGGTCTGGGTGAGGTGAGACCTGCCCCCTCCCGGGCCGGGGGTAGGGTGGGGGGACCGGCCGGTGTTGAAGGACAGTCAGGAGAGCCCCGGGGGCGGGGGGGGGGGTCTGGTCCCACTAGTCACCGCCTCAGTGAGCCCTGTACATGGGTGGGAACACAGACTGGTGCCTGCGGCCAAGCTGGGCTCCATACAGCAGTGTCAGGAGGCCTGGGCTCCTCGGCCCACACAGGACCTCGGTGCCGGGGGTGTGGGGGGCGGCCCGCAGCCTCCCCCGACCTCCCAACAGAGACCCCAGTGCGCCACTCACGCCTCCCCCTTGCAGGCGGCGGGAACATCCCTCTCAGACCAGGCCGGCGGCGCCATGAAGCCGAGAACCGCCCCCAGACCCGGGGCCCCTGATGCCACCCGGGGGAGCGGGGAGAGAGGTGGGGACGGGTCAGTGGCCACGCCCGCCGCTGCACGCACTGGTGCCCTCCCGGCACCAGTGCTTTCCTGCCTCATTACCCAGCGGGCTGCAGGGAGGGTCTGGCGGAGCGGCTGGTAACCCACCCCACTCCCCACGCCAACCCGAGCTGGCAGACGGACGCCCGAGCCCCTGCCCTTCCCTGCTCAGCCTTGGAGACGGGTCTCCGGGCCCCCCTGCGGCGGAGCTGATCCCCCACCCCCAAGCCCCAGTCATGGGCGGAGGGGCCAGGTGCGGCCGCCCACCCAGGGCCCAGGTGCCAACCAGCGATGGTATCTCGGCAGCTCTGCAGAGACCCGGACGTCCACAACCAATTTACATTCTTCCGTCTGAGCTTGAGTGGTGCGGGCAGGGGCCGAATCCACAGGACCCACAGGCAGGGCCTCAGCCGCCTGTCCAGGCCACTCTGACCCTGTCGCCGGGGCGGGGGGGGGGGGCAGCCGCCAAGGAGAAGGTGATGAGAAGTAAGGTCCCTGGGGGAATGAGGGACGCTGAGGACACCCGGGCCGCGGGGACATCGTCCGCGTCTGGAGGGTGTGAGGCCAGCACACCTGTCTGCTCCCCACCAGCCCCACGGGGGGCCCCGCCTCGCCCTCTGCTCCCCGACACGCACTGTGCCACTCACCAGCCTCGAGGTCTCCCAGGCCCTGTGAGTGCCCACGGGCTGCTACCCTCTGAGGCTGGACTGGCCCTGGGCAGGCGGAGGGGTGGTCCCAGGCCATGGGCAGGGCCAAGCAGCGCCTGAACAGACACCTGTCCTTGTCATCAAGGTAAACGTGGCCCCTGGCAGGCACAGGGGCCGTGGGGGACGCACCCCAGCTGCCAGGGTGCTCGGCCGGAAGCTCCACCTCCAGGGCCAAGCCCGCGCCCACACCCATGGGTGTCCTGAGGCCACTCCACGGCTGCTGCTGCCCCCGCCCTCCCCCACCCCTGCCCCTACAACGCCGCAGCGACCAGGCGACAGGAAGGGCTGGGGGCTCTTTATTGCTGTGACCCCAGGTTTACCGGAGGGCAGCGGGGTGAGGGTTGCGGCAGCTGCCCCGCGGCCCGTCGGCCCCTCACGTGCCCAGGAGCAGGCCGGAGAAGCTGGAGCTGCTCTGGACGGTGAGGGCTGCGCCGGAGCCATTGTCCACAAAGACGGAGGTGTACTGTCCCGCCTGCAGACACCCACAGTGGACGTTACCACCCACAGGGCCCGGCTGCCGGCCAGGCAACACCCGGCCCGGGCAGCTTGGAGGCCCAGGACTGCCCCCCGCCCCCGCACTGCCCCACCGACCCCCGGCCTCACCTGCAGCTGCAGCAGCCCCTGCACGTGCACCGTGAAGACCCTGCCGCCGCTCTCCAGGCCGGAGATGGCCTCCAGGGACCTGGACGCGGGGCCGCAGGGGTGAGGGCACAGTGGCCGTGGGGTGGGGTGGGGTGGGGTGGGGTGGGGTGGGGTGGGCCCCCCCCGGGGTGGGCCCCCCGCACCCCCGCTGGCGCCCAGAGACGCGCATGCTCCCGCCCCGGTGCTCACTGCAGTTCTCTGTGTTCAGGGAAGCCCCCCTCTGTGGGCAAGATGGTCCCCGTGCCCCTCAGGACGCCCCCACGACCCCCAGGAGGGCCCACTCACGTGTGGCGATGGCACAGGGACTCGATGCAGACCAGCACACGCACTGTGTCCCGGGCCCGCAGCCGGGCCCTGCCCTGCAGCTCCCTGGGGTCTGCGGAGACAGGCCAGGTCTGCAGCACCTTCAGGGAGGACGGAGCAGGGGGGGCAGGGGCTGGGGGGCTTCGGGGCACACTGCGGGTTGGGGAGGGTGGGCGTGAGGACCCGTCCAGCCCCCAAGGGAGTCAGGGTGCGAGCAGGAGACGCCTCTGCAATAGGACCCAGGCCTGGGGCACATCCGGAAGGCCAGCCCCCACGCCCCACATGCACCCTGGCCCGGCCCTGCTCACCCACGTGCAGGCTAGCAAAGAACTGGAAGATGGCGGTGACCGGGGCCGTGAACCGACCGGAGGCCAGGCTCAGGCCAGACCCCCGCAGGAAGGCGCCCTGGGCAGCGGGCTGAAAGGACAGCAGGGGGGTGCGGGCTACAGAGTCTGGACCCTCACCTTCCACACCCAGCCTGGCGGAGGCGCCTGAGACCAACAGCCCCCAGCCCAAAGAGGCCCCAGGTGGGCAAGGCAGAGGGCTAACCCGTGCATCTGCACCCACCCAGGCCTCTGGGCACAGATCGGGGCCCCAAGGACCTCCAGAGGGGAGGGTGTGCCTGCCCCTCACCACCCCGGACCCCACCGCGAGCCTCGGCGGGGCGTGCGTGGGCCCGGGGTCGCCCGGCCCTGCTGGGGCCTGAGCACCCACAGTGGAAGCCCCCAGGCTGCCCCCCACGCCCACTCACGGCCTGGAAGCCCTGCAGCTCCACCAGCGTCCTCTTGTCCACCAGCACTGGGCCCTTCAGCCGACAGTGGAAGGCCTCGGACACCAGCCACCTCCCCGTCCCCTCGGGCAGCGGGGGGCCCAGCGGCGCTGAGGACCGACGCTCGGTAGCCTCTGTGGGGGCAGGGTGGAGGGGCGGCTCGGCTCAGCTTGGGGCACCCCCAGGGTGACCTCCTGAGCCTCGGGAGAAGAGTGGGCGGGGGGTGCCTACCCTTCAGCATCCCCTGAAACTCCCGGAGCACAGCCTCCTGGGTCACTTCCGCACCGGGGGGTCCTGGGGGGCCAGGGGGGCCTCGCTGTGGGGGAGCAGGAGAAAATGAGGATAGTGGTGGGACCCACAGCCATCCCCATCCTGGGCTTAGACCCCGGGGCTCACCGACTTCTTGTCCTGGCCTCGGCACCGTTTCTTTGAGGCCCCGTCATCGGGGCGCCTCACGAAGTTCAGCCATGTCATGTGGGCATCTGTGAACTCAGGCCCTGAGGCCTCAGGCAGCTGAAGGGTCAGAGGACAGGGCTAGAGTGCTGACCATCAGGCCCCACTGCCCCCTGGGCAGACACAAGGAAGATGGCAACGGGGCACCACAGGCCACCCCCAGGACTCAGGCCAGGGCCTGACGTCCAGGAGCCTCGGGTCTGCTGCTGTGTTGCAGCAACCGTTCCCAAGCAGACAGGCACACCCGTGTGCACACGGGGCCGGGCCCCACATGTCCTGACAGGGGCCCAGCCCCGGCTGAGAAAGGCAGTGGTGGGCAGGAGTGAGTTCTCCAGAGCCGTGTGAGGCTGGGGGCAGTGGGCAAGGTCCCACTCTGTGCTGGGCATCGGGTGTGCCAGCTGGCAGCCCAGGATCGGACCCTGCAAGCCCCCCTCCTACGCCCAGTTTCTGCAGCAGGGCAGCAGGAGAGGCAGGGGCACGCCCAGCCCCAACGTCAGAGAACGCGACAGCGTGCCAGGGGAGGGGCATGTGCCGGGAGCTCGGTCCCTCTCTGCGTCCAGGTCTGTGTGCCGGCCTCACACAGAGGTCCCTGAAGTGGCCAGGAGCGCAGCAGACTCTGGTGTGGCAGGAGAGAGCCACTGCCACAAGGCCAGTGGAGCCCTGGCTACTCCCGGAGAGCCGTCCAGGCAGGCACGAAGAGGGGTCCTGGCCAAGGTCTGGTCCAGCGGTCAGCTTCCAGCGCCAAACACGACGAAGGCCCAGGCTCCCAGGGCAGGCCTTTACCCTGGGGAGCTGGGAGGGGCCCGCCAGGGAAGGGAGAGGAGCCAGGAACTTCCGAACGTTCCGGGTCCTCACTTCTGCTGTCCGCCTGTTCCTCTGGCCGCCTCAGACCCGAGCCATGTTGGAGGATCCGGGGTGGGCAGGTGGGGGAGGAGCCCAGCCCCAGCAGGAAGAGCAGGGCTCCTGACACCTGGGGAGGGCCGTCTTGTGGCAGGGGTGGCGTGGCCAGGGACACCCCCCTATCTGCCCCCAGACTGCCCTGCCCTGGCTCTGGAGGGGCAGGCCGGGCAGGACCTGTCCCCAAGGACACCTCCCCCAGGAGCCTGGCTCAAGAGTTTGCGTGCCTCTGCCCCAGAACCTGCTGGCAGCCCACTCCCCTGGCAGCAGGGCCCGAGGCGGACTCTCTCCTCGGCCTACCCAGCTGGAAAACGGCGCCTCCGGCTCCAATGGGGCCGCGTGGGCCGAGAGCAGCCGGGGTGGCCGCCACGGAGACGCCCTCGGGAGGCGGGAGGCCAGGATCAAAGGCTCGAGGGCTGGCAGGGGGCCTGGCCCAGCAACTGCCGCTTCACTCCAGCGGCCACCAGGCCTGCGCTGCTGGGGTCAGCTCTAAGATCCCTTCGGGGAGCCCCAGCCCAAGAGGGTGGAACCCTAGGGCTGAGGCAGGTACAAGAAGCTCCTCTCAGAGGGCCGGGGGCCTCCCAGGCCTGGAGCACGTCCCATGCCAGAGGCCGTAAGGGGTGCTGGCTGCCCAGCAGCGCGTCAGGCAGAGGCTAGCCTTGGCCTCACCGGCGGCGGGAGTTGGGGCACCCCGGGTTGCAGCAGGGGCTCTGAACTGGCTGCCCAAAGCACCTCCCCAATTTGCAGTCACACCGAATGGCAGCAGGTTGCTCAGGGCATGATGGTCCCTGGGGCTTCAAAGGGTTCAATGTAGCCCACTGGGAAGCCCCTCCACGCCCCCACCCCTCCCCAGGCCCAGAGAGGGTCCTCGAGGCCCGCCCGATCCACACTGCTGTGGCTGCTGCCCAAAGCCCCCCCCCCCACCCAGACGGGGAGGGGAGGCCTGGAGAGTCCAGCGGGCAGAGCCTGCAGCTGGGAGGAAGGCGCCCACGTGCGCCCAGACCCTGCATACCTTGGGGAAGCCCAGTAGCCCCTCGCTGCTGGACGTGGTGGCGTTGGGGGCTGCGGGGTGCTGGCCGGGCTTCCGTGGCCTCTTGGGCTCCCGCCGGGCCCTCACGCCCCCAAGGAGCGTGAGCTGTGGCCAGAGGAGGGCCGCGGCGGCCGCCCAGACCCAGCGCATGTTGGCTGCCCGGTCGGCTGCAGCGGCTCAGTGATGTGAGCCCAGGTGCCTGAAGGCACTCAGAGCCCCGGCGCGGGAGCACAGCCCCGAGGGCTGCCCGGCCACCACTGGTGCATGTCTGCGCAGGATGAGCCTGGCTAGCAAGGGAAGCGGGAGGACACACCCCTGTCCCCGCAGGTTCCCTCGTGAGCAGTGCCCTTGCCGCCCGCGCTGCCGCCAAATAAACCCTCCCCTCCTCCCCAGAGCTGGCGGACTCCAAGGGGGAGGGCTCACGGGTGGCCCGGGGCGATGATGGGGGCGGAACCCACACTGCTACTGCCTGAGGGGCGAGGCGGCCTCCACCCCGGCCCCTTCAGGGCGGGGCCCTGAAGCCACGGGCGGGACACACTCCATCACAGCCCCTCAGCCGCCTCCTACGACCTCTCTCCTCACCACCTCTCCCGGATCCTGACCCCTCTGGCTCCGCTGCAGGGCCCCCACCCTAGGGTCCTGGTGCTGCCACAGGCACTGGCCCCGCTCCCGGGAAGGGCAGGGTCTGGAAGCAGGACAGCCAACCCACCGGGCTCCCAGGCTGTCCCAGCCTTGGTGACCTGGGGTGAGCGGGGCCAGCAGGGGAGACTGGTTGACCTCGGAGGAAAGGTGTGGCACATAGCTGCCCCAGATCCCTTCTGCCCCCTCCTCTTCTTGGGGCACAGGGCCCACCCTTACTGAGGGGCTGCCCTCAACTCAGCCGGGCCCCTTGGGCTCTCCAGTCCCCAGGACTGTCCCCCCAGTAGCTGTGCACAGCCAGACGAGCCAGCAGCAGAGGAGAGCAAGTGACAGTGGGCGGGTCCCCAGGGGGAGCTGGGGCCCTTCCTCACCTCTGGGCTGCAGGCAGCAAGACGGCTGTAGCCAGGTGGCACCCACAGGCTCCAGTGGAGGCCCGGCTGGAGGCTCGATGCTTAAGGCAGGACCCCCACGGCCAGCCACCCCTCGGCTGGTGCAGCCTGGGGCTACGGGCCGTCAGAGCTGTGGCTGGCCGTCAAGGACCTGCTGCCTGCAGCCCAGCCTTGAGGAAGGTGGCACGGCTCACTACCCTGGAGGGCAGCACAGGAGACCCTCATGACACCCCCCCCCCGCAACTGGCAGACTCCAGCAGGAACAACGGGGAAGGAGACCCCGGCCCCAGGCCATGTCCACAGTCAGCAGCTACAGGCAGACCCGCCCCAGACACAAGCTGGGGGGGACAACGTGAGGAGCATCTGCCCGAGGACACCTGGCCCCTCCCTCCTGGCTCAGGTGGAGGTGGTCACCTCCCAGGACGGCAGCGGCCAGCCCCAGTGACTCCTGAACTCACTGTGGGGGTCGAGTGTCCGGCTGTTGAGCCCAGGTCTCGAGGAGGTCATGGTACAGAAGCCTCCGCTGCGCCATCCCCGCTGGGACCCTCCACGTGACCTGCGGCCAACAGCCAGCCAGGGGGCTGCCAGACAGACCCCTCCTGTCCCAGGCTGGGCACCTGTGTCCTGCTGGCCTGGGCCACGTGGACATGGCAGTTGCGCCAGGCTCCGACACCAGCCCATGGGTCCTGTGGGTCCCAGCTCCCCCAGTGAGGCTGGACCAAAGGGAGCCTGCTCGAGGCATCCACGCCTCCCAGCCACAGCCACCGGCTGCCCGCGGGGAGGCTCAGGCCAGCTGCCCGCGACCCGACCATGGACACACCGCCTCCGCAGGGGAGGACGGGACCTCGGAGCCCCGGCACAGCCCTCAGCAGGCCGTCTGCCCGCCGCCCGGGGGGAGCCGCAACAGCCTCAGACCGAGACCTCTGAGCTGCGCCTGCCAGGTGACACCCCAAACCTGGGCCTGGGAGAACCTTCTGAGGGAGAGACACAGGCCCAACAGGACAAGGTCATCTTTTATTCGGGGGTCACATCAGACAGCAAGCCGCCACGGGTGCCAGGGGGAGCCTCTGTACAGCACAGATCTGCTCCCACCGCTGACTGAAGTTTTTAAAAGTTGAGATTTCACACACACAGAAGAAAAAACACTTGTCAAGTAATTTCTATTTCCCAAATGTTCCTCCTCCGAAGAACCTCAGGAAACGCGGTGCGTCTGGAAGGGGCACCAACCTCCACAGACGCACCCTCGGGCCAGCAGTGGACGGAGGGAGGCCTGGCAAAGCCGCACCCGTCGGGGTCCGGGCCCAGCAGCACAGCACCACCCCGCCACCGGGGTCCACCGTGGGTCGCAGGACACCCAGCTGCCCACGGGCTACCCAGTGCTGGGCGGAGAGGAACTTGTGGTATACAGACCCCAAGAGCACAAAATTTAGGAACAAAGACAAAGTGAAAGACTCTTTTTCACAAGAGCGGGTTGAATACACACAAGCAGTAAATCAAAGAGCAATTTTAAATAAATTGATCAAAAAACAAAGAACGTGAAAGATGCACCAGCGCCGGGCTGCACGCGGCTTCCCTGCCGGCCTCTGGAGCGAGGCCACAGGGTGTCGTGCGGTGGCGCCCGGACACGGCACCTTCCAAACACCGTGCAGGATGTCATTAGCAGAGACGAGAACAGGGAGACGTCGGCGATCCAGGAGGCGCAGGCCCCAGGTCTGAGACGGCACCCACCGGCGCTGCCCCTGAACCCGGGTGTCCTTCCCGGGCGGCCAGCCTCTAAGAACTGGCCACGGATCCGCTGTGAAAGGGAATGTGTGAGCCTGTCTCCAGGGCAAACCAAAGAGCTGGACCACGTGTGCGGGAAGCCCCACGTGTGCAGAGCCTGTCCGGCGGGTGGGACCCAGGGGCCCGCTGGGGGGGTCTCCTCCTTCCATTAGCGCAGCCAGCGGGAGCCCGCAGGAAGCCATGGGGGTGAGAGAAAGCCGGCAGCGCGACCGCGCAGGACGCACAGCTCAGCCCCGGTGACAGCCTGTGGTCAGAAAGGAAGCAGATTCTCAACTTCAGCAAAACAGAGCACACGTGCTTTTTCCCAGGAGGAACCTGCTTCATTCTAAGTAAACACAAATGCCAAAGCCCAATCCCCTGACCCACCCATGGCTGTCCCCGGCCAGCGGGCCCCGGGCCACCCTGCCAGGCCCCCAGCCACCCTGCCAGGCCCCCGGCACTGCCTGCCGAGTCAGAGCTCCACACTAAGAACGCACGCAGAGTGTTGGATAGGCATCAAGTTTTATATTTTTAAGTGACCAAATCTAATAAAATGAAAAACAGATTACTAAAATAGATCCAAAAGACAATACAGGAGATAAGCTATAAAACCAAAGCGTGAGGCCCTCTCGTGGACATGGAGCCTCCCAGCCCCCAACGGACGCCAGGGCAGAATGGGGGCTGGGAGTCTCACGTCTCCAAATCCAACTACACACTTTGGTTTGTGTTTTCCTTTTGAAGGTTTTTAAAAAGCTAACCCCAGGAGTCAGGCAGGCCCGCCCAGTGCTCGGCGGCACGTCCAGCCAGCCCACGTCGAGCTCGGGCCCAGCGTCCCTCGTTTCCGACCACCTCTGCTGGTCGTGGCGGCGGCTCACTCCTGCGCTATGCTTCTCAGCACGTACTTGACCGTGTAGGCGAAGGCTGCAAACCCAACTATAACAAACAAGTTCGCCAGGGCACCGCCCAGGAGTCCGTGGTGCCGGTTGGCCTGCTGGAGCCCCGCGAGGTGCGGCCCAGCGCCCGGCGCGTGCCCGTTGAGGAGCGGAAGCCCGTTCTGGCCGTGGTGCGTCTCCCCGTCTGGAACCACGTCTGGTAAGGGGAGAGCCTGGGGTCTGCTACTGAGTTCGTCTTGTGCTCTCTGTTTTTGCTTAATTTCCTAAGACAAAAACAGCAAGAAACAAGGGTTGGTTGAAACAAGCCAGCTCCTTCAGGGCTAGGGAGGGGACTGCGGTCTACCACAGAGACCCTGCAGGGTCGGCGGGCAACGGCTGCACGTTTCGTCCTGACAACTGCCCTCGGAGGCAGTGCCGCTGCGAATCCTGTTCAACAGACGTGGAGGCCACATGACTTGCCAAAACCGCCAAGCCTACGCCTCACGAGCTAGGACCGAGCCAGGTCCGAGCTACTCTGAACCACCAGGGCCCCGACTTGCGTGTGGCTCAGCCTCCCGTTCATGGCCAGGTTGTCTGCTCTGGCACCAAGACCAGCAAGCATCCCTGCCCCTCACCCCTGGCGCCCCAGGACCTCGACAGGCCCAGCGGCCTTCCCCCGACTTCTCCCCGTCTCCAACCCACCATCCAACCCCCCGACCCCGGAGGAGAGGGTCAGGTCTTTACACCTAAACACCCCCCCACTCCCGGTCTGCAGTACAGGAGCACATGTTCTCTGTGGAAAGTATTGAATCAAAGTGTCCCTGACATGGGGAAAGCAAAACTAATGGCCAACTTTCACTTTCTTACCTCCACGACTTCGGGAAACAATTCACAAAACACTTTGTCTTTTAAATTAAACACTAAACTTTGTGCAGCCAGTTGTCTTTTCTAGGAAGAGAAAAGAAGAAATATCAGCCCGAAGGCTAATTTCAATTCTTTCACATCTAAACACACACTGACAGACAGTCGAGGGCTGCTGTCTTCTTGGTGTGGAAAGGACTCCACAAGCATGCTCCTCGTGACAAGCTGACGTGTGGTCTCCTAAGGCTGTTCACCTTCCTGCATCATCCACTGATGATGCTAGACCTGACCCCTACTTAAAACGGGAGAGAAATGAAAGCCCGATATCAAGGAGTCGCTGTCCTGACTGGGTACAGCAGCTGTGGAGACCAACCGCACTGCCCCCCTCCCGCCCCCAGCTCACTGTGAAGTCCGAAGTCTCAATGCTGCCCAGGGTGGGGCCCTTCTCCACCATGAAGCTCAGGAGCCCCGTCAGGATGGTGGAGACGGACCAGGCCGGGTTCCACGTGTCTGGGTGGAAATCCGTGATGGAAAGACACAGCCTGAAGAAAGGGACCCAGTCAGCGGGGTGCACACTCCTCAGGACCCCAGTCCCACTTCAGAAGCACCCTGGACGCCTTACCTTGTGTTGCACTTAAATCTTCCATTAGGAGTTATCATATAAATACTAGGAGGTTTAAAAGGAAATTCTCTGGGAAAAATTAGTTTTCCATGATAATAGCCACCTGTATCAGAACAGAGAAGGAGCCTTGTCATTGTTCAGAGCGCGACAGGCCCTCACTGCCCTCAGGGTCCCGGCCCGGCCCAGCTAGGTGTCCCCACCCGCTACCCACCAGCCGACCATCCCTGGAACACACACATCTCACTGGGGGTCACGACCACCAACCTGGGGGGGCCCTTACCCCCACTGCCGACTACACGTCCCTCCTCCACCCTCGCGTGCCCCCCTCCCTGAGAGCAGAGCATCAGGACAGAACCTCCAGGCTCCTCGCTGGCCCCACGTCCACCCCCGCGAGTGGCAGCTCTTCCGGTCCCCTCACTGCTGCCCCACCTGCCTCTCCTCCACCAGACCACACCCAGCAGCAGGCAAACGCACCATCATTTCCCCCCCTTAAAAACAAGTAAACAACAAAACTCTGAGCCCCCACCCCCACCCGGCTCCCCTCCAAGCCCTGCCAGATGCTCCGCCTCCTTTATGTAAAATTCCTGACCTTGAAGTCACCAGACATCCCCGCTGGGCCACGTGACCCCATCTCAGGCCTCACAACCGTTCCTCAAGGCCCAACCCGAGCCCGGCTCCTCCTGGCATCCTCCTGGCATCCTCCCGGCACCTCCAGACCCTCCCCCACTCCAGACCTGCGTACTGACCGTCCCGGCAACACTGCCCCGGACGGGTACAAGATGGAATTCCTGCTTCTTCCCTCAAGCAGCAGCTCCGTCCTCTTAGTTATTCAGACTAAACTCTGGGGGTCCCCTGCTCCCGTATCACACCTACTCCATCAGCAAATCCCAGCAGCCCCACCTTCCCACAGATGCAGCCCCCAAAGCTTGGAGTGACCTCACCAGACCCCTGGCTTCCATCCCTGCCCACCCAGCTCCAGGTCCCACCATCCCGTCCGCACTGGAGGCCTCACCCCCTTGCTCTCAGGGTGGCACCTGGGAGCCTGTTGGAAATGCAGAGCCTTGGGCCCACCCACACCGGCGGGGCAGAACGTGAGTTTCACAGGATTCCCAGAGACGTGTGCGTGTCTGTGCATGTGTGCGTGTACAGCGAGGCTTGGGGTAGCTGCCCTGTCCTCCCACTGGAGCTCCCAGCTGTCCCCCCAGCCCTGCAGGTCTCCGCTCCAGCACCCCACCAGGGCAAGGCCTCCCACTGCCTTGTACGGCTGCAGCATCCCAGCTACCTGGTGTGCTCTCGCTTCCACTCTCACTGTCGGGGGTGGAGGGGTGACTGAGACCAGTGTCACCTGCGAGGACAGCTCGGCACACAGACAAGCCCACCAGCAAGGGACTAACTCTAAAAGCGACGCTGAAGCACACCTGCAACCCACAAGTACTGAGAAAAGCCCAAATGGAAAAAGCGCAGGAGATGGGAACAGGCGCTCGGCCCAGAGAAGACCATGGTGGCGCGGTCGTGACGGGAAGCAGTGGGCTCACACCACAGGAACACTGTCCGCCTCGTTCAGTCGGGGGCGGGGGGTGGGGGGTGGCGACCCCGCCTGGCTGATCCAGAGGGGACCCGTCGGCACCACCCGCCAGTCCCCAGAGGGAAGGGCTCCAGGCGCGGCCGAGCACAGCGAGGGGCTCAGGCAGAGCCATGAGCAGGGTCCACGGTGGCGGGGCCTGCAGTTCTCCTTGCACCCAGGCGCACACTCCCAACCTCAGAGGGTCCGTCCCGGGCCGGGAGGTGCATCCGAGGGCGTGAAAGGCCCCTGGGCCTCTCCTCCGGCTTCATTCCAAGTGTCCACAGGCACTGAGCCCCGGGACAGACAGACAAGACTGTGAGCACCGGGCCGGGAGGAGGCCTAGGAGAACCGCGCCTGGAACCCCAGGCACCTCCGGCCCCGCCCCGCTGACAGAGAAGCTGTGCGGGGCGATCCCCGGGCCCTGCTCCACCCCGGGACCCGCCCCGGCCACACCATCCGGTACACACAAAGACACCGCAGAGTCTCAGAACGAGGCACGGTGACTCCCCCAGTTTTATGATTTTAAAAAACTATGTTAGCTATTCTAGGTCCTTCACCTTTCCATAAGTTTTAGAAGCAGTTTTTAAATAAGCCTGTGCTCACCTACAAAAACCTCTGTTAGGGTTTTAATGGGATACTGTAAAACCTCTAGACACAGATCAACACTCGTGTACTACCGGGAAGCCCACCTGAACTGTGAAACTAGTGTCACAGTTTTGGCACCGGCAGAGCCCAGAGCAAGGACCAGGTCAGCGGGCAACCGACACGGAGCCAGACAGACGTGGACGCGGGAGGGAAGGGTCAGAGCATCCGGAAGTCAGAGGAGCAAAGGAGGAGGGAGCCAGAGTCCACACAGGCCCAGACCCTGAGGCCTGAGAGCCATCCACCAGATGCGGCAATTCTGAGGGTCCCTCCGAGACCCTGATGGGAACAGAGTCAGCAGAGGATGGCACTGCAGACAGCAGAGCCCTGAGCTGAGGAGGGGACAGGCATCAGGAGAGGGCACAACAGCAGGTGCTGAGGGGAGAAGGGCAGCGTGTGGGCGGGGTGCAGCGGAGGAGGGGGAGGGCAGCAGGAAAAGCTTTGGTCTCCGAAGGAAAGCTTTACAAGGAGGATGAGGACTTTCCCAGCCTTTAGACCGGGAACAACAGGGACACACGGGAGAACAGATGGGGCAAATGAGAGGAAAAGTGACAAGGTTGGGTCTGGAAAAGGAGAGCCTTTCATCCAGCTCAGAGGGGCTGGGTGGGCGGGGGTCTCCTGCAGTCCCAGCCACCACACCGCTCGCTCGGGGCTGCCCTCTCCTCTCCCTGCCACCTCTACCCTCTGCCCAGGTGTCAGCCTCACTTACGCCACCAACAGTTCTGGCTGGTCCTGGGCTCAGTGTGTGGGGGGCTCTCATCACACAATTAGTAAGCAGTGTTCTCTACTGTACGTTAAACACTAAAACCACAAAGAATAAGAAAACTCTGAAACCAGGCCTAACCCTACTCGCGAGAGAACACTGCTCGTTCTCGGTGTCTGTCCAAGTTCGCTAAAAACGTATCGTGTGTTTCGTAAGCGTTTTAACATGAGCTGTGCAAGCTGTTCTGCAGCCTGTCTTCCGCCCTTTCTCCTGGAACCCCCACGCAAGGCCATCGCCGAGCCCGTTACCCTGTGGTCATGACACATCCACCCTATAGATACGCTTCTGCACACTGTTTCCCTAGGGCAGGTCATCCCCCAACAGGGATTCCTGGGCCACAAGAGTCCCACGAGGCTAGTGACTTGTCTTCCCAACTACCCACAACACTCCTGGGCGTCCAGAGCACCCACACTTCCTCCCCAGTAGCACGGGTCCTCTAGTGGAATCGAATGCACAAGCCCCCAGGAGGAAGACACAAGTGTGCTGCTCCGGCCACCCGAAATCAGGACCCAGGGACTAGAGTGCCCGCTTGGCCACGGCTCTGTCCCAGGCTCCACCACCCGGAGGCTGGCGCCAGGCTCCCCTCGGGCCCCTGGAGGCTCACTGACTGACAGCTCCGAGATCTGTCTGCAAACACCAGAGGATGCTGGGTAGCATCACCTGACCACGGCAGGCCCTGCAGCCCCCTACACCTCAGGGTCCTACCTGCACAGGGGCCCGCCCCTCAGCTCAGAGGACTCAGCACAGAGTGAGCACTCAGGAAATGACCTTTCTTTCCTTCAACAATACACGTTAGTCTTACTTTTCCCCCGTCTGTTCTCTCAGCTCTGATCCCACTGACGTCCGAGGCTGGGTAAATTCGATACTCACAGCAGCCCCTGAAGACGGAGGTACATGGGCAAAACCAAACCGAGCAAATCCCTCTATGACTTGGAGGAAACCAGAAGGGGCTCCACACACGTGCGGTCTACCTCACGCACATCCAAACCAGAAACAGTGTTATTTACAAATAGGTGTTTCTCAGGCAAGGGCAGCTCTGAACACAGACGCCGCCACTTGTTCCTCTAACTCAGGGCAAAGACTTACCTTCGTAGGGAGTCATCTCAGGGCCTCGGACCACATAGTGCCTGAGGGAGGGAAGAAAATGAGTTGGCTTTGGGGACGGCAAGTTCTCCAAAGTCCGAGTCACTCCAAGGCCAGGGTTTTTAGCGCCCACCCGCAACTAGATGTTCACAGACGCTCAGTAGGGGAGCTGAAGGGTGAACCCGACCAGCTACCCAGCTCCCAGCTCTGCAGCTTCTCCAGCTGCTGGCACGTTAGCCGCTCTGTAACGGGATCAGAGAGGCTGTGTCTCCCAAGTTTTCCACAGAGCACTTCTGTATCCACAACACAATATGCAAAAAGCTAATCCTCTCTAACCGTCAACCCGACGATTTAAAAATTAACTTCACGGGCTTCCCTGGTGGCGCAGTGGTTGAGAGTCCGCCTGCCGATGCATGGGACGCGGGTTCGTGCCCCAGTCCGGGAAGATCCCACATGCCACGGAGCGGCTGGGCCCGTGAGCCATGGCCGCTGAGCCTGCGCGTCCGGAGCCTGTGCTCCGCGACGGGAGAGGCCACAACAGTGAGAGGCCCGCATATCGCAAAAAAAAAAAAAAAAATTAACTTCACAATTTATTCTTGAGACGTACCTAAAATCTGGTATTTTTCAGCATGCCCAAATATCACGCAGTAGCTAACCCGGGAACAGCTGGAGACACGCAGAGGCTGGGTCCCCGGCCCTGATGTCCTGGAAGAACCAGACTCGACCTCAGAGCAGCTGCCCTCCAGCAGGAGGGACAGGGACAGCCCGTGACTGTCACCAAAGTCCTCACACGCAGAGAGCCTCAGTCCAGGAGCACCAGCCGCCATGGACTCTGCTCTCCACGTGAATAAACGAGGCTTCATCTCTACGTCAAGGAGCATTTGAGCTTATGAATTTTTTTTTGTTTTTTGGCCGCACCTCTCAGCTAGTGGGATCTTAGTGCCCCGATGAAGGGCTGAAACCTGGGCCCTCAGCAGTGAGAGCGCAGAGTCCTAACCACTGGACCGCCAGGGAAGTCCCTGAGCTAATGAATCTTCAAAGAAGACAGAAAAGCACAAAGAAGAAAGTAGACCTAACCAAAAATACCACACCAGACACACTGAGCACAGGTCAGTAACCGCCCCTTCGGGCACTGCTTCCCACCAGGACGCTGCGACAACCCCTACCCCCTGCTGCCTGATAACGTCTGACTCAAAAAATACTGTCGTCCCGTGTCAGCAGACCAGGAACACACCAAGGAACGTGGCCTTAATTTGTTACTGCTCCCAATTCCTGTGCCCAATCTGAGGACACCGGGAAGGGCCGGTGAGCAGGGCTCTGAGAGCGCCCAGCAGCCCTGGGGCAGCAGAGCAAGGAAGGCTTGGAGGACAGGCATCTTCCAAAAAAACACGCTCTTCTCCCAGCTGAAGCAACAGACACCCACAGCTGAGCAGAAGAGCCCACGCAGCAGGCCTGACACTGCTGTCCTCAGCCAGCGTCTGGGAACTGGATTCCAAGGGGTTCTCATCACCCCAATGCATCTCAACTATTTGTGCAAAAAACGTACTTAATGCTGAAGGGAAGCCTGCTGTCCTGCTGGGAGTCTGGAACACTGGCGGGTACCAGGCAGAGCTGCCCGTGACCCACCCCACTGAAATCCCTGGTGCTCAGTCCCGAAAGGGTTTCCCTGGTGGATACACCTCACAGGGCTTGTCACAGCTGGCCACAGGGGAGGGGAAGCTTGTGTCCGGTCTCCAATGGACTCTGCCCTGTGCCTCTTCCTTTGCAGCGGGTCCTCCTAACGAATGATGGAGCGTAGGACCCGACTCGACTCACATGCAGCAGGGGCCCACACAATGAGGATGTTCCCCTAGACTGCCATGGGACCCATCTGTCCACCTGCCAACTATGTCCTGGGGGCCACGCTTGTTTTTTGTCGTCTGGGGGCAGGGAGAGCTCTGCTGCGACACTGATGCCTC
Organism: Leucopleurus acutus; assembly: GCF_964270905.1. Classification (NCBI taxonomy): domain Eukaryota; kingdom Metazoa; phylum Chordata; class Mammalia; order Artiodactyla; family Delphinidae; genus Leucopleurus; species Leucopleurus acutus. The sequence continues at coordinate 193,163,941 of NC_139143.1, read as the reverse complement.
CCCCACATGCCAAGGCCAGTCTCCCCCCTGAGACCCTCTGCCCCACCTGCCAGTGCTGGCCCTTCTCTGCGAGCCAAGGGAGGAACGCAGACCCAGAATCCTCGAACACCTGTCCAACTTGGAAAATGCTTTTTAACTCAGATCTCTTTTCTCTGAATTTCAAAAAAATTTTTAAGTATTTGTTAAGAACAAAACATAACAAGGAGAAAACACTCCTTGATATTTCAGCCCTACACTTTGTCTCTCACAAAATCACCAGCAAACCTGGTAGGAGCAGCTCTTCTACAACACGGCGACAATCACTATGAAATGCATATTCCCAAAACACAGAGCTGGAGCATCAGAACCCGTCCCCCCGTCACCAACTCGCCAAAGTAAGACAGGGCGCCTCACAGCACCAAGAAGCAAAGAGCAGAGAAGGAAAGTCTAAACGTGTAGCTTCTCCAACAGCCGTGAGGTCTGCAGGCCCCAAAGCCTCCCCCAGGAAGGACCCTCTCTCTGGCCCCAGCAGGCAGGGGTCAAGGACAGCCCACCACACCCCCAGCTGCTGCCCATCGTGAAGACAACCGGGCAGCGTCCACAGGCCTCACAGTCCACTCACACCTGCCAAGGGTACAGGAGCCCCTTCCCCGCGCCAAGACGGCCCATCCGGCCCACACAGCCCAGCCCGAGAAGCTGGGTGACGGGTGGTGCGGGCGAAGGAGGATGCAGAGCCTTACCACTCAAGGATGTTGGAAGGGAGGGGCTCGGCACAGATGTAAGGCACGGGGTCTTTCTTAATCCGGAGGTAGTCCTGCTTCAGGCGCTGCGTCGCTGTTGTGGGTGCTCTCCTAGCGCTGCTGCTGCTCATCTGTGGAACACAAAGGTCTGCGCTGACGAGGACAGAGGTGTTCCCTGCCGCCCTCCCTACAGGCAGCCTCCGCCACCCAGAGTCAAGGCTCATGGGCCGCGCTGACTTGCCTGAGCCCTCAGACACCCGCAGGCCTCGCGGAGTCCCCTTTCCTGTCTGCCCGCTAGGATCTTCGCTGACACGACATCGTCAGACAGAAAAGTTAATTAAAACCCTGCAGCCACACTCCTGTTTTCAAAGAACCTCCACGGGGAGAGAGAGCTCTATCTGCAAGGGTCGCGGGAGGAGGCCCTGACCGCCTGCCACGTGAGCATCTCCCCAGTGCCGTGCTGGGCGGTGCCACTCCCCCGCCACGGCCCACTGATGCCCGCTGTTAAACATTTTCCAGCACACCTACCACTGGCCACAGGTGGGTGGGAGCAACAGAGGAGCAGAGAAAGAGCCTCTTTTTGGGACTGGAGAGAGAGACGGGGACCCCAGAGAGACTCAGGAAGCGGCAGCTGGACAGGCAGAGATAAGGAAGTGTCCTGCGTCCAGGACACATCACTGGGTCACCGCGGCAGGAGCCAAACACAGTGAACAGCGGCCGATGAGGCCAACCAGGGATGCGAGGCCAGGCCATCAAGCGGTGCCCACAAAGATTTTAGGCCCAAACCTTAAGGCACATCAGATCTTCTGTTAGAAAGGTCACTCTGGTGGCCCAGCAGAGGATGGATGCGACACCATGGGACATACAGGATGGCACAGGACAGCACTGAAGGCTGGGGACAGGGAAGGAGGGAGCAGGCATCATTCAAGGCAAGAGACCTGAGGGGGCCCTGGGACACCTCAGCTCTGCCCCAGAGGCGGGAGGGCGGGATGGGGACGCGCAAGACAGGGCTCCCCACTCTCACGGGCACCACGACGGCTCCAGCTCGATCCACTTAACCTACCAGAATTTCTCACAACGTAAGGTGCAAAAGCAAAAAAGTTCTACTGCTAAAACTAAAGCGCGAAAGCCACTGGTGTAAAACATGGTGGAGACAGAGAACACACCAGGGTGTGCAGCTCAGGATGGACAGGAGTGTCCAGGCTAGAGGAGAGGCCAACTGGATGGGGGGGCAGTGAGGGAGGAGTCACTCTGCCCGAGTTCCCAACCTGTCCCGCCGACAGTGGCCAGGATCTCCACCTGGAGCCACTCCCCGCACCGGGCCGGCCCCCGCCTCACCTCAGCCCGGGGCCTCTGCATGCCCCTTCCCTCCCATCAGCCTCTGCCCACGTCGCTGCACCAGAGGCCATGGACTCCTGCCCAGTGGGATCCTCCTCAGAGTAGCCTCCCCACCAGACGACGACCAGGGCTCGCTGTCTCGCTCTGCACCCCCGGGGTACCCGCAGTGGTCCCGCCACACGCATCACAGCGCAGCCTTGCTTCCTACTCTGGGGCCCCTAAACCTCGGATCCCCATTCACCCCCACTCTCCCCAGCCCCACCACACACCCCTGATGCAGGGCCCGCTGCTCTGCCCGTCAGAGACCTCGAGACTTCCGCCCAGCCTCCCGGCTCGCAGTCTCCCTCCATTTCAGTCCATCCTGTTCGCTGAAGTCAGATGACCCTTCTCATCGCACAATTCTGATCGCAGCCCTTCAGGAGGCACCCAGAACTAAGCAAATAAACGTCAACACCTCCACCACCTGCCAAGAGCTCTCCGGAGCAGCCCCAGACCGCCCTCTAGCGCCAGACTCCCAGGGCCCCCGACATGGCCTGAGCCGACCCCGTCCTCATCCCAGCCACACGGCCCCTTCCCGCTCCAGCCTCTACTGGCAGACAACTCGCCGAGGCCCTGGTCAAGCGCCTCCATGCCACCCAGCTCCGCTCCGCACAGGGGCCCGCCAGGCCCCAGCAGACACCACTGGCTGGTGTGCCCTCGCAGGTGGCTAGACCAGCCTGGGGGGAGCACTCCGTCCACAGCACCGCCCCAAAGGCCGGAGAAGCCAAGGGGACCAGGGCGATGTGTAGTGACAAACACAGCGACAGTCCAAAAGTAGGGCCACCACCCAGGACTCGTTTCCTTTAACTGCTCGCCGTCAAGTTAACTCTGCCGACACAAACCGGCTCACTGGGTAATTCAGATACAGCCGTGCGGGCCTCAGTCAAGCGGCCAGCTGGGTGCTTCACAGAGGGTAGCGCACGGCCACAGAAAATAAATAAAACAGATCCTGCCCGCCTGGGCACAAATGGACTTTTCTCTCGCTTTTGCTTCCAAAGCCGACTTACAATCCAGCTACCGGGTCCCTCAGAGGAAAGGGCTCCCTCTGCGCAGCGCCCTCAGGCCCCTCCGGGTGACTTCCGGTGAGCCGGCCTCTCCCAATCCGCCCGTGCGCACAGACCAGGCGCCTCCACAGGCCACGAAGCGCTCCTCAAGGGCCCTTCAGGCCACGTCCCCACGGAGAGAGCATGTAAGGCGTGTCACACTGAAGGAAACAGGGCGCAGACGTTCAAAAACATAACAGAACAAGAAACAGGGCCCGTGCACAGAACCGCAGGGCAGAGAAGCTGAAGGCGGGCAGCCCGAGGCAACGGGGGACAGACGTGCCGCCCGCCCCTTTCTCCCGCTCGGCGGCTGAGTGCTCCAGTGACTGTGCGGCACGAGACCTTGGCCTGAGCCGCCAGAGGGCACGTGACACACCCGTGCCCGGGACTCGCACGGAATTCTCTCCCTTCACCAGCAGGGTTGCTTCACAGGCCGGACGGAGGCCCGGGGCTGATGGGGGCCGCCCCGCCGCCACTCCCGCACCTGCCAGAGATCGGCGCGGCCAAAGTGTGCGGATGACTGAGCGCCAGTTCTAGGTGCCGAGATCCAACGGTGCCTGCAGACACGCGGGACCTTTCAATCAAGCGAGACCCTTAAGTTCCTCTCCGCGAAAACGAGCCTACACCGAGGGCCTCGCACCTCCAAAGAACAGAGCCGCGACCACCGCCCTCACTAGCTCCGCTCGCCGCCCCCTCCACCGGCTGGGGCCTGACCTCTCTAAGTGTTTCATGCCTGGGCCCGCGTGCGGTCGGGAATGGATGGGAACTACACATAGACCAACTAAGTGGTACTAACTGGAAAAGGGGCGAGACGCTTACACATGGCCAGACGAGAGAGCGGGCGTGCACAGGCGAGGAGCCGGCCCAGGGCCCACTCCGGCCGCCCGGCGTGGAGCTTCCCACTCTGACCGCCCGGATTTTCTCTCAGTTACCACCCCAAGGGCGTCAACCAGGCACGCTCACTGCTGGGGGGACATAAGGGGCGGTCTGGAGTCCTAACTGCTCGGGGATGAAGCGGCGGCGGGCTGGACGGCAGTCACCCCATCCCAACACGGATTCCCAGAGCAGTTTACGAACCAAGCTCTACGCCGGCCCGTCCTGACGGCAGCCGCAAGTGTGCCACTAACGGGAGGCCTTTCCGTGGGACGCCAACCGTGTAACCACCCGAATCCCCAAGCTAGCCGGAGGGAGAAAGAGCCGGCCCGGAGCCCCGGACGCCCCGCCGTAACCGAAATCAGGTTCCACGCACGGAAGCTCCAGGCCGGGCCCCGCGAGCGCGGACGGGGCGGGGATAGGCCGTGCGGCGGACCCGCGCCCCCCGCCCGCCGCTCGGGCCGGCTCCGGCGCGGCGGACGCGCGGCCGAGGCCCCGGCACAGGCCCGCGGCGCGTGCTCACCTCTCCCCGTCGCCGCGCGTGGGCCGCCGCCGCGCTCAGGCTCGCCGTGCTCGAGGCCAGAGCAGGGAGCGAGAGAGTGGGGCCCGCGCCGCAGAGCTGCACCGCGCCAGGACCGAGCCCACCCCGGCCGCCGCCGCCGCCGCCGCCGCCGCCGCCGCCTCCGCCTCTGCTTCCAAGATGGCCGTTCGCGGGGCGGGGTTATCCACGCTTCCGGTTCCGGGGCGCGGTTAGCCGGGGGGCGACCTCTCTAGGCGGCCGGGCGGACGTCGCCTGCGTCTCGCAGCCGCCACCCGCTCCAGGAAGCGGAAACAGTAGGCGCATGGGCAGTGGCTTGCAGCCTCGCGGGGCGGGGCCTGAGCCCTTCTGCACGTCTGGTCTGACAGCTGCGGCCCTCCGGTTGATCCTTCAGCCGCATCGCTGTCCGGCTGGCGGCCCCGGGGAGAGTCAGCGGCCGTAGCGGACCGGGGCCCCCCACCGAGCACGTTCCCCTCCTTAGGAACCCCGGCCTTCCGCGGGAAGACAGGTTCTGTTCGAGGGTGACCCCCGCGGTGCCGGCGTGAGCCCCGCCCGACTTCTCTGGGACGCCGACCCTCCCGCCGGCCCCCTTTCAAAGGATCGGCCCAGTGCGGACTGGGGGGCCCAGTTCTTGTGCCCATTTAGCAGGAGAGCGCGGGAGGCACTCTGCGTCCCCGGGCCTCAGTGACCGAACCACCTGGGGCCCTGAGAATCGAGTCCTGGGTGGCCTTGTGTGGCTGCGGTAACGCGTGGGACCCGGAGCCCCGCCAGAACCTGTGCCAGGTGGGGTCTGCCGTGGGAAGCCTGCCCAGCCCCTGCCCAGGGGGAGAGCTGTCCTCATAAAAAGTGTTGCACTGTTTCCCGACCGAATTTTCCACCCAGCCCATCAATAGGGTCATTATGCACCGTGGATGCCGCACTGAGGCTGGCTTTCCGCTCCCACGGCCCCCTCCCTGGCCCTGGGGGAGGGGGAGGCAGAGCAGGGCGGTGGGGCGGCCAGGGAAGGCCCCGGGGAGCAGAGGGTGCTGCCACTGGGACAGCATCAAGACAGCCCTGACCACGGGGCCTGGAGGTGTCATGTGCACCTCACATCTGCCTTGGGGAACACTGGGGGGCACGTGAGGATGGCACACAGGTGGGGTTCTGGAAAAGGGAGGGCTGGGCAGCTGGGCAGGCCGACACACTACCCTTCCTGGTGAGTGGGGCTGGGGGTGCCCACACAGGCTGTGCCATTGCCGGCTCGGCTGTGAGGCTGGTGGTGCTCGTCAGCCAGGACCCATCTGGAGGGGCCGTCGCTGGGCAGAGCACAGGGCTCCGTGCAGCAGAGCTGCAGTTCAGACCCCAAGTTCTCACCCCTGACCACGACCCTGACTGCCTCTCGGAATAGACCACCGGTCAACGGGGTAACTGACCACGTGGCGATTGACGGTGGACTCCAAGCCCTGACGGGTGTAGCCGTGGCCACTGGCAGAGGGCGGGAGGGCGGCCATGCTCGCCCCCGAGTCTGGCCCACCCAGGGCGCCTCAGGCAGGATCTGAGCGGCCACTGCAGGGCTGGCCCCTGACCCAGGGCAGAAGCAGAAGGAGTGCCCGTCGTCCCTCGGCCCAGCACCAGGCGAGTCGGCCCGTGGGAAGCCAGCCTGCTACGTCTCTGGCCCCCAGTGTCCCCCGGTGCTGGCCCGCCCTCCTCCTGGGGAGGCTGACAGTCCCCAGGCCCCACCTACTGCTGCCACGCTCAGGAAATAGCTCAGCCTGCCCTTCACTCCCCCGCCTTCCCCCCCACCCGGGCTCTGCCATCCCCACACAGGGTGGGCCCAGCTGTTTCTAGCTCACGGAGAGTTCTACAAGGGAGGCCACCCTGAGGCGCCAGAGTGTTTCAAATGCAGGTGTGAGGCAGACCCACGGCCGGACCCTGAGCCCCACACGGGCAGCGTCACGCACTCTGCCCACCGCAGCCAGCCGGAGCCCCCTCTGTGGTGGCAGGAGCCCCTGCCTGCCACTGCGGTCAATGCCTGGGGGATGGAGAGTTTCTGCAGTTGCACCGAGGAGGCCCCTTACCCTCCGGAGGGCATGGACTCCAGATGGGCCAGCTCCAGGGCGGGGAGGATGCCCCTACCTGCCCACCCCCCCAGGAATCCCACACACACGTGCAGAGCCCATGAGCTCAGACTTCACATCTGTTGCACTGGAATTCCCCCGGGGCCAACCCTGAGCTGTCCCTGAGGGTGGAGGTGGAGCCCAGGCACCCGCAGTCTGCAGGGCAGCCCCGGCCTGCAAAGGGACGCCTTGGTGCCTCTAGGCCCAGCCTCGGTGAAGGCCACCACTTGAAGGCTAGGGCCAGTCGTCCTTCTGGGGAGAGGGCGGGGGACGGGGGCCCTCCGCCTTTCCCTTCTCTAATCCTTTCAACATACAGCCGTCAAGGGAGCTGGGGAAGCCCTGTCCCGCCCCAGACACCACCTACTGCTCCTCCGGGGACTGGAGGGGCCTGGTGACGCAGGCGAGGGCACGGGCCCAGAAGGGAGGAGGGGGCTGCTGGCCTCACTGCCACTGGACGCAGTCTCTGTGTCTCTGCCCTCCCAAAGGCAGGCTCTGGGGTGGCCGCCTCAGGAGGAGGAAGGAGGGGCTCTGACACTGGCCCAGTGACATCAGTTGGTCTCACCTCTGAGCCTCGAGGAAACTCAATCCCACTTTGTACCTGAGGAAACGGGCTCAGAGAGGTTGAGTAACTTGGGCAATGTCATACAGTCGATGAGTGGCAAAGCTGTGATTCGCACTCACGCCCAGATGAGTCCAGGGCCAGCTCTTCCCCAAGCGTGACTTCCCTCTCCCAGAGGTCTCCTGTGGCCATCTGCCTCCTTCCAAAGCCACGAGGCTGGTGACCTCATGCCTCCTCAGAGCCAAGGCCCCACCAGAAGGGCCTGGTGGAGGTGGGGGCTTCCTCCCTTATCTCAGCCCGGGTCCTCAGCACCGATTTGGGGTGGGGTGTCAGGAACCCAGAGCCTGTGTGGGGAGGGGCAGAGGGCCTGAGCCGACCCCTCAAGCCTGGGACCAGGCTGAGGGTCCGGTCACTTGGGATGACGAGGCCTCTGGGTCATCCTAGAGCCATGTTGGGTCCCCCGGCGTGTCACCCTGGGGCTGTCCTGCCTCCAGCACACTGGCTGGCCTCATGCAACCACACTGAGGCCGAGGGTTTCAGCAACCGAGATGGTGTGTCCCTAGGGTGTGGTGCTGTCTTCGTGGGTGGTGCGTGGTCTTAGTATCTCCTGGGAGGCTGAGCTGTGGGCGCCATCTCCCACCTGGGCCCCAGCTCCTTCCCACAGTCCCCGCCTGTCCCAGGGTCTGGGCAGCCAGCCCTGGCAGACCCCTGTGTTCTGGGAATGAAGGCCCCTGCCCAGCGACCCTTGGCCACAAACACTTGTGGTCAGAGGCCTGGCAGGTGGAGGCGAGCAGGCGTCCTTGCAGGCCAGGCTGGAGGAGAGTGGACAGGGCAGGGGGCATGCAGGGTCTGCTGCAGCGGGGTCCCTCCTCGCCCTCCAGAAACCTCGGGCCCCTCACCCCAGCCAGGGCCAGGGCCCCAAGCCTGGCGCGAGGAACCGGGGCAGGAAAGCTTCCCACCGGGGAAAGACGCCAGTGCCTGCAGCCAAAGGCTTCCCCTTCCAGGACCAGAGCAGGTGTGACTGCCCCCAGCCAGGTCCCTCCCCACCGCCACGTCCCACGCCCAGCCTGTTATAAATAGGAGGCTGCCTGGCCAGCGTTGGGCCACGGCCTGCTTTGTCACCTGCTAGAACCGCCAGCAGCACCGCCACTGTCGCAGCCACCCAGCACGGGAGGTTGGAGACACCCACACAGGGAGGCTCCAGCCTCAAGGTCCCAGGGGTGCCTGAGGTGGCCTGTGGCCGGGGCAGTTGGGGCAGGCCATCTCTCCGGGTCTCCCCTGCCTGAAGTGGAGGGGCCACGTCCCACGTGAGAGGGCAGGGGCTCCTGTCCACACCTTCATCACGCCACCCCCACTGACAGAGGGCTTGCTGTGTGTGAGAGGAGTGTGTGTTCGTGCAAGTGTGTGTGTGTGCGTGTGCTGCGTGAAGGGGCCATGCACCCCTGCTCCTGCCGCAGCTGAGGCGTCAGGGACCCGCAGTGCCCACACTCACCCCAGCGCATCCGCCCCAGTGGCAGGACCCTGCTCCCCGTCTCAGGAAACCCTGGAGGTGCCTGGGTCTCCAGAGCCACCCTCCTCCTGCTCCAGCTGGGGTGGGAGGCGGCCGGTACGGAGTCCCAAAGAACCTTCTGGAGCCCCTTTTGCCTCGCCAGTATCACAGGGCTGAGGATCCTGCCTTCCCTGTGAGGGCTCAGTGTGATCACGGGACACACGTGTGGGCAGCGCTCTGTCCCGTGTGGGACCCGCCATCAGCACCCCATGCTGGCATGTGCCCCTGGCCAGGCCACCTCCACAAACCCGAGGCCTGGGCCCACACAGCTGGCTGGTGCTAGGGTGCCAGCACGTGCCAGCTGAATGCACCAGGCCCTTCCTCTGGCTCAGCGCCCTCCCCAAGCGCCAGCCCAGGCCCCATTGGCTGGAGGGGCCAGAACTCAGGGGGCTGCACCCCAAGTATGAGAGGCCTGACGATTCAGACCAAGATGGGGACATTGTGGGAAGTCCGCAGTAGGCCCGGGCAGTGACTCAGTGCGTGTCCTGGACCGGCAGGCCTGACCTGGTCAGGGCTCCACGGCCCTGCACACTGGGGGACCTGGGTCCCGGGACGCTGGAGCCTCCGGGTGGGAATGGGGGCCAGGCAGGCCTCGGGTCCACCTCCTTGCGGCCCTCAGATCCCCACCACGTCTGGCCCATCAGCCTGCTGCCTACTTTTCCGGAAGCCCGAGGCCCACGAATGGACCATCCCTGGGGACTCAGCTCGGTGGACAACTCCCCACCCCAGGCCAGCAGCGCCCACCGGTCTACAGGCCTGACCCTTGGCCCAGATGTGGCCAGACCTGCCTGGCTCCATCGGCCCCAGTCAAAGTGGCCATGCTGGCCGCTGAGGGGTTGGTGGAGGCCGTTGAGGCCCAGAGTCCCGTCAATCCTCAGCACTGGGCTCTAGGCCCACCCTGAGCAGGTCACCTGGCTGCCCCTCACCAAAGGCCCCTGGCCCACTTGGCAGATGGCAGCAGAGACCCACCCAGCCTCGAGCCTGCCTGCAAACAAGGCCAGGCGTGGCGTGAACACCATGTCCCCTGCTGTCCCTGCCCCCACCGCCCAGGCTCAGCTCTGGCCATGACAAGACACACCCGCGGAGGCCGCCTGGTGCCCTGCCGGTCATCACAGGGGAGGGCCGCAGCGTCGGTCCCAAGTATGGACCAGCTTCTAATGGGGTCTCTCTTGGGCATCAGCAGGCCGGGCTGGGCCACTGGAGGCTGAGAGACGCGACGGTCCCGGGAGTTCCCAGGGACAGAGAATGGAAGTCGATGGCATGGCCCCGGGTGGGGACACCTGGGTGGGGTCAGACCGGACGGTGGGCTGGGACCCCACTGAGGCTCACTTCTGGGATTCAGGCTGGAGCCATGGCCCAAGCAGCTGGTGGGGGGCCGGGGACCCGAACGTGCCCCCAGCTGCCGCCATCGCCACCACCGCCCTCGCCCGAGGAGGAGCGTGGGGAGAGGCTGGTGGAGCTGCGCGCCTCGTTGAGGGAGCTGGTCGCCACCTTCTGCACCAACGGCACCATCCACGGCGCCATCCGCCTTGTGTGCTCCAGCCAGAACCGCCTCAAGACTGCATCCTGGGGGCTGCGGCTCGCGCGGGCCCTGGGCGTGATCTGCTGGCAGCTCGGACTCCTCTTCAGGCAGTACTGGCGCTACCCGGTCATCATGACGGTGTCCGTACACTCGGAGCGCGGCACAGCGCAAGCTCTTCCTGTCGGTCACCCTGTGCGACATGAACCCGCACCGGTGAGGGCTGCAGCCAGCTTGGGGCCCTCCCCACGTGCTGTCACAGCGGGAGCCCCCATCGTGGACCACTTGCCTTCCCCAGCCCTGAGCCCCGGGAGCGGGCTAAAGGGCGAGAGCCAGCGGAATCCTGGTGTGACCACTGCCACCCGGAGGGACGCTGAGGCACTGGGCAGCCCGGGGAGGGGGAGGGGAGGGTGGCAGGGGACTTTCCAGAAGGGCAGGCCCCCCGAGAAAGGAGCAGGGCAACACTCCAAAGACAGGGAGGGGCCATGAACGAGCCAGAGGGTGGCGGGGTCCACGGTGGGCGGGGCAGGCAGGCGGGGATCTGACTTCCCTCTGCAGCCCCGGCTCCCGAACCCCCTCCTAGGCTTCTGAGGACGGCGGGGGATGGGGGCCGCTCTGCTCTCCGTGACACCCAGGTCAGTGCCGTGGGGACCAGCGTGGCTCTCCCCGCAGTGTGCGTGGCTGTCGTGGGGACTCGGGGCCTGGCTCTGACTCTGCTGCCCCCCACCCTGGCCCTGCCCCCAGGCCACACCCAGCCCGCCGCCCCCTGCGGGCGCTGGACAACTTTGCCCGGCAGAACATCTACTCCCTGTGTGGGTTCAACTTCAGCGACAGCGTGGACGCCCCAGGGGCCAAGGCCCTGGGCCCCGAGCCCACCTTCCAGCTGGACCGCAGGATCCACCTCCAAGGCTGAGCCCCCTGGGGGGCCAGAACAGAGTGGGCTGCAAACTGGTGAGTGTCCCAGCCCTGGGAGGTCTGCATGGGACGGGGCAGGTCGGAGCCCCACGCTGACCCCGTGCCGCCCAGTGTAACAGCGCCGGAGGCGACTGCACCCAGCAGGCCTACTCCTCCGGCGTGGTGGCCGCCCGGGAGTGGTACCGCTTGCACCGCGTGAACGTTCTGGGCCTGCTGCCCACAAGGACGGCCACCACAGCCGCGGCAGACACTGTCTTCTGCCGCTACGACGGCCAGGACCGCCAGGCCCAGTGAGTGCAGGCGGGTGGCTGCTCGCCCCGCCACGCCCCATGCAGTGGTCTGCCGGCCCCACGGCTCCCTCCAGAGATAAGGCAGCTGTGGTCCCCTCCCTGCAACCCCGGGGCTGCACACAACAGGGTGATGGGTCAGGGGTATGTGCGGGTCTGAGCGTGGCCCCTGGTTCCAGACACTTCCAGACCTCGCACCACCCCAGCTACAGCAGCTGCTACACCTTCAACGGTGTCTGGGCCGCGCAGCACCCTGGCATCACCCACGCTGAGTGCCAGCCTGGGCTGGGTGTGGGCGGGGTGTCCAGGCCGGCCTGGCCTCACCCCCGGCCTCCCCCAGGGGTCAGCCTGGCCCTCGGGGCAAAGCAGCAGGATCATCTTCTTCTGCTGCCCACGGAGGCCGGCATCAAAGTCGTGATCCACACGCGTGACCACACGCCCTTCCTGGAGCACCGGGGGCCTTCAGCATCGGCCAGGGACTGAGACCACCTCCGAGAGGTGGGCCGCCCAGCCTCCAGGCTCCTGGCCTCCGTGCCCAAACCTGGGGCCTCGGGAGCTCCAGGGCAGGGCGGCAGAACTGAATCACACCCCCTCCCCCCAGGACAAGGTGCACCAGCTCGGGAGCCCCTGTGGGCACTGCACAGACAGCACGGGGGGCGTGGACATGCAGCTGCTGTACACCGCCTCCTGCACCAGGCAGGTGAGGCGGGGCCTAGGGGGCATGAAGGAGGGGGGAGGGGCCCAGGGAGGGGGTTGGGGAGTGGGGGGGCTAAGGCAAGGAGTGGGAGCTGGGGGGCGGACAGGCCAGTGGGAGGGAGGTGGGCGGGCGGCAGGCCCGGGAGAGGGGCGGCGGTCCTGGACCCACAGCTCCAGTCCCCGCTGTTCCCCCAGGCCTGCCTGGTCTCCTGCTTCCAGCCGCTGATGGTGGAGACCCGCTCCTGCGGCTGCTTCTTCTACCCCCTGCCTACGGGGGCCCAGCACTGCAACTCCATGCGGCACCCGGCCTGGGGTAGCCCCCCACTCTGCCGGCCTGCATGGGCTGCGGGGGGCAGAGTCCCAGGCTGCCCCGTCAAGGGCAGACCTCCCCACCGCCCCTGGGTCATTCCTAGCAGGTTCACCCATGACCCCCTCCCCAGGTCACTGCTTCCGCCGCCTCTGCAAGGACCTGGAGACCCACCGGCTTCCCTGCGCCTCCCGCTGCCCCCGGCCTTGCAGGGGAGTGGGGAGTGCCGGGGTGGGGTCCGCCCGGAGGCACCTCGCAGGGATGTGACGGGGTCTGTCTCTCCCAGGGAGTCTTCGTGCAAGCTCTCCGCTGGGACCTCCAGCTGGCCTTCCTCCAAGTCAGCCGTGAGTCCCGGAAGCGGGGTGAGGCCTCAGGGGCAGGGAGCCCTCCCCGGACTGACCTGTGTCCCCGAGGCCCTGCCCTCACACTGCCCCACAGGGCCCAGGGAGGAGCCGCAGCCAGTGAGCCTTGTGTGTGCAGGGCGGGCCAGGCCCCCGGAGCCCGAGCCCCAGGTGGGTGCAGCCCCCTCCTGCTGAGGTCATGTCCTGGCGCCCCCCCTGCCATCCTCGCCCTTCAGCGCCCCCAGGGACGGCCCCGCCCCAGGAGCAACCTGGCCAAGGTGAACATCTTCTCTCAGGAGCTCAGCTACCGCACGGTGGACGAGGACACCCGTCTACTCGGCAGCCACCGGGCCGATGAGCGGGGGTGGGGCAGGGCTGGCGCCCGGGGCCGCCGCTCACCGCCCGCAACACCCATATGTGCCACAGCTGCTTTCAGCCACGGGCAGCCTCTGGAGCCCGTGGTTCGGCTCTTGTGTCCTCTCAGTCGTGGAGATGCTGGAGCTGCTGCTGGACGCTGCGGCCCTCGCCCTGCTGCTGTGCTGCCGCCAGCTCCACGGGGCTCGGGGCCAGCCCAGGGCAGCCACGGGGATGCCCGCTCCGAGCCAGAGGCCGGCTGGTGGCCGGGTAGCTGCAGGCATGACGTCGAACGCCCGGGGGCCCAGCTCCACCTCCCATGATGTTGCAGGGGCTCCGGCAGGGGTCTTGGCTGGAGGTCAGCCCGGTGTGGGCCCCGGAAACTCCTGACACCTGAACCAGCCTGCGAGTGGCCTGACCCTGGGAGCTGTGGCAGCAGTGGGCTCTCCTGGCTGCCCAGGGCTGGCCAGTCCCGCCCCACAGGCCCCCCCCCACCCCCGGCCAGCCGAGCCAAACCCGGGGCCCAAGAAGCAGCGGCACCAGAGCCCGAGGGCGGGCAGGCGCCAGGCGCTAGCACATGGGGCCTTCTTAGCGCAGCTGCCTGCCGGGCAGTGACCTCACAGGTCTCAGGGAGGCCTGGGGCAGGGAGCAGGGGAGCGTCCCCACCACTCGGGATCCTCGCGCTCAGGGCGTGACGGAGCATCTCCCGTATGCAGGAGTGTGCACGCGTGCATGGGGGGGGGGCGCCCCAAGGGAGTGTGTTTGCCTGGTGTCAGCGTCATACATCCACATGTTTCCGAGCATCAACACGTCTGTCTACACCTCCGTGCAGGTGTGTGCAGGCATCGGGCAGAGCCCCCCTCGCTCAGGGCCAGTGGGAGAAAGGGCAGGACGAGGCCCGGGCACTCAGTGACCTGGGCCCGCTTTGCAGTAAAATGGATGATTCTACCTGGTGGCTGTAGTGTGTCCTGCCGTGCGCCCCCCCCACTCCCCCCACCCCCGCAGCGAGCTGAAGACCTCAGACCACACCCCCACACCCTCAGTCACGGACACGGTGGGAGCTGGGGAACGGGAGGGCGTGGGGCCAGAGCTTGCCCAGGGGACAAGGCCAGGGACAGAGCACCCTCGCCAGTTGGTGTCCATCCCAGAGGAGAGCAGAGGGCCAGGGAATGGGGTATCAGGAGTTGGTTTTAATCAAAGCAGCCCTGGCTTCCACGAGGCCGCCAGCAGGGGCACTGGGCTCTGCCTTACTACATGCTTTGGGGGCACGACTGGTACTGTCCCACGCAGGGCCTCCCCTTGGGGAAAGCAGGGGACGCAGAGACCGCCCCCCCCCCCCCCGCCGTCCCCAGCCAAGACAGAGCGGAGTGAGGTGGGCGAGGCGAGGGGGCAGGTGCAGGCGGCCGTTTATTAACTGTGATCTGGAACGGAGGCGGGTCCCGCCAGCCAGCCGAGGCCGCAGCAAAGGCCCTGATGCAGGCAGTGGGGCGGGAGGCGGGGGCAGAGCTCAAGCAGGGAGAGAGGAAGGCATTGATTCTGCTCTCTAGGGGTCACAGCCAGCAGGAGAGGGAGCTGGGAGCCCAGTCCGCACCCACCTTGCTGCCCATGGGGCCTCCCTGGGCAGTCTTTGCATAGTGAGCGACCAACTGGCCTTGGCCTGGCCGAGGGCCCGAGTTGGGGAGAGGCCCAGCCGGTGCCCCAGGGCTCTGGGAAGGGGAATGCAGAAGGCATCAGAGGGCCCTGGGGAGTGAGCCGAGGCCCCATGGGTCTAGCCGGAGGTGGTGGTGGGGGAAGGCTGGCGAGGGGGCAGGGCTGAGCTGCAGGCGCCTCCCCTAGCAGCAGGCAGAGCTGGGGGTCAAAGTGGTCCTTGAGTCCAGAGAAAAGATGTGAGACAAAGTGAGAAGGAGATCATTGTAGAAAACCCCTCAGTCCGTGACAAAGGATGTCGGATGCAGGGGTGGGAAGAGCCACACCCCTGCCACCCGCTGTGGGAAAAGGGGGGGATGGGTGGGGCTACGGGGCACGAGGGCCTGCATGGCCAGCCACACGGCCTCGGGACATCCGCACCCAGCCAGGGCTAAGGCCCCAGGCCAGAGCCCCCCAAGCACCCAAGAAGCCCAGCCTGGATGCTGGGGTCGCTAAGTGAGGTACGCGGGTTGATTCCCTGGATGGGCGGCCCCTTCTGCCCTCGCCACGTGCTGGTGGCCAGCCACCAGCCCCAGGGCCTAGTGGAGGGGTTCTGGGGATGTGGGAGGGCCCCTACTAGCAGGTCAGTGTTCTTGGGCAGTAAAGTGGGGGCACAAGGTGACACAGGCCCTGAGGGCAGAGTGGGGCACCAAGCGGCATGGGCCCCAGGGATAGAGGGGCATGAGGTGACACGGGCCTGGGGGAGCAGAGAGGGGCATGAGGTGATGTGGGGCCTTGAGAGTGGTTTGTGACACGAGCCAACCCAGGCCCCCTAGGGAGGGGTCACCCGAAGACACAGGGTCCCTGGGTGGGGTGATGCAGCACCTCCCAGGGGAGACATGGAGCTTCAGAAGACTCAGTGCTGGGGTCCTGCTCCGGGCCGTGGGGGTCAGGGCAGCTCCGAGGGGGGCAGAGCAGGCAGCAGGGCTCCAGGAGCTCCGGGGCTCTCAGGAAATGGGCCGGTGGGGGTCCCGCCAAGGCCCTGCCACCCTAGCTCTCATCCAGGTGGAGGCTGATGAACTCCTGGATGCACCTGCGGTACTGGAGCTCGGTGGGGCTGCTGCCAGCCAGGGGCCCCGGCTGGCCAGGAGGCGCCTCGGCCTCACGCATCTCCTCGGCCATGCGCGCCAGACGGAGACTGGAGGAGGGAGGGCCACGTGAGGGGCTTCCACCCGCCGCCCGCTTCCCGCCGCCCGGCCCCCGCCGCCCCCGTGCTGTGCTCACAGCGTGACGATGTCTGCATTCGCCTCCTGCACCGCAATGCTCAGTGGGTCCTGCTGCGTGTGGTCCAAGGCATGCTGGTCCGCCCCCCGCTTCAAGAACAGGCAGACCTGGCTGAGGGCGGAGGAGCAAGTCGGGGCGGGCCCTGGGCAGGTCCTGGCAGGCGACTCGGGTCCACGGGGGGCAAGGGGGGGTGGGGAAGGGGAGGGTGGGCGAGGAGGGGGCAGGGGCGCGGCCCACCCACGACTTACCCGGTGCGGCCCAGGAGCGTGGCATGGTGCAGGGGCGCCCGACCCCGGCTGTCTCTTTGGTTCACATCCGCTCCGTTTTGCAGGAGGAATTCACAGATGATCAAGGAACCCTGGGGGGTGGGTGGGGGGTGGGTTCAAACCAAGCGGACCAACAGAAATGGTCCCTTACAGGGCCCCTGTCCCCCCACCCCCTACCCCCCAACCCCCCCACTACGCCTCCCTGGGCGCCCCAGCAGGACCAAGCCCGGTCCTCAGCAGAGGGCAAGGGCCCCGCGTGCACGCCGTGGAAGGGTGCAAACCCGCGCCCACTTACCCCCAGCACGGCCTGCACCAGCGGCGTCTTGCCCTCGTCCTCTGCGTCAGCCCAGTTGACCTCGGCTCCTTGCGCCAGAGCCGCGGCCAGTGCAGGGAGGTCTCTAGTGCGCGCCGCTCGATGCGCCAGTAGCCCGGGGTGCAGCTCGCGCACGTCCGCCAGGCCCCAGGCCTCCGCCTCTCCATCTGCCTCGCCGCTGGACTCCTCCGACTCGGCAGCCTCTGCGAGGAGGGGGCGGTCAGGGCCGTTGACCTGGCCCGCGGTGGGGGACAGGTGGCACGGGACTGGGGAGCTGCACACCCACCCTCCTCAGTGACGCGGTCCACCACGGAGCCCACGCCGAAGGCCAGGACATCCGAGCTGCCGTCGGAGCTGCCCCCTAAGCCGCTGTCGCTGCTCAGACCTGCAGGGTCCGCAAGCAGAGGAGGTCCTGAGCGCTTCTGCCTGCTCCCACAGCCCTGCGGGAAGGCTGGCACCCTACCCACCCTCCGGGGGATGCTGCGGGGTGAGGGAGAGGGGAGCCCTGCCCAGGATGGGAGGAAAGGGGAGAGAATCAAGTAACAGCTTGAGAGAGCCAGGATCGCCCGTCCCCCAGGAGCACAGCCACAGGTGGAAGTCCGCCCTCTCAGGTCAGCCCTAGCTGTGGCCAGTGCGGGCTGGGCGGTCACCGCCCAGAGGTGGGGTCTTTGCCAAGCCCCAGACACAGCCCCAGGCCACAGCGAGCGAACTTGGCCCTGCTCACCCAAGGGCAGCCCTCACAGATGAAACCAGGCTGAGGGATGGTGAGACAGTGCCCTCTGCTGCCTGAGGGGACCTCCGTCACCCCAGCAGCCTGGCCAGTTCTTGGCCCCAACCTACGCCTCTGCCCACACGCCCCAGGCCAGTGGGTGCTGACAGACGGTTAAGGGAGTGAGCCCTGACTTGTAGCATTTGCACCCCCAACTCCAGCAGGGGTTGGGGAAGATGCACACAACTGTCTCTCAGGATCTGGTCCCGCCCCCAGCAGGCACGTGCACACGTGCATGGGCACACGCCCACGCATGTACACACGTATGCACATGCACTCACAGGCGTTCACCTGTGTGCACAGTCACGCCCTTACACGCACATTCCTGTGTGCCCACAGCACATGCGCCCACATCACTCCTGAGGGTCATGGCCCCAGCCTCCAAGCCAGTGGCCAAATTACCCCCGGCCCCTCAAGATACTGTCCCAGCCTCAGCCCTGCAGTCCCTCCTGCAAGGAAAGCCCGTCCCTCCAGTCCCTGAGCGAGTGGCCGAGGCTGTCCCGCACTCATCCACCCTCCAGGCGAGCGTGCCTGGCTCCTGCCCTGCTACCCCTGCTGAGCGGGGATGTGGGTGGGGGGGGGTGGGCAGCAGGGGACTTACTGCGTGGACCGGCTGCAGCAGCCCCCGCGTCGAAGTAGGAGAAGAGGGAGTCCAGCTCATCCGGGCAGAAGAGGGAGTCCCTGCGGAACCTGGGCTCTGTGGAGCCTGCAGGGCGGGAACCAGGCTGCGGTGGGAGGTGGGCAGAGCTTGGGGTGCCCGTGAGCCCTGCCCCCCCTCCTACCATCCCCCCACACCCCGGCCTCCCTGGGATCCAGAGTCTGGAGGCTCACGCCCTGCCCAGGCCTGTGAGCTGGGGCGCACCTGCCAGACCCTCCCACCTGAGCACAGAGCAGCCACAGAGGGCGGGACGGGCTCCATCCGGATCTTGCTGCGGCGGGTGGTGCGGGCACGGGGGGAGCTGTGGTGGCGTGGGCACTTCTGCGCCCGCCAGCGCCGTGGGGCCTCCCGGGCCGGTGCCGAGGGCGGCTTCCGTACGAACTTCTTTTCCACGTATTTGTCCTTGATCCAAGCCTCCTTGTCCTGCCTGGACCAGGACTGGACGTAAGGCTGCACTCGTGGGCCGGGGGTCCCCTGGCCCTGCCCAGGCTGCCCCCCACCTCACCTGGGGCTGCTGGCCGTGGGCTTCCTGCTGCCTGGCCCTGCGCACTGGGCCTCGTAGATCTGGTTCACAGTGCTGTTTCCCAGCTCACACATCAGCTGGCAGGAGAGGGTGGTGTGGGCATCAGCCCAGCTCACTGAACGCCCCCCAAGCTTGCAGACCTGGCTCCCGCCCCCGACCCGCTGCCCCCAGCCATCCAGAGGCCTGTGACAGCCCCCCACACCTTCAGCAGCTCCGGTTCCCACGAGTCCAGGGTCAGGGACCGCACCTTGGAACAGTGGACGCCCAGGCTCCTGGATGGCGAGGCGGGGGGAGGGGGAGTCAGGGCACGCCTTGGCCCCCGCGCCCCACCTGGCCACCCCGTGGTCCCACCTGTGGATGCCCGAGCACTCGATGCAGAGCAGCACGCCCAGGTTGATGCTGGCCCAGCGCGGGTCCGGCCGCCCGCAGTCGCCGCACTGGCTGTTCCCCGCCACGTGCTGCATGCGCTGCAGCACGCTCTCGCCCTTGACGCTGCGTTCCCGAGAGTCCGTGGCAGAGTCGATGCTGCTTGTGGACGGGGACGCCGTGCGGTCCAGCCTCTGGAGACAGGGTGAGGGGTCGCTCAGCCCCATGGGAGCTCCAGCCCCAGTCTCCCCAGCGGGGCCCCTCCTCCTCCCCAGACGCAGGTGCTGGCACAGGCCAAGGCCCCTGAGGCCCGAGCCCGCGCCCGCATGTGTGCACACACGCTCACGTGCGCGTACGCACGATGCACACGCCTGCTCGCGTGCGGCCTGCGGGAGCTGTGCGCGCGTGTGCAGGGCGCTGGAGGGCCCACCTCACGGTAGCAGCTGTCGGGGCTCTCCCGGTAGGCGGACGCGATGCTGGCTTGCACAGCCTGAACCCACGCCTGCCGCAGCTTCTCTGAGTCGGCCTGCAGCATGCAGCTCCTGCGGGGAAGGGCCGTCAGGCCGCGCGGGCAGGGGCTCCCTCCGCGCCCGCCCTGGGCCGGGCCTCCTCACTTGGTGGGCGACACGACCTCAAAGCAGAACCTGCGCTCAACGTCCTCACAGGGCTTCACGGAGCAGAGCCGGAGGTCATCCACCACCACGGTCAGCACGTCCTGCGGGCGGCACCGCCGTGGCCCTCGCACTCAGTGCCCAGCCCTGCCCCGCACCGACCGCCCATCCACTGCTCTGCTCAAGAGACGCCGACCGCCTGAGACTTGAGTGGCCTCTGTCCCTGGCCACTCAGGCTTTGGTGCCTGTCAGCACCCTCAGCCCTGTGACGCCCCCCACCGATCGCCCACCCCAAGGCCTGGTGGGGAGGCCCCGGTCGTTGCTGCCTGGGCCCAGCGCACCTTGAGCTTCTTCTGGTAGACCAGCTGGCTGTTCTGGATGGAGAACCAGCGCCTGGGCAGGGGGATGGGCCAGGAGGGGTCAGGCCGGGCTGGCCCCCATGCCTGCCCCTCACCCCCTGAGGAAGGGCCCTCCCTTACCGGTTCCATGTCTTGAAGGCGTTGCTGGCCCTCTTGAAGAGGTAGCCCTCCATCACCACACCACTGGGAGCGTCCACGTCAAACTCCACCTTGGGCTCATCGTAGGAGAAGTCCTGGGGGTGGTCGGAGCCCAGCCCCCAGTGAGCACCCACCCGCGGCTGCGGGGACACTGCCGCCCTCTCGGGCTGCCCCAGAGGCGAGGTGGGGGGGGCGTCTTCACAGCCGCTTCCTGACCCAAAACCCCGTGGGGGCAGATGCCTCCCGTCACAGCTGGGGGCCCGGAGAGCTCCAGCCCCCACCCCCCAGCCTGGCAGAGCAGCAGGCTCTGGGATCAGGAAGGAAGCTGTCCCCCATTCATGTCGCCAGCTGGGCTCCCCGACCAGCCTGACAGAGCTCCATTCACGCGGGCTGGGGAGACACTGAGCGTTGTCCTGGGCGTCCGGCAGTGGGAGAGGAGGCCCAGCCACCTGCTCCCCTGGCTGAGTGGGGGCGGGAGAGGACAGCTGCAGCTGCTCCCGAAGGGGACGAAGGGGACGCGGTCCCAGCTCAGCCACCTCCGCTGGAGCGGGCCGCGCGTCGGGAGCTGCGCCGGGGCCGTGGAGGTGTCCTTGGTGCTGAAACGCCGCGGGGCGGGAAGGGCAGAGGCCCTGCCCACCGGGGGCCCCCTCCCCCCGGGGTGGGCGCCCACTCACCTGCAGCAGCGTCTGAGGGCGAGAGCAGGAGAGGTGGGAGGAGGGAGAGAGCCAGTGAGTGAAGCCCTGCCCCCTCCCTGACGGCTGGGGACTGTCAGCTCCCGCCCCGCAACCCGTCTCTGCCCCCGGCCGCGCCCGGCCAGCTGTGGCCGCAGTAGGATCCCCGTCCCAGCTGCAGCCCCGTCCCAGCCAGCCCCTGCAGCCTCTGTGGGCTGAGGGGGCTGGCGCTGGCATCTAAGTGACCGTTCCACTGTGCTGAGACCCTGAGGGTGGGGACCCCCGCCTCTGACTGCAGTTCAAAGATCAGAGTCAGCCTGGGGAGGGACGGGGCACGTGTCTGTGCGCTGGGCCCCCCAGGTCCCCGCATGGAGCGGGGTGAGGGGCAGTGGACCCGGAGCCCCTCGGGGGGGCGGCCAGGGCTGCAGGGCCTCACCCGCTGCTGGATGGCGGCGTGCTTGCGCTCCATCTCCCGCTTTTCCACTGCCGAGTCGATCACCAGCTGGTCCAGCTGTGGGGAAGGGCACAGAGAGGGATGTGGACCCCCTCCCCTGACAAGCTGGCCCCAGGGCCCCCTCCCCGCAGGCTCACCTCAGCCGCCAGCTTCTTCATGTAGGGGTCCAGCTGGTGCAGCAGGCTGTAGCCCTGCTGGAAGAAGCTGTACTGGGCGTGCATGAAGGACAGCATCTGGGGGGTGGGGTGGGGCACGCAGGTGAGGCCCCGCCCCCCAGGGGCAGTGGCCGGGGCCCCAGCTTTTGCACCCACACCCAGCACGCCTGCGGCACGTGCCTATTCTTGAGGGCAATCCCTCTCCCTCATCCAGCACTCACAGAATCCAAAATCTCAAACTTCTTCTTGGCCTGGAGAACGTTGATCTGCCAGGGGAGGAGTGAACAGGTGAAGGGGTGTCAGGGCCAAGGTCGGACCACGACCTGGACCTTGCCACACTGTCCACTCAGGGTGCTGTGATCCCCCAAGACCTCCAGCTCATCTTCAGCTCCCTGAACTGGTGCCCATCCATCCTCTTGTGGTCGCAGTTCAGGACACTGGGTCCCTCCCATAGGCAAAAGCCACAAATTCTCTCCCTTGCTCCAAGTCCCTCCAAGCCCTGCCTCAGCAAGGCCTTCAAGGCCTCCACCCCCTGCAGCCCACAGCCCTGGCTTGTCCCTAGCCCAACCCCACCTCAGGCCTTTGCGTGGACATCCGCCCCCCATGTCCGTTCCCAAGCATCTCAAGTTTTCTCAAGCCAGAGGGGCCCCTCCAGACAGCAGCTCCCTGTCTGCAGGGACACGGGAACGCCCAGGGGCTGACCTGGAGCACGTAGTCCAGCGCCAGGTGGCGGAAGCACTTCCGGGCGAGGACCAGGGCACCCGCGGCCTCCTCCGCCTCATGCGGCCGGTGCCTCGGGGCCTGCGCGTTCCTCGCCAGGGACAGCTCCATGTCCTCCCGGACCCTGTCGAACTGCTTCTTAGTCTCCTTGAACTTGCGCACGTCTCTGGAGGCCGGTGGGCGTCAGGTCAGGGGGTCCGAGGAGGGGTGCACGTGGGGTCTCCCACCTCTAGGGAACGCTCTCCCTGCTCCCAGCCCCTCTGTGCCCCGAGTCTCCAGCCCCGCTGCCCCACCCCCTAGCCACCGCTGGCTGCCTCTTCCTTCTCAGGCCCCTCCCCCTCACTCCCGGGATTGGTCCAGCCTGGGGGGACCCCCAGCCTCACCCCGCTCCAGACTCTCCACTCTGGCGGTTCCCCAGCTGTACACACAGCACTGAGCTGAGACCCCTGCCAAGGCCCCTGGACCCTCCCAGATCAAGCGTAGCTGCGTCTGCTCCCCCTTCCAGCGTGGGTGTCACCCTGACACCTCCCGGGGCCGGGAGAGGCCAGGCCTCCCTCGGGGCCACTCACTCTTTGACGAAGTTGTGGAGCTGCTGCCGCACAGACCTCTGGGCCTGGTCAAACAGGATCTGGGGGCAAAGGAGGGTACGGGTGTCAGGCGTCTGTCCCCACATGACCCCAGAGGCCAGGCCCCAGGCCCCTCAGGTGAGAACCAGGGAAAGGCCCGTCCAGCCCCACCCTCACAGAGCCGGACTCGCAGGGTCACGGGCCCCCAGGCCTGGGTCGGCGGCCAGAGGCGACAGCTGTGACCACCTGCCCGTCCCCCCCACCTGGCTCTCAGCCAGACTAGAAGCCAACGCTGTCCCAGATGGACCCCCTCCTATGGTCCACTCCACATCAGCCCGGACAGGGCAGGCGCACACAGAATCCCGAGGGACACCCATCGCTGCCCGGCATTGGGAGGCCACCTGGGGGATGCCCAGCCCTGCAGTAAGAGGGATGGAGATGCAGCCGGAGCTCCCGAGTAATCTGGCCCGGGGGTAGGGTGGGGCCTCCCTGCAGCATTGGCCGGACCCAAAATCAGACCCCAGAGAGAGCTGGGGCCTAACCAGGAACAGACAGACAGACACACGGAGCAGGACGGCAAGCCATCCGGCGCTGGTTTATTTCTGAACTTCCCCTACAGGGGATGGGCCCCTTGTTTAGTCTGGGGCTCTGGTTTCCAGGCCACGGTCTGACCACCCACGTGTGCCTCGGTCTGTTCTATGTGTCCACAGTGGGGGCCGAGGGGCTCGAGGTCACGCAGACCCAGTCTGGGTAGCAGCGGGGTTGGGAGAGTCATCCGGTAGCTGTGGGGTCAGCCGGGGAGATGCTTTCGTTGCCTGGCCCATGACCCCTGCCGGGTGGCCCTGGATGACCCTCTAAGGCCTTGCCCACCCCAAGCCCCCGCTGCCCTCAGCCCCGGGCAGGGTCGACGTGCCCCCCGGCTGGCTGTCTGGCCCTCACCTGGGACACAGCATTGTCTCGGCGATGTGCCGCCCCCCACCCCCACCCCCGGCCAGATTGCAGGAGCAGAAACGTGGCCTCCCCCACCGCCCGCCCCTGCCAGCTCAGCTCAAGCACACGGAGCCAGCCCAGAGCCTTCCAGGCTGGGCGGGGCCTGCAGGGAGCCCGCAGGGGTGGGGGCAGGGGCTGCCTGGGATGGGGGTGGATGAGACGACAGATCAGGAAGCCGCCGGGTGGGTGGGCCCTGCCCTATCCTCCCCTCCGCCCCCCATCGCCCCCACCCGACCAGGGCTCACCATGTGGTAGGTGACCATCTCCTGCAGGCTGTCTCCGAACCTCTGCAGACATTCCTGGGGGCAGGGTGGGTGGGTGGGGGAAGACCCTTGCTCAGATGGGATGGCTGTGCCCCAGTATCCGGCACCTCCCGCCCACAGGCCGCAGCCCAGCGCAGACGCCCACCTGCTCCCAGGGCCAGGGCACCCTGAGGGGCTGTCTGCCCTCGCCCGCCCCTGACTAGAGGTCAGAGGTCAGCTGCCCCCTCACCGAGATGACGGTGTCGCCCTGGCACTGCTGGGACAGGTCGCGGACGCCACTCACGAAGAGCCTGTTGGTGGTGACGTAGGCCTTGCCAGCCTCGATCACGCCGCTGCACAGCTTCACCAGCTGTGGACAGGACGACGGATGGGGCAACCCTCACGCCACCAAGAGGCCAGGACACACAGGCAGGGACCCAGACAGGGCAGCCGGAATTCAGCTCAGGGTCGGGTCCGTCAGTGCCCAGGACACAGCTGCCCCCGAGCAGCCCCGGGCGGGAAGGGAAGGCCACTGCCCGGCCGCCCGCCCACCCTCCTGAGCCCACCTGGCACTGGGGGACAGCTTGGCGTGCCCCAGGCCTCGGCTCCAGGGTGGGAGGTGGGAGGGAAGCCAGGAGCAGGGAACCCAGGGCCGGGGGGGCGTGTGGTCCTGGACAAGGGTCAGCAGAACCCAGCCAGCGAGGGGCTCAGGGGTGCCACCCCTCCTTCCTCCCTCTGGCTTTGAAGCCTGTGCCCTTGGCCCCTAACCCAGGCACTCGGAGGCACAGCCCCCGGCAGCTGCCCCCGCCCCCCGCCAAGGTCCCCCACCCTGCTTGGCTTGGCGGGAGGAGACCCGGCAGACACAGGTGTGTGTGGGATGTACACCCCGGTATGGGTGTGACAGGCCGGTGATGGACAGGCCCACGTGCTGTGCACACGCATACTCGCGCTCACACTGGTGGCCATGGGTGAGCTGGGCCAGGGCCGCGTGGGGGACAGGGAGAGTAGCCCCGGGCCCTCCGTGTGCCCCCAGGCCCCCCTCACCTTGTCCAGTTTGGCCTCGATCTCAACCACGTCCGTTTCCACCTCGTCGATAGTTGCCCTGCGACAGGGACAGGGTGGCTGGAGACCCACCTGCAGCGAGCCTCCCCCACTGACTCAGCTCGGCCTCGTCTCCCAGGCACCTCCCCAAAGGGGTCAGCAGTGGGAAGGGGCTACTCTGCCGATGGCCACTGGCTCCTGCAGGCCCACCTGCCTCCACACGCCCCTCAGACAGACCAGGAGGTGGAGGGTGGCGGTGAGGGGGGATGGAAGAGGGAGGGGGAGAGGGGGCAGGACTGGGACCGTGACTCCAGAGCCGCAGAGCCACCAGGGCCCACTGCCACCCCAGGCACATAGAGGCCCAGTTGGCTGTGACGCCCCCATCTGGGGTCTGTGGACGGGCGGGGGTGGGGGGGAAGGGGGTGGTCAGACAGATCCCTAGCACAGAGGGAGCGGCCGGGGTCCCGTGGAGGTGCACATGCAGGGCCTCGCTGGTCACCCCCCCCGGCCCAGCCCCTGCACCTCTCCAGGGCTCAGGGTTGACCCCGAACCCCATCTGGACCCCCCACCCCTCAGCTTCTGCTGCAGCCCACCCCGGCCTGGGGCTGGCAGGCCCCGGGGCAGACCTGTCTCAGCAGCTCTGTGGCCCCGAGAGATGCCTGCAGAGGCGTGCCCCTACCTCCTGCCTGCTCCCCAAGCTCAGAATACCAGGTAGGCCTCGTCTGCCTGGCAGGAGCAGTGGGCCAGACCCCGGAGGAGCCCACTCCCACGGGCGCGGCCTGCCAATGGGGCTGCCTTGGGGAGGGAAGAGTTAACGTCTGACATCACCAGAGAAGCCAGTGGACGGAGAATCCCGGAAGGCAAGGCGAGAGGCAGATGGATCAGGCACGTGACAACCTCCAACACTCCGGGAACAGGAAATAGGGAAATAGGGCCAGGATCCTGCCCTCCCCGCCCCACTCAGCTGGCGAGCTGGGCCCATCTGGCCTCCGGGGGACCAGGGACAACAGGGAGGGAGCTCCGGCCAGGGCCAGGGCAGGGCCAGGCAGAGGAGGCGGTCCAGGTCTAGCGGCCCGTCGCTGGCCCCTCGCTGCCCCCCAGCTGGCAGAGGAGGGGCGTGTTCCAGGCTTTCCCAGGCCTGGGGGGAGGGACTTAGTCCCTCACGCGGGGTGCAGCTCGGGACGCCCTCAATTAGGAGGTATGGGGTGAGTGCCAGGCTGCCCCGTCAGGACCCTTGGACCGTCCCACCACCCTCCTCCTCTCTGAGCAGCCCCTATCCCTTCCCCACGGGCTGAGGGGCGTCTGAGTTCCAGAGAAGGAAGGGGTCAGAGGGGACATCCGCTTGGACCGGTGGTGGCCCACGGCCTGCAGGTGCCCCCGCCTGAGACTGCAGGACCCTGACGGCTGCTGTAGCCTCCCCTCCCCCTCCCCCTCCGAGGGTCCCAGGGCAGGGAAGGACCACCCACCCAGAAGAGGGGGATGAGGCTCAGCCGCCCCAACTGCCCTGGCCAGCTGCGTGGAGAGCTGTCACCCTTGGGCTGGGATGGGGGGTTTGTCCCTAGAGAGCTGGTGAGGGTGGGATGCACCAGAGGCTGACAAGTGTGCTCATGGGGACAAGGTGGGCGCTCAGCAGACAGTCCGTCCCGGGGGCCCCACGCCCCTCAGGTCTCTCCTCCCCGCCCCCATGGACCAAGGCCTCCTCTCCTGCTCTCCCTCCAGGATTTCCTCAACAGCTTGGATGCTGGGGAAGAGGGTGAGGCCAGCTCCCCCCCCAGAGCCATGACTCAGCGCCTGAAGCCCCACCCCGGGGAGGGGGCACCAAAAACAAGGGGTGAGCGGCACCCCGCCGGTCTGAGAGAGTCTGGACCCCTCCAGCCACGTGCATCCCGGGGCTGTGGGGCTTCCCCAGGCCAAGAGCGCGTAGGCAGGGTCCCCCTTCCCAGGGCTGGGGCTCCCATCGCTGACCACACTCTCCTGCCTGGCCCCGCCCTAACCCCCTGCCCCCAGGCTGGCCTCCAGGAAGTCCAGGTTACATCCTCAGCAGCACTGACAAGGGGACCCCAGAAAAGCCTCAAAAGCCATCACATCTCAGCCCAACCAAAACCCACCCAGTGCAGCTTCTGTGGCCCAAGGTCGGGGGATCTCCTTGGACCCCAGCCCGGTCTCGGCTGGGCACTCTCCAAGGAAGCCTGGCAAAGCCCAGGCGCTGCTGCACCCACTACCGCACCGTGGGTGCCACCAGCGAGCAGGCTGGTGTGGGAGGGAAGGCCTGGAGGTGAACGGGGTGCCAGCGGCCCTGATCCAACCGGGCAAGCTGGGCCTGGGCCCCTCCGCGACGGGAGGGGGAGCACGAGGCTCCGCAGCCGGGGGCCAGGGTGACGCTGCGGTGCTTCGGCCAGGACCAGGCCCCCTGCTGCGGCCCTGGCTACACCTCCGCCCACTGCCTGGGCCGTGCTGGGGGCCCAGGATCACGGGTGCCGAGTCGCTTACACCCCTCCCTCAAGCAGTCAGGAACAGAAGATGGGAGAACACAGAGGGTGGCCCTCAGCACTCTGCCCGGGGCCTGGGGCCACTCTCTGGTCCGACCCCTACCCCTCATCCAGCCTTTCTTGGCCTTTGTTGCTGACCCCTTGTGTGGCGGTTGGGCAAGGGGCTGGCTCTAGGGAGTCGGGGGTAAGGGTACTGATGCTGAGGCCCTCCAGACACCCCCACACAGGCCGTCTGGCTAACACACCCCAAAGACCCAGCGCACGTGCGCGCACACTCGCGCACGGCCAAGTGCGTGTGTGCAGAGGCGTGGCAGATATGCACACGTGCCATCAAACATGCATGCACGCAGCAGCGCAACGCACACGCAAAAGGGTGCACTCGCGGATACCGTGTATAGACACGCACCCCGTGCTGAGATGCACACAGGAAGAAACTAACGTATGCTTAGTGCCTAAACTCACGCTTTTATGATACACACCCACTATGCATCTGTATTCACACCCAGAGGTGACACATGCACACGTGTGCGTGCACCCAGCACTAGTCTGGACGCACGCATCAAGCAGCCAGTCCAGGGGTGCACAGCTCACCCACACATACACGTCCAAGGTCTGGCACCTCAAGGGAGGGTGCAGAGGGGCAGAACTCACACGTGTGCACCCGAGCACGAGCACAAGCATGAGCACCTGACACACGGGAGGTGCCCCGTTAAAGCAGATGCGCACGCACCATGAACATGTTCACACGGATAAGCCCGCCTGCACTCCCAGGAAGGACTAAAAGCACAAACCCAGGGCCGGCCACAGCGCAGACCTCCACCAGTCCCTGGAACCCAGTCTGCTCTGGTAGCGCCCACCCTGCCCGGTGCCTAGGTCACCCCTGCCAAGCAGCCGCCCGAGGCCCTAACCGAGGCTCCAGCTGCCTGCCCCCTTGACTGCTCTGGGCACAAGGACCAAGACAGATTCCATGGGCAGACGCCCCACGCACGCAAACGACCCTGGCCACAGCCGGGCTGCAGCGCCCGGCTAGGTCTCAGCCCTGTGCAGGTGGCCAGCACGAAGGTGCAGACACAAAGCGGGGCGGACACTCCCACGGAGAGGTGGCCGCGCCGGCGGCCGCCCCGCCCCACGCGCGCACCCTCCGCGCGCGGCGACCAGCACAAGGGGCATCTTTTGTTCCGGGCTCTCGGGCCGGGGCGCTGCGGGCTTTGTACAAGACGTGTCCTCCTGCTTTCGCCTCTGGCCCCGGCGCCGGGCACAAAGGTGGCACCGGCGCCCCCGCCCGCGCCCATCCCCCGGCGGCCCCGGGTGCCCCGAGGGGCGGCGACCCCGCGGATCACAAAGGGCCGCGCCGCGCCCCGGGGGCGCACCTGAAGCGCGGCGAGTCCTTGATGCACTCCTCGAACTCCACCGTCATGGCTGCGGCGGCGCGAGGCGCTCACTGGCACGAGGACCGCGGCGCCCCGAGCGGCATCCCCTGCCGGCCCGCCCGCCTGCGCCGCGCCGCGCCGCGCCGCGCTCGGCGCCCGCCCGCCCCGGAACGAGGCCGCCGCGCCACCGCCCCGCCCCGCCTGTCACCGCTGGGGAGCGTCGCCAAAGTCCGCCGCCCGCGCGCGCCGCCCGCGCGCGCCGCCCGCTGTCACCGCCGGGGAGCGTCGCCAAAGTCCGCCGCCCGCGCTCGCCGCCCGCTGTCACCGCCGGGGAGCGTCGCCAAACGCCCCGACGTCCCGCCCCCTTCGTCCGGGCAGGCGGTCGGAAGTGTGGGTGGGCCCAGAAACAGCCGCGGGAGCCGTCAGGCCCCGCGCGTTCCAGCGATCCGTCCGTTAGGCAACCCGGGGAATTGGCAACAAGCGCTCGGCCGGACTGCGGCGGGAGGATGGGGTTGGGGGCCAGTGTGTGGCCGGCGGAACGTGAGAGTCTGCGTGGGGCTGTCTCGCCTGGGTCGGCACTTTGCACCCGCTCCCTAAGTCTGCCCCGCCTCCGCCCCCGCCCTGGGCGGCCAACCGAGGCTGCCTGGGCGGGGCGAAAGCCCAGGCGCAGGCGCGGGATTGGCCCGGGGGCGTGACCAGGCTGGGTTCGCGGGCGCGCGCGGGCGCAGCCCCACGTGCCGTCCCAGTCCGCCTGCCGCTCCGCGGGGTCCGGTTCCGCCTGGCCCTCCGCCTGCCCCAATGCCGGGTCCGGCCTGGCCATGGGCGCGGGCTCAGTGCGGGCGCGCTACCTCGTGTACTTCCAGTACTTGGGCACGGACTTTAAGTACGTCATCTAGGCCTCCCACCCGTGCCCGCAACCCCCTCATGTAGCTCGGCCCCGCGGGAAGCACCCGAGCTCGAGCCGGAGAGCAGCCGACGGCCGGCGCCCGAGGGGTTGGAGGGAGCTAAGTTTAGGGCCCACACCTCCGGCCTCGGGCCCCGGCCTCCCGGGCATGGAACGGCCGCCTTTGGCCGCATAAGATGGGACGGGCGGGGTCCGGGGCGGGGCGGCCTAGCGCGCTAACCTCCGCCCGCCCTGCTCACAGCGGGGTCGCGGCAGTCAGGGGCGCCCAGCACGCCATCGGAGTCCAGAACTACCTGGAGGTGAGCTCCGCCGGCCCGCGCCAGGGAGGGGTGAGGGAGGAGGGCGACCCTGGGGTGGGGCAGATGGGAGCCCCGCCCGCGGCCGCTGTGCGCTCCCCGCCCCCCTCAGGAGGCCGCAGAGCGGCTGAACTCGGTGGTGCCGGTAAAGTTCACTATCTCCAGCCGCACGGATGCTGGGGTCCATGCCCTGAGCAACGCGGCGCACCTGGACGTCCAGCGCCGCTCAGGCCGGCCCCCCTTCTCCCCTGAAGTCCTGACGCAAGCCCTCAACACCCACCTGAGGCACCCGGCCATCCGGTGAGCACCTCTCTGCTCTCCCGGAACTCGTCCATTATGGTGGAGGCGGGAGGTGAAGAAGGACTCTGTATCTGGACAGGACTCCTTGGGGGTGATGGCAGAGATGCCAGGGTGTCACATGGACAGGGCAGGGGGTCATTCCTGGCCTCGTTCCCACAGGGTACTGCAGGCCTTCCGTGTGCCCAACCACTTCCATGCCCGCCACGCAGCCACGTCCAGGACCTACCTGTACCGTCTGGCTACTGGCTGCCACAGGCCTGACCAGCTGCCCGTGTTTGAACGAAACCGGTGCTGGGCGCTTCGGGCTGAGTGAGTGGGTGTGAAAGTGACCCTGAGGGGTTTGCCAGGCTCGCCTGGCCGGCCATTCACTCCTGACCACTCACCTGGCTCCCTGCAGCTGCTTGGACGTCGCTGCCATGCGGGAGGCCGCCCAGCACCTCCTGGGGACACATGATTTCAGGGCCTTCCAGTCGGCTGGCAGCCCGGCCACCAGCCCGGTGCGCACCCTGCGCCGAGCCTCCGTGTCCCCCGACCCTGCCAGCAGCCCCTTTGTCCTCCCCGAGGAGAGCAGGTGAGAAGGGCAGCCTACACTCTGGTCTGGACGCTGCAAAGGCTGGATTTAGCTCCAGCACCTTCCCTGGTGCTGCACTGGGGGCTCCCGGGACACCCGTCCAGCCTTGGGGGAGAAGGAGGTGCCAGTCAGCCAAGTGGTGTGGCCCCAACACCCGTGAGCCTGCAGCTGTGCCCTCCCCTGGGCTAGGGTCCTGCCAGGCTGGGGGGCAGAGGGCAGAGAAGGCTGCCTAACCTGCCGAGAGCTCCCTGCCTCGTGGATGGATCCCGGCGGTCGGTGAAAAGACTCCGCTGGGGGAGAAGCACCAAGCCAGTGGTTCGTTCGGGCCCAGGCTGGCAGGGGGTTGGCTCCACTGCCCCCAGCACTGGCCCAGGGGCCTCTGGCCAGACCGCAGCTACTGACTTCCAGAGCCTTCCCACTTGGGCCCAGCACTGAAGGGAGGAGGGACTTTGCACAGCCAGCTTCCAAGCCTCCGACTGCTGCTGGAGAGCCCAAGCCCCAGGGCTTGAGTCCCTGGGAGAGAAGCTGGCCGCTCCACCTCCTTCGCAGCCCCCAAGCCCAAGGCCTCCTCCTGCAGCCAAGACCCCGGAGGCGCTGCTGTCCCTGCTCACAAGCAGCAGTCCTCTGGCTTTAGTCTCCCTTCCGCCAGTTTCATTTACAAGGGGTTGGGGGGGAGTAGGTGGGGGCCCCTGGGGTGGGACGCGGGGAGGCCACACTGGAGGGTTGAGGCTGCCCTGAGGCCCAGACCTCATGGGCACCTGTGTCCCCAGGCGGTTGCGGTTCTGGAGCCTGGAGTTTGAGAGCCAGTCCTTCCTATACAGACAGGTGGGCTGTGTCCTGGGGCCCTGCCGGGGGTGGAGCCCGGGGCTCGGGCGGCTGCAGCACTCTTCACCTCGGGCCACAGGTGCGGAGAATGACATCTGTGCTGGTGGCCGTGGGGCTGGGGGCTTTGATGCCTGCTCAGGTGAAGACGATTCTGGAGCGCCAGGACCCCCTGGGCAGGCACCAGAGCCGTGTGGCTCCCGCCCACGGCTTGTTCCTGAAGGCGGTACTCTACGAGGGCTTCGGTAAGAAGCGGCAGGGAGCGGTCCCTGCTTGTACCCCGTTGACTGACGGACCCCTCCCAAGGCTGAGTCCTTGCCATGGGAGGGGCTCTCAGTGGCAATGCTGTCCCAGCAGCTGGGACTCCAGCCTGTGGCCAAGAGGAAAGCCAGAGCCCAGCAGCCCAAGCCCCAGCCTGGCCCTGTGGGGAGGGAGGCTGAGAGAGCGTTCTAGAAGGCAGCAGAGGGTAGAGAGGGGCTTGAACTCTGGGGCGAAGGCAGGGGGCTCTGCAGTCCTGCTGAAGGCTCTGGCCTGGCCCCTGCAGAGACTGTCACGCCCCCAGGATGACCTGGGGTCTGTTCACAGGTCCTGCCTCTATGTGCCCTCAGAGTCCACAGCACAGAGGTCACACGTGACCCGACACGCAGCAAGGTCAGGGCAGCCGTAGCACACTAGGCCCAGCTGCTGGACGTTGCCCAGCTCTGTACACCACGGTGCATCACACAGGGACCACGGCAGGCCCCACGCCTGTCAGCCTGGACCTGCCACAAGTCCCCGCCTGCCCCGGGTGGGCTGCCAGAAATGGGGTGTAGGAGACAGGCGCAAGCACCGGAAAACGAGACACCCAAACAGCCTGTGGTTGTTTTTACTGGAAATCAACACCCCGGGAGCCCCCCCCCCCCATCTCCTGGGAGCCCAGGAGCAGAAATAAAAGGTGAAAAGCCCCCCAGGTCCGTTTCTTTCTTCGGCCAAAAGCAGCCACTCGGGTAGGGGCGTGGTGGCACTGTGGTCTCTGCACAGATGAGGGTCGTAGCCAGCTGTGGGCTCCACATCCGAGGACACAGGGAAGACCCAGGGTGCACACAGTCCTGGCGGCGGGGCCTCAGCTGGCCTGGGGCAGGCCCTTCTTGAGCAGAGACGTGAGGTAGCTTCCCAGCTCCTCGTCCTGCAGCCACAGGCAAGAGGGGCCATTGGTCCCGGTGAGGCAGCCCAGGGCGACTGGGTGACCCCACCAGTCCCGCACCTTACCTGGTAGGTCCAGGAGACCAGCAGCACCTTGGTGCCTGGGTCCTCTGAGTGGGCAGCGGCCTGAATGAGGATGGACTCCACGGTCACGGAGCCGTCAGGAAGGTGTTGCACGCAGTGGTCCTTGAGGACGCTGCAGGGAGGCACAGTGAGCCCCTGCCTGGCGCCCCCGCTGGCGCCCCGCCCCCCAGGTCCAGAAGGCGCGGCCGCAGCGTCTACCTCTTCAGGTGGCTGTACACGCGCACGGCTGTCTCCTGCTCTTTGCGCATGTCGTGCAGGTGCACACGGCAGGTAAAGCGCAGCTGGTGCTCGGCCAGGCCCAGCTCCTTGAGGGCCTGCTCTGAGGACACGAGCCGGAAGTTCTGTGGGGCAGGGGCAAGGGCAGGTCAGGGACGGCGAGGGCGGACCCCACCGCCCCCAGTGATGGCTGGCACTCACACTGTCCTTCATGATCAGGGTGCCATGCAAGAGCCGGGGCTTCTTGGAGTCAGGGAGCAGCCCTGTGGGGCAGGGGCAGCGGTCAGAGCTGTCAGTGGGGCCACCTGCCCAGCAGCTGCCCCGCCCCCGCTCGATGGGCCCTGCCGCTCACCCTGTGCCATCTCCCGCTTCAGCAGCCCCAGTGAGATGCCCACGGGGATGCTGGGGCTCGTGGGCAGCGTCACTGTCTCGCCGTTGGCCGGCATGTAGCAGCTGACCCCTGGGCCGGGGTGTGGAGAGAATCTTAGTCCAGACTGGCGGGCCCTGCCTGCACCGACCCAGCCCGCATACCCTCCGTGTCACCCAGCCCGCCCTGGCCTGGGCTGCCTACGGAATTCCTGCTCAATCTTCTGCTTCAGAAACTCCATCTTCTTGGCCTCGCCGTGCACCAAGAGCACGTTCTCCGGCTCCGCCTGACCCACCAGCTGCATGATGCCCTTGGCGTCCGCGTGGGCGCTGAAGGACATGTACTCCACCTGCATCTTGACCTCCAGCTGCGGCATCACGGCAGGCAAGCCATCAGCACAGGTGGTGGCTCCCAGGGCTGGCCCCCCCCCGCCGCCACAAGAGGGTCCACAGAGCTGGTGAGAGAGGGTGAGGACTCACCACCTGCCGCCCCTCCATCTCCAGCTTGCGCTGCCCGCTGAGGATCTTGTGGCCCACGGTGCCCTGCACGCAGTAGCCGGGCATGATGACCTGCAGGAGGGAGGGATGGACGAGCAGCTCCCCTGCACCTCCTGCCTCCTACCTCAGGGCTTCCTCCCGGGACGTTCTCCCACCCGCCCCTCTGCCCACCTGAACCCAAACCCTTGGTGGAGGCCCCTCCCCCTTCCAGGGCCCACTGCAGACCCAGGCAGGCTCAGGGGTCTCAGCACAAGCCCGCCCAGGCCTGACCCCCATGATGGCTACTTGGGAAGCCGGGGGCTTTCTTGCCTGGTGCAGACAGGCCAAGACACAGCAAGAGTCTGAGCCTGGGTCAGACACCGATGCCCAGGGTACCAAGCTGCCGCCTCCTCCTGACAGCAACAGTGTCCCCCCAGCCAGGGGGAGCCCCTGCCCCTCAACCTCGCCAGCCCTCCAGGGAACCGGCCCTGGGGCCCAGACCCCTCACCATGTTCTTCTCGTTCCCTGCCCACTTCCTGAAGATCTGTAGGGACTGGCCGGCATGCAGCATCCCTGGTGTGGCAAACACGACCTTCGGGGCAGGTGTGGGACAGTCAGGGCATCAGATGCCCCCCTGCCCTCAGCCTTCTGACCGCTGGTCTTCCCGGCACAGAGGCGCCCCGCTCCCCTGCGCGACTTGCCGGCAGGGCCCCGGCCCAGCAGAACCCCACCCCAGCCGGCAATGGGCCGCACCATGGGACCCGGGCTGTCGGCAAACGCCCGATCGAAGGCCTTGATGTGCTTGAACTCAAACATGTTCCTCTGCACAAAGGTCTTCCGGATCTTCTGGTTGGTCCAGGGGATGAAGAGCTTGTAGTAGTGGTTGGCCTTCTCCGTCAGGCCCGTGGAGAAGTAGATGGGGGCCTTCAGGTCCATGCGCTCCCTGTGGAGGACGGGGCTGGTGGGGAGGCTGCAGGGGCAGGGCTGGCCTGCAGCCCCCATGTGCCCTCAGCCTGGGTTGGGTCCAGTGCCAGGAAGGGCACTCCCCACCCTCTCTCACCCCACGGCCAGCAGGGCCGGGCCTCCAGAAACCGTCGTGGCCACACCTACCAGAAGGTCTCGAGCAGGATGCAGAGCTCCTGAGCACGGCCCAGCGCAAACACGGGTATCAGCACCTGCAGGTGGGGTGGGGGTGGGGGTGGGGGTGGGAGGCCAGCTCGGGAGGAACCCCTGGCCGCGCCACCTGGCCACCGAGCCCACAGCTGTGCAGAGGCCAACAGTTGCTCCTGTGGCCACCTTCTCAGGAGACCAGCCCTGCCAGCAGCTCTGATGGCCGGAGGCCCCATGCAGACTGCCGGCAGCCCCCCCCATTCTGTCCCAGCACAGCCTGTCCCAAAGTGACCATGGTGGACACTCTGGCCAGCCCTGCATGGGGATCTGAGTCACGAGGAGTAGGTGAGCCCCACTAAAGGGTCTTCGGGGGAATCTGTCTTCCCAGTACTGAGCAAACCTTCCTCTCTCTGTGCCCAGAACACAGCACCCCGTCCCTGACCGCATGCCAGGTCAGCCGAAAGACCCGTGTAGCATGGCCAGAGGCACACAGCCAGCCCCACCTGGGGCACCCGCTGCCCACCAGCTACCTTCCCGCCACGCTCCACGGTCTCATGGACCTTCTTTAGGAAGTCTCGCTCCCGGCAGCGCTTTGAGTCTCGGATGGTGGTGGCGTACGTGGATTCTGTGATCAGGAGGTTGGGCCGGCATTTGTCAATCCAGGCAGCTCTAGAACACAGGTGGGTGTGGCCAGAGGTGGACAGGCCACACAGTGGCAAGGCTGTACACAGCCATGGCCCTCCTGGACCCTCTAGCAGGCAGCCTGCCTCCTCTGCACAGGCAGCACTTGAGGGGACAGAACATCCAGGGACAATGACATGCAGACTGCTCGGGAACCCAGCACACCCCTCAGGGACCCTGTCCCCCGGGGGCACCCGCCCAATAGGATGAAACAAACATACTGGCCTACTTACCCCAAATGCCGGTCTGGGGTCATGTTATAATCCCCCTAGCAAAGAATGTGGCAATGAGGAGGGTGCCTCCTTCCTCTGCCCGGCCAGCCAGCCCTTCCTGTGCCCCAAGTGCTTCCACTGACCGTGTAGACCACAGACTCTGAGCCCACTTTAATCTGGAACATGGCCGCCCCCAGCACGTGGCCCGCATAGTAAGCCTTGATTTCCAGCTCATCGTCCACCTACAGAGAAGAGGGCTGACCTCAGGTCTGCTGGCTGTGCCGGGCAGAGGGCAGAGGGGCAGGGAGGTGGAGCCTGGGACAGTAGTGGGCGCAAGTTGATGACATCATTCTAGCCTTTCATCATCCCTGTTTTTTCATACACGACATCCAGTTCTCAATCAAAAGCAGACACAAGGGCTTCCCTGGTGGCGCAGTGGTTGAGAGTCCGCCTGCCAACGCAGGGGACACTGGTTCGTGCCCCGGTCCGGGAGGATACCATGTGCCGTGGAGCAGCTGGGCCCGTGAGCCATGGCCGCTGAGCCTGCACGTCCGGAGCCTGTGCTCCGCAACGGGAGAAGCCACAACAGTGAGAGGCCCGCGTACCGCAAAAAAAAAAAAAAAAAAAAAAGCAGACACAAGAGATGAGACAATAGGGCCAGAAAGAAGAGGAACAACAGTCCAGAGAAACAGATTCAGGGCTCCTGGAATTTTCAGACACAGGCTTTAAAAGGATTGTGATTAAAATATTCAGAGAGAGAAAGAATTAAGAATGTTGGCAAAAAACTAGAAACTATTAAAAACAGTGGAAACTGTAAAACCAGGAACTATAATAACCCAAGTTAAGGATTCAAAAGAGCCATACTATCCCAGGTAATCTACATATTCAATGTAATCCTTATCAAAACACCAGTGGCATTTTTCACAAAACTGAAACAAATAATTTTAAAATTTGTGTGGAAACACAAAAGACGCCAAATAGCCACAAGAATCCTAACAAAGAACAGAGCTGAAAGAATCACACTCCCTGACTTTATACTACAAAGCTGCAGTCATCAAAACTGCATGGTAAAGAAAATCGGAGCTGGAGCAATCAGGCTCCCTAACTTCAGAGTATACTACAAAGCTCCAGGAATCAAAAATGGTACTGGCACAAAAACAGAAATATAGATCAATGGAACAGGACAGAAAGCCCAGGAATAAATCCATGCATCTATGGTCAATTAATCTATGACAAAAGAGGCAAGAATATACAATGGAGAAAAGACAGTCTCTTCAATAAATAGTGCTGGGAAAACTGGACAGCTACATATAAAAGAATGAAATTAGAACATTCTCTAACACCATACACGAAAATAAACTCAAAATGGATTAAAGACCTAAATGTAAGACCAAATACTATAAAATTCCTAGAAGAAAACATAGGCAGAACACTCTGACATAAATAGCAACAGTATTTTTTTTGGATCCACCTCCTACAGTAATGGAAATAAAAACAAAAAAATAGAACCTAATTAAATTAAAAGCTTTTGCACAGGGACTTCCCTGGTGGCACAGTGGTTAAGACTCCGTGCTCCCAACGCAGGGGAACCGGCTTCGATCCCTGGTCAGGGAACTAGATCCCCCACACATGCCACAACTAAGAGTTCACACGCCACAACTAAGGAGCTGGTGAGCTGCAACTAAGGAGCCCGCCTGCCACAACTAAGACCCGGCACAACCAAGTAAATAAGTTAATTAGTTAATTAATTTAAAGAAAAAGGAATCTCTGTTATTAAAAAACAAAACAAAACAAACTTTTACACAGCAAAGGAAACCATAAACAAAACAAAAAGACAGCCTACAGAATAGGAGAAAACATCTGCATATGATACAACCAAAAGGATATTAATCTCCAAAATATACAAACAGCTCATGCAGCACAATATCAAAAAAAAAACAAACAACCCAGTCAAAAAACGGAAGGAAGATCTAAACAGACATACAGATGGCCAAGAGGCACATGAAAAGACGCTCAACACCACTAATTAATACAGAAATGCAGGGACTTCTCTGATGGCACAGTGGTTAAGAATCCGAGCTCCCAATGCAGGGGGCCTGGGTTCGATCCCTGATCAGGGAACTAGACCCCACATGCATGCTGCAACTAACAGTTTGCATGCCACAACTAAGGAGCCCACAGGCCACAACTAAGGAGCACATGTGCTGCAACTAAGGAGCAGGCGAGCCACATCTAAGGAGCCCACTGGCCACGACTAAGACCAGGTACAACCAAATAAATAAATAAATAAATAAATAAATAAATAAATAAATAAAATATACTTTTTTAAAAACAGAGAAATGCAAATCAATACTATAATGAGGGGGGCTTCTCTGGTGGCTCAGTGGTTAAGAATCCGCCTGCCAATGCAGGGGACACAGGTTCGAGCCCTGGTCCGGGAAGATCCCACATGCCGTGGGGCAACTAAGCCCATGCGCCACAACTACTGAGCCTGCGCTCTAGAGCCCGTGAGCCACAACTACTGAGCCCACGTACCACAACTACTGAAACCCATGTGCCTAGAGCCCGTGCTCCACAACGAGAAGCCATGGTAATGAAACGCCTGCGCACCTCAACGAAAAGTAGCCCCCACTCACCGCAACTAGAGAAAACCCATGCGCAGCAATGAAAACCCAAAGCAGCCAAAAATAAAATAAATAAATAAGTTTAAAAAAATTAAAAATAAAAACAATGAGGTACCACCTCACACTGGTCAAAATGGTCATCTACAAATAATAAACGCTGGAGAGGATATGGAGAAAAGGGAACCGTCCTACACTGTTGGTGGGAATGTAAAATGGTGCAGCCACTTCGGAGAACAACATGGAGATTCCTCAAAAAACTAAAAATAGAGTTGCCATATAATCCTGCAACCCTACTCCTGGGCATATATCCGGAGAAAACCATTATTCGAAAAGATAAATAGACCCCAACGTTCACTGCAGTGCTATTTACGATAGCCAAGATAAGGAAGCAACCTAAATGCCCATCAACAAATGAATGGATAAACAAGATGTGGTACAAGGACTTCCCTGGTGGTCCAGTGGTTAAGGATCCACCTGCCAATGCAGGGAACATGGGTTCGATCCCTGGTCCAGAAAGATCCCACATGCCGCAGAGCAACTTAAGCCCATGCGCCACAACTACTGAGCCTGCGAGCCACAGCTACTGAGCCCACGTGCCTAGAGCCTGTGCTCCATAACAAGAGAAGCCCCTGCAATGAGAAGCCCACGCACCGCACTGAAGAGTAGCCCAACTC
The DNA here is from genome assembly GCF_964270905.1 of Leucopleurus acutus. NCBI lineage: Eukaryota > Metazoa > Chordata > Mammalia > Artiodactyla > Delphinidae > Leucopleurus > Leucopleurus acutus. The sequence continues at coordinate 193,124,638 of NC_139143.1, read as the reverse complement.
ACCACAACTGGGAAAAACCCGCATGGAGCAACAAAGACCCAGCGCAGCTGGGGCGGGGGAGGGAGAAAAAGGGACTTCCCTGGCGGTCCAGTGGATAAGACTTCACCTTCCAGTGCAGGGGGTGCGGGTTTGATCCCTGGTCGGGGAGCTAAGATCCCACATGCCTCGTGGCTAAAGAACCAAAAACCGTAAAAAACAGAAGCAATATTGTAACAAATTCAATAAAGACTTTAAAAATGGTCCATGTCAAAAAAAAAAATCTTAAAAAATAAAAAGGAAGCTGTGGTACACATACACAATGGAATACTACTCAGCCATTAAAAAAAATGAAACCTTGCCATTTACAGCAACATGGATGGACTTGGAGAGTATTATGCTAAGTGAAATAAGTCAGACAGAAAGACAAATACTGTATGATATCACTTATTTGTGAAATCTAAAAAATACAACAAACTAGTGAATGTAACAAAAAGGAAACAGAATCACAGACGTAGAGAACAAACTACAAGTGGTGAGAAGGAAGAGAGGAAAGGCAAGACAGAGGTGGGGGATTAAGAGATACAAGCTATTACACACAAAATAAGCTACGAGGATATACTATACTACAGGGAATATAGCCAATATTTTATAGTTACTATAAATGGAGCATAACCTTTGAAACCTGTGAATCACTATGTTGTCCACCTATAACATATAATATTGTAAATCAATTATATATCAATTAAATTTCAACAAATTTAACAACCACTTACATATAACCAAAAAGAGACTTAATGAACTAAAATATCTAGTAGAGACTATCCAGCATGAAGCACAGAAAAATAAAAGGACGATGAAGGCTCTGGAGAAGCAAGACCTACATTCAGCCTGGAAAGAGCAATGGGCAGACCCGGAGGCCTCAAACCTGAGCAGGCGCAACAGGACGAGAACAGGTGGGGCCAGCACAGCATCCCTCCAAAGTCCACAGGAAAGGACATAATCCCACAAGCAGCCAAAGAAAAGATTCTCTTCCAAACAGCAGATGGGAAGACACATTCAAAATACTGATAGTAAATGCTGCCCCAGAATTCCAAACCTAAGGGGAAAAGTCTTCAACATTTGCAGACAAATAAAATTTGAGAGCATTCATCACCAGCAGACCCACAATGGTGTTCTTCATCCCAAATACAAAATGAAGAACACAGGCAGTAGAGGGGAACAGTGGGAAAGGCAAACAGAGACGGCGCCTGGCAAATCTGACCTTACCAGCATCAGCGGTGAGGTCCCAGGGGCCTCGCACGCTGCGGGAATTAAAATACATGGAAACAAGAGCCAGTGAGTCAAGGGAGGAGTAAATGCATCTGAGGTGCTCTGAGGCTCTTGCACCGTCCCGGAAAGAGGCAAAAGTTCCAAGCACCTTAGAGCTCTGTTGCCATGGATGTGTTTTGTAATCTCTACCACTACAAAAATTATAAAACAATACTTAATTACTTACCAAATAAGAGGAGAAATAGAGTTTTTAAAAGTCAATCCAGAAAAAGGCAATAAAGGAAATAAAGCATAGGACAGGCAGCCCAAATAAGAAGCAAATGGTAGGAGGATACAGCTAAATCCCAAACTATTACCCGTACAGTCCAAACCCTCCACCTACAGGACCGGCTATCAGGCTGGATTAAACCCAAACTACTTAAAACATGATGCAGAAAGAAAGTACAAAGATGGGAAAGGATGCCCCGTGCAAACGCTAACTAAAGGTGGGGGAGGGGGAACGGTGACCCGTTCACCAGAAAGGTGGACTCAAAGGTAAGAGCGTTCTTGAGGAGAAATGCACCACTTCATCTTGACAAAAGGTTCAACCAGGATAAGACGACCCCAAATGCTAGACACGTGGTAACAAGCAAAACCCAGACTCTGAGGAGAAGCAGACAACTCCGCGAGCCGCGGGATGAATTTCTCCACATCTGATATCACTTTCCTGCCTCCTCGCTGGCCCGCGGACAACTGCCACTGAGCCACAGCCCACACTCCGGTCGGCGTCCCGCCCAGCCTGCCCCCCCGCCTCAGCCCCAGCGTGCTCAGGTGGCACAGGTGCCCTCTCCCGCCTCTTCAGTGCGCTCAGGCAGCGCCGGGGAGCAGCAGAGGCCCTGCCAAGTGCTGCATCCGCCTCCAGGCAGCTCCCCGCCGGCAACACAGCGGGGTGGGGGTGGGGGGCCTGACCTGCACCGTCTGGTGGAGGTGGACGGCCACCACCTTCTTCATACAGTCCTTGATCATCTGGGACGTGAAGAAGTTGGCCTCACCCTTCTTGTCCACGGCAATCTTGCGGTAGTCCTCCAGCAGGATGGGGCAGATCGCCTGGGTGGGCTGGGTCATGTAGATGGGCCCGTCGTAGCCCACCATCTCGCTGAAGTAGGGGAGCGCCCCGCAGTGGTCCAGGTGGAAGTGGCTGGGGAAGCAACACGGGTCAGCCTGGAGGGCCCTCCGCACCTCCCCACGGGGGCTACCGTCCCCCCTCCCTCGCTCGCTGAGGGCCTGCCGTGCACGCCTCAGACACCCCGCCCTGAGAGCCGCAAAGCAAGAGGGAGCGAAGGGGCCGGAGCGCAGTCGCCCTGGGGCTCGGCGCCCCAGCGTCTAGCGGCGCCACCAGCACGCAGTCACTCTGGGGTCAGCCTAATGCTCCAGGAAGGAACAAGGAGGGGCTCAGGGGGACGCGTATCAAGAGTCGCCACTTGCGTGGGTGGGCGGGTGTTGGGGAAGGCGCCCACCTGATGATCACGCAGTCCAGGAAGTCAGTCAGCCGGCCGCTGCGGGTGATGTAAGAAAAGTCGGGGAAGCGCCTCTGTGGGGTAGGGGAAGGGTCAGGATGCCACCGGGGCTCAGGAGCCAGTGGGGCAGCTGGGGCTGCAGGCACGGCCCCCGGGGCTTAGGGTGCAGCTGAGCCTGACCCCCACATCCCCACCCCGCAGGCCCACCGAGACCGCCAACTGCTCAGAGCCTCGGAGCGTCCAGGAAGCGGGTCAGCTGCCCAGCTGGTACCTGAGCCGGGAGCCCCGATCTGGTACAGACCGGCCCCGCGCAAGTGCCCCACCTTGCCCCCTCTGTGGGTCAGAGCCTGAGACGCCGAGGCCCGGGCCTACGGTTGGTGATGCCAAAGAGCAGGCTGGGTGGCGGCCGCCCACCCAAGGGACTCACGTCGTCGCTGAAGCCCATGTGCATCCCGCAGTCCAGCATGACGTTCTTGCCCGCGATGGAGACCAGGATGCAGCTTCGGCCCACGTCCTGGCCAGCCCCTGCACGGGAGGACGGGTGAGAGGTGCCACCACGCTCCTCTCCCCGAAACTGCCCCTGCGAGGATGGCCCCAGCCCCAAGGCCAAGGCCCAGCCGCCTGCTCCAGACCCCTAAAGGACCCCCTGGGCCTCTGGCCCTGCAGAACCCTCTGTGGCTGCTGTGTGGACAAGGTGTGAGGTGAGAAGCATTGCGACCTCTGCACATGGGCAAGGGAAACGCACAGGGAGGGGACAAAGCACCAAGGCCACCTTGGGCCCTTCCCCATGATGCCTCTAGCCTCGGGCCCTGCCACTCACCTCTCAAAGCAGTGGCCCACAGGCTTGAGGCCAGGAGCTGAGTAAGGGGTGCTGGACTGTGGTCCCAGCACTCAAGAGAGGCAGGCCAGGGCTCCTTGGGGCCTCACCACCCCTCCCAAAACCTTAGCTGGGGCCACATCTGAGCTGTGACCACCAGGCACCTCCTGGTGGTGCCACTGCAGAGGGACACTGCGTGGCTTTAGCCCAGCCACGGGGAAACATGGCCCTAGCTGTCCAGCAATGACCAAATAGAGTGGCCACAGTACAGACGCCCCACCGCTGGGCCCCCTCAGGTACCCCCGGCCCAGACCATAACCCGAATCTCATCCACAGTCCTGACCTCCAAGCCCTGCCCAGATGCTCCAGGCCCAACGGGGCATATCCCGGCCACCTCATACGGCCATCTGTCACCTCCTCTAGGGTCTGGGCACCCAGAAGGAAAGGGACACAGCCTCACAAGGCCCGATGACAGCAAATGACCTATTTTTCATCTTGGCTCCTACAAGCCTCCCTCTGCAAGGAACCTTCTGAACCTTCTGTTAGCACCACACACACCAGGGTGACCAGGCCACCGCCCAAAGTGGGCCGCGGCTGGTCCTCAAGAAGCTTCAGTCACCTGTGACAATGGCAGGTGAGAGCAGCCACGAGCTTCACCTGTGAGCCGCAGGCAGCCCAGCCACAGACAGTGGCCTCGAAGTCTCTCACAGGCCTGCTCCCCCCGCCAGGATGTGAGCTCCCTGAGGGCAGGGTCCCAGCCTGCTTCCTATTGCACCTCCAGCCCCAAGCCATGCCCCGCTCAGAGGCACTGCAGACATGTGTGGGAGGGAGAAGGGCCACCCCTCTTCACGGACGAGGATGTGAAGTCCCAGAAGTCATGGGATCCGCCCACGGCACATGGCTCCTGAGCATGGGACCAGGGACAGTTTTCCAGACTCTGGAACTCAGCTCTGAGGCACTGGCCGCCTGCTCCCAACAGGAACACCCACAACAATCCCAGGGAGCAAAGACAGTGGCCCGAACTGGGCAGGCGAAGTGGGGACAGAGCCTGGGACACACAGGAGGGTGGGAAGAAAACAAGGAGACATGTGGCCGCAGGGAGTTTAGGTTCCAGGTGGTGTGTGTGTGTGTGTGTGTGTGTGTGTGTGTGTGTGTGTGTCCGAGAACACGGACAATAATCACCTAGACAAACTTGCATTCGGGGAGATCAGCACCTCAGGAAAAAGTACTGTAGGGAAGGGCACACAAACTTCCAGCCCTGCCTGAGAAGACGAATTCCGAGCAGGGTAGAGAGGGACAGCTGGGATGAGAGGGGCAGCTGTGCAAAGGCCCTGTGGTGGGAGAGACCAAGGGGGTCATGAGGCAGAAACTGGCAAAGGCAGATGGTGACACAGAAGTAGTTCTGCTCTGATGGTGCTGTGGCTGAGTGACTTTGGGGGCACACCCAGGTGCAGATTTGGGGTAAAAGGAGCAGTAAGAAGATAGGATCATTCAAGAATGAGCGGTGACAGAACAACTAAGCCCGTGAGCCACAACTACTGAGCCCGTGTGCCACAACTACTGAAGCCCACATGCCTAGAGCCCATGCTCCGCAACAAGAGAAGCCACCACAATGAAAAGCCCACGCACTAAAACCAAGAGTAGACACTGCTCGCCACAACTAGAGAAAACCCGTGCCCATCAATGAAGACCCAACGCAGCCAAATAAATAATAAATAAATCTTAAAAAAAAAAAAAAAGAATGAGTGGTGAGAAAGGGGTCACCTGGGAAAGGGTCAGGCTGGAAGGATCCTGCAAAGGCCCCTGGAGAAGAACCAGGCGCGGGGAGAGCGTGGGGCTGAAGCAGCCAGAGGGGACCCGGAGCCAACAACTAGGAGAGGCTGTGGGGGTGACGACACCTTTGGTGGGGTAGGATGTGCGCTGTGACCCAGCAGGCCAGGGTCAGGAGTGTTCACTGCAGCTGTCAACAGCTCAGTGTCCACGCTGGGGGCTGGGGGGGCTATTTTGAGGAGAGCTCACCACAAAAGAAAGGATGTGGAGCTGCGGGGGACATCCCTAGGAGAAGATGCTTCCAACACAAGGCCAGGGCAGGGGGCAGGTTCCCGAAAAGCCCCTGGCACGTGTGCACGGAGACCCCAGCTGTTTCTGATTCTGAGTGATCTTTCCTCCTTCACACTGTTCTGTACTGCTTGAGTCTTTAAACTGTGCATTTACATCTTTTGCAAAAAGCAAAGTTTTGAGGGTTTTTCTGTTTTGTTTTGTTTTGTTTTTTAACGCTGCGGCGGTCAAGTAAAGCAAGGGCTGACTTGGGGTGGACCGCAGACGGGTAAACGGGTAAACGGAGGCTGCAGGGAAGCGGGACGCGAGACAGATGGAGGAGGTGGAAGGGCAGGAAGTGGCGAGGATGCAGAAGCAGAAGAAAGGCGCCCTAAGCACCGGTGCCGGGCAGGGGGCCGCGCGGCAAGGACGACACGTCCCGGGGTCCCCGGCCCTCCGAGCCTCCCACCGGCCTTTTCGGGCGCTCCTCCCGCGCCGCGCCGCACCGCGCCGCACTCACCCAGGGGCGTGACCCTGATCTCGGGCATCCTGTCGGGCGCGCTCAGCGAGCCGGCGGGACCACTACTGCCTCACGAAACCCGGGCGCCTGCGTCCCGGAGCCCGCCATGCGCTTCCGACTCGCGGCGACGCACTGCGCAAGCGCAACCCCAAAGGCGCCAGCTTCCGGCGCGCCCGACGGAAACTCGGACCCGCGCATCGGACCTTCTGATTGGGCGGCCGGCAGCCAATCCCGGGCGGTGGGTCAGTGGCCGGGGGCGGGGCCGCGGCCTCCACTGCGGCTGCGCGGGGCAGGTGAGGGGCGGCGTTGCAGGTGAGCCGGACGCGGTGGGATCGAGCTGGCGCTGAGGAAACCCACCCCAACCGAACCGGACGTGGGAGGGGGCGGCCGAGGACCCGACTCCCGCGCTGGCCCGGACCCCGGGCCCCTGAGCCATCCCTGGGCCTCAGCTGGAGCAGGACCCACCCGAGTCCCGGATCCCACCTCGGCGCCACCCGGAGCCCCCTTAGCAGGCGAGACTGGGGCTGTGGTGCCGGAGGGTTGCCCCCTTTTTCCTGGGGTCCTTCAGCTTGCTGTCAGCCACAGGGCTGCGGTGCTCAGGCCGGCCTCAGGACGAGCCCTGACCTTGGGACCGTGGACTGCCCCTGGGGGAGCCTTGGCGGTGCCCTGCATCACCTTCCCAGAGCTGGCAGGCTGCCCGCCCCCGGCCGCGCCGCCCCTGCCCTTCCTGTTTTTTCCAAGCTCTGAAAGGCTGCTGGCACCTCCTGTTGGCTGCTGGCTCAGGTTCTGGGCAGGAAGGCCAGGCCCACAGGATGTCTGGTGACCAGGAAGGTAGCCCTGAGGGCCTCAGAGGCCATCTGCTCGGTGGACAGAAGACTGAGGGCCTGAGAGAGGGGAGGGGTGTTCTAGAAACCTCCGGAGTGTTATCTTCCTGAGTCCAGGCCCGGCTGTCCCCCACACCTGAAGACAGGGTGAGCTCACCTCTGGGCACTCCACCCAGTGCCAGGCATGCGGCCAAGCCGTGGGGCCTGCAGGGCCTCAGCAGCACCTACTGGGCCCCATCAGATGCTCCCAGCAGCCTGGGTGGTGGGCAGGGGAGGGTGTGCGGGCCCGTTTTCCCCAAAGATGTGGGACAGGATCTTAGAACAGTGCACGATTTGCCCGCACAGTGGAAGGCAGACCCTGCCCAGGCACACCAGTGTGCTCTCCTGGCTGAGCTCTCACCACACACCTCGGGCGACCGGGCTCCCACAGTGCTCCCAGCACCAAGAGCACAGGAACCCCCATGCCCAAAGGGGTGAGAGCTTGTCCTGGGCATGAGGTGAGACACAGCTCAGTCCCCAGGGCCTGTCAGAGCCACACTGCAGTGCAGGCCCCAGGCACCCAGGGAGGCAGGGGCTGAGGTGCCCAGCGACACCCACTAACGCTTGGGCACTTGGGTGTTTGTGGAGTGACTATATGAATGCCAGAATCCAGAGCAGGCCTCTGGCCTGGGGCACTTCTGGACTCCCTGGGGCTGGGGGAGGGCCTGTGGCTGTCTTCAGAGCGTGAGAAAACCTGTGTGTGCTCCAGCTGCCCTTCTGTGTGCGACGGGTACAGTTACAGTAGGAGTGAGAAGACTGGTGTCTGTCCATCTGTCGGCAAATGCTGACCCCGCAGCCTCTGCCCTGTGTGTTGCGATGCAGCTTCAAGCAAGGAAGGGCGTGGCCCTCCAGCCTCAGCCCACAGTCTGTCTCTCCACGGTGCTTATCCTTTTACCTACTGTGTTGAACTTCCTGTCTTTGCTATTATCACACACACACACACCTGCCACTAGGATGTTGCCTCAGCAGGGCCAGGCTGTCGGTCTCACTCACAGTGCACTGGAATGGGTGCCTGGCTCTGGGTGGGGACTCAGCAAATACTTCTCCAGTTAGTAGGAACAGACATACACTCAAGAGAGACAGACTATAAACCAGCAAGGAAACCTGAGCAGAGACGCCTCCCGCGAGTGAGACGTGGCAGTGGTTTGACAAGCCTGAGCGTCGGGGGGCCGTGCTAAGAGCCGGGCCAGGCCTGTGTGTCTGCGAGTGTGTGACCCGAGCAGAGCGAGGTGGGCTCCTGGGGAGGAGGGGCTGGCCTGGGGATGGGGGTTATTGTGGGCTTTCACTGGGGAGCAGCAGCAGCCCAGCTGTTTCTTTCCAGCTGCCCCTGCCCTCCCTCCCCGAAATAATGACCGAAGGAGGGAGCCTCCTCACCAGGAGACAACCCACAGCCTGACTCCCGGTGTGTTTCAGTTCCTGTTGAAATGGATGACTTGGAGTCAGAGTTTAATCTGAAAGTTGTCCTGCTCAGTTTCAAGCAGTGTCTCAACGAGAAGGAAGAGGTGCTGCTGGACCACTACCTCGCCAGCTGGAGGGGGCTGGTCAGGTGCGTGCGAGGGCCTTTCCTGGCCACGTGTCCCACTGCGTCCCGCTGGCACTCGTAGTCACCTGCCGGCCCGGTGCTGGTCAGCTGTCCTCACTAGCGGCCCAGAAGGTGGGGGGTGCTCTCCCCCGCACCCCCAGCTGAGCGCCCGCCTCCCTTGCGCAGGTTCCTGAACAGCCTGGGCACCATCTTCTCGTTCATCTCCAAGGATGTGGTGGCGAAGCTGCAGATCATGGAGCAGCTGTGCGGTGGCCCCCAGCAGGAGCACTATAGCACCCTGCAGGCCATGGTGGCCTACGAGGTGGGCAGCCAGCTGGTGGACCTGGAGAGGCGCTCCCGCCACCCCGACTCGGGCTGCCGGACAGTGCTGCGGCTGCACCGCGCCCTGCACTGGCTGCAGCTCTTCCTGGAGGGCATCCGCACCAGCCCTGAGGACGCGCGCACTGCCGCGCTCTGCACTGACTCTTACAATGCCTCGCTGGCCGCCTACCACCCTTGGATCATCCGCCGCGCCGTTACCGTGGCCTTCTGTGCACTGCCCACACGCAAGGTCTTCCTGGAGACCATGAACGTGGGGTCCCCCGAGCAGGCCGTGGAGATGCTGGGCGAGGCCCTGCCCTTCATCGAACGCGTCTACGACATCTCCCAGAGGCTGTACGCCGAGCACGCCCTGCTGGACCTACCCTAGGGGCTGGCAGGCCCAGGTGGGGTGGGCTTCCCCTAATCCAGAGCTGAGTGGGGGCAGCCGGGACCCATCAGTCCCACCGTGGAACTTTCTGGGTCCCCCTGTGAGCTGAGCTCGTCGGGAGCCATTCAGAGCATCCAGCCGCTGCAGACAGGCTTCACGGAGAAGGCAGACGCTGGCCGTCTGCTCCACGCCCGGCCTCTCCTTTGCCTGGGCATCTCATCTTTACTCTCAGCTAAGTTACACTCATGTCCAGTCAGGCCTCTCCCGGGTGGATGAGGTGCAGGAAGCAGTCAGTGGGGGTCAGGATTAGTGTTCATGGAAAAGCTGCCCCTGCCGGGGAGTCGTGGGGCGCAGGACGCAGTGTCTGCCCAGCTGGGCTGCCTTGGGCCCCTCTGTAACGGCTGGCTGTCCCCAGGACAGGGAGAGAGTCCTGGGCAGGGGTCAGCACTGCAGGCTTTCCCCCCGCCCCTCGCCTCCTCAGCCAGGGGCCCACGTGTCCTCAGCAGTGACAGCAGGACCTGAAGCCCTGAGGGAAGGACTGCCCTGCTGCCACTGCCCTGCACACGTGTCAGCCGCCGCCTGGGGCCTAGAGTCTGCACAGCACAGCCTGAGAACCCCCAGGATCCCAGGACTCCTCTGGGCCAGTGCTGGCTTCTCCCTCCCCAGCATCCAGCGAGATGCTGTGCTCCCTCTTCCCTGCCCCTTACTTCTCCATCCCCCGTGGAGCTCAGGAGTCCCAGGATGACATAGCACAAGGGAGGGGGCCTCGACCGCTTTGCCTCAGTGACAGGCTGGCAGGTGGCCACACCCATCCCAGCCATCACCCAGTGCTTGGGGGCCTGGCCCCACCCACTGCCTCTTCACTGTGAGGCCAGGACCTCAGGTGCCAAGGGGACATTATTCACCGTGCAGCAAATGTACATAAGTGCAAGCCTTCAGGTACCCTTAGAAGCTGTAATACGGGTGATGGCTTTTCCAAAATAAATAAACTGCACTTAGCAGAACTGCTGCTCTCCAGGACGGGGGTGTTGGGTGTGCCAGGTACCTGCTCCCAGGCAGTCAGGGCCGTGTCAACCACAGGGACGTGAGGTATGCCCCGGCCAGTGCTGGGGTCCTGCCCGTCTCTGTGCAAGCTTTAGCCCTGCCGAACCCCATCTGTTGCCAAGGTCCACATTATCCCCACTTTAGAGGTGAAACAACTGAGTCACAGAATCACCTAAGTGGCTGAGTTGGAAACGCAGGTCTGAGGCCAGCCACACACCGTGTAGAGAGAAGGAAATTTGCCTGGACTGCAGCCAGTGGAGGGGGGCTGCTCACGCCATGGCAGTGGCCTGGACAGAAGGAGGATGCCTGTCAGGGAGGGTCCTCTCAGACGCTGCACCAAAGCCAGCACTGAATAGCAGTGCCCAACACAAGCCACCTCCAAGTCCCCACACCCAGCGGGGGACCAGAGCCTGGTGTGCCTGCAAAGGCCAGTGACTGAGGGAACAGCCTGGGATTCCCCCGGGCCAGACAGTGAGGGCTGCACGTGTGTGCACGTGTGCATGCAATGGTGCAGGTGCAGGCCCTGTGCATGCGTGTAGCGTGTGTGCTGTGCCATGTGTGCGTGCCCCACAGGGCAGTGGAGACAGGCAAGGACTGGATCCCTAGACCACGTCCCATAAATGTCTGCCGGGCCCCACCGCCATACCCCAGGGCCATCGCTAGCCTCCCCCAGCTCCTCTGGGTGCCTGCAGCCTGGTGTCAGTGAGGCCCCCAGCCCCAGACTGGGGGAGACGGGTCCTCAGGCACCCAGAGGCTAAGCGGGAGCTGCTGGCCTGGCCCCCAGGCCCCTGGCACACCCTGGGGCTGACCTGGCTGCAGCAGCCTGCTTGGTTACAGCATTTCCTCCCTCGCTTGCATGCCGCTCCTCGGGCCCAGCTGTGAGCCTGGCCCGCGCAGGCAGGGCCCAGGCCGGTGTGAGCACGGCTAGCCACGGGGCCCCGCAGCTTCTAGGCCTTAGAGCCTCAAGGTGCACTGTCCCCAGGCAGGCCGAGAGCCCACGGCCTCCCCCTCGGGACCCTCCCCACCCTAGCCACGGGGTGGGAGCGGGCCATCCGGCCACCCACTGTCCTCCTGGCTGGCCTGCAGGGCTGTGGGACACACACCCCCAGGCTGCCCCTGGGCCTGCCGAGGGAGCCACCCCTGCAGTCTCCCACCCCGACTGCCGACAGTGCCTCCCCAGGGCTGGAGGGAGTGTTTCTGTGCCCACTCCCTGGGGCATTGGCACCTCCAAGCCTGTCTCACAGGCAGCCAGAGAATCCAGGCCCCTCTGGCAGACGGGTACAGGGTGACCCCTCTCCAGGAATAGGTGGGTACCAGGGGCTTGGGCACAGGCAGGTAGCAAGGTCACAGTCAGCGGCTGCCCAAAGCCTGCCTGCCCGGGTCACTGTCAGCCAGAGAGCCTAGTGCTGGCATCAGGATGAGTCCAATGTGAACACACCTGTGGGGCCCAGGAGATGGAGGACATCTCCAGGGCCCCGAGCTGGCAGGTGAGGACAGGCAAGCGCTTTGCTAAACAAATCGTCTGCCCCTCCGCGCCCCGACTCCCCATATCTGGCGCCCTGGTCAGTCTGCCCACTTGCTGTCCCTGCTGGAAGCTGCCACCTGCCATGCCAGGCCTGGCTCTCCTGGGCCTCGCGGCTGTCCTGGGCGTCGGGGCAGGGGCCCCGCTGTGCCTGTCCCGGCAGCTCAGCTGGCCAGGGGACTACGTGCTGGGGGGCTCTGCCCCCCTGGGCTCAGCTGAGGATGCTCTCGTCCCCTGGGCTGCTCTGGGCGCTGGCCACGACGATGGCCATGGAGAAGATCAACAGCGGGTCCACCCTGATCCCCGGGGCTGCGCCTGGGCTACAACTTCTTCGACACGTGCTGGGAGCCCGTGGTCGCCGTGAAGCCCAGCTTGGTGCTCATGGCCAAGGCCGGCAGCTGCAGCGTCGCCGCCTACTGCGATTATATGCAGTACCAGCCCCACGTGCTGGCCATCATCGGGCCCCACTCCTTCGAGGTCGCCCTGGTCACCAGCTTCTTCCTCATGCCGCACGTGCACCCCCCAGCCCGCGTCCCCCCTCCTGCCCGCCTCGGGAGCCCCTGCGTCAGGAGCTGCCTTGGACCCGCAGGTCAGCTACGGCGCCAGCACGGACTGGCTGAGCAGCCGTGAGACGTTCCCGTCCTTCCTCCACACGGTGCCCAGCGACGCGGGCAGGTGGCGGCCGTGGTGGAGCTGCTGCGGGAGCTGCACTGGAGCTGGGTGGCCGCCGTGGGCAGCGAAGACGAGTACAGCTGGCAGGGCCTGTGCCTCTTCTCCGGCCTGGCCGACGCCAAGGGCACTTGCATCGCGCGCGAGGGCCGGGTGCCACTGCCCAGAGCCGGCAGCCCGCGGCTGGGCTCCGTGCAGGGCCTGCCACGCCGGGTGAACCAGAGCAGCGCGCAGGTGGTGAGGTGTTCTCTGCCTGCGCTGCCCGCACCCTCTTCAGCTACAGCATCCGCTACAGGCTCTCGCCCAAGATGTGGGTGGCCAGCGAGGCCTGGCTGCCCTCAAACCTGGTCATGACGCTGCCCAGCATGGACCGGGTGGGCACCGTGCTCGGCGTCCCGCGTCAGGGCGCCCAGATGCCCGAGTTCCCGTCCTACGTGCAGACGTGCCTGGCCCTGGCCGCGGACCCCGCCTACTGCGCCTCGCTGGACGCAGGGCAGCCAGGCCTGGAGGAGCACGTGGTGGGGCCGCGCTGCCCCCAGTGTGACTGCATCACCCTGGAGAACGTGACTGACGGACTGCTGCACCGCCAGACCTTCGTGCCCTCGCAGCCGTGTACAGCTTGGCCCAGGCGCTCCATAACACGCTGCTCTGCGACACCTCGGGCTGCCCTGTGCGGGAGCCCGTGCGGCCCTGGCAGGTGAGGGCACGGGAGCTGTGCCACCAGCGCCACCAGGGAGGAGGGACAGTGGGAGCAGGTCTGGGCTGGGGGGGCTCCCCGCCCCCCCGCCCACCCCCCGCCAGCACCCGGAGAACACGCACAACCTGAGCCTGCGGTTTGACACCAACGGGAACGTGGACGTGAATCATGACCTGAAGCTGTGGGTACGGTGGGACCGGACGCCCACACTGCGCACCGTGGGCACCTTCAATGGCAGCCTGCAGCTCTGGCACTCCCAGGTGAGGTGGCACGCGCAGGGAAACCAGGTGAGCGCCAGCCCTGCCTGAGGGAGCGGGGCGGCCCCCAGGGCTCGGGCAGCTGCAGCCAGCCGTGCGGAGCCTGAGCCCCGGGGCCCGTGCCAGGAGCCCGTGCCCGGAGCCCGTGCCCCAGTGCTCGTGGCAGTGCAAGGAGGGCCAGGTACACCGCGTTAAGGGCTTCCACTCCTGCTGTTACGACGGTACCGACTGCAAAGCAGGCAACTACCAGCGCAACCCAGGTGAGCCCTCCGGGGGGCCTTCCCACGCTGTCGCACGAGCGAGGGAGGGTCCCCGCAGGGTCGGGGACACAGGCCTGGCTCTGAGGCCAGAGGCCGTGGCAGGGGCGAGGCTGGGGGAAGCCGACGGCCCCCAGCACCCCCCTCTCCTCCCCCTGCCCTCTGCAGCAAGTGTGACCAGGACCACAGGTCCCCGGACTGGAGCACCGGTGCCTCCCCCGCCGGCCCAAGTTCCTGGGGCTGCTTCTGCTCTGGGCCCGGCTCTGGGCCTGGTGCTGGCAGCCCTGGGACTCTTCATCTGGCGCCGGCACAGCCCATGGTTCAGGCCTCGGGTGGGGGGCCACAGGCCTGCTCTGCCTGGGCCTCGTCTGCCTCAGCGTCCTCCTGTTTCCCGGCCGGCCCAGCCCTGCCAGCTGCCTGGCCCAGCCGCCGCTGCACCACCTCCTGCTCACCGGCTGCTGGAGCACACCCTTCCTGCAGGCGGCTGAGATCTTCGTGGGGTCAGAGCTGCAGCCGAGCTGGGCAGACCGGCTTTGCAGCCGCCTGTGGGGTGCTGGCTGGTATCTTCCCGCCGGAGGTGCCGACAGGCTGGCAAGTGCCGCCCACGGAGGCGCTGGTGCACTGCCACGTGCGCTCCTGGGTCAGCTTCGGCCTGGTGCACGCCACCAACGCCACGCTGGCTTTCCTCTGCTTCCTGGGCACCTTCCCAGTAAAGAGCCAGCCCGGGGGCTACAACGGTGCCTGCGGCCTGACCTCTGCCATGCTGGTCTACTTCATCACCTGGGTCTCCTTCGTCCCCCTTTGCCGACGTGCACGCGGTCTCCCCGCCTGCCGTGCAGATGGGCGCCATCCTCTTCTGTGTGCTGGGCATCCTGGGCACCTCCCACCTGCCTAAGTGCTACCTGCTGCTGTGGCGGCCGGACCTCAACACCCCTGAGTTCTTCCTGGGAGGGGATCCTGGCGATGCCAGAGGGCGAGGCAGCAGTGGGGGCGGGGAGGAGACTCAGGGAGAAAACAAGCGACCCCTGACCCAGTGACCTCACCCCAGTGAACTCATACCTAGTCAAGGTGCCCCCAGACCAAGTCCATATGCAGCAACCTACAGACTATGCCCCAACTCCGCTGTGACTCCCCAGCCCTACATTCTGCTGACCTTGACCCCACAGTGACCTCCAGAGTGCATAAGGGGCCTCAGCTCCGTGGGATCTCAACCCCTGGGGCCCCAGAGGCAGGCTCTGTCCCTGCCCCAGCCAAGCCCTGGCCTGCACAGGTGACCCAGCGCCACTGTTCCAGACAGAAGCCCATGGAGGCTTCCTCGGGGCCCCCCGTAGCCCAGGCTGAGCGCACAGGAAAGCCCCCAGCCAAACCATGTGAAGGCAAAGCTGGATACCACTTGCCTGGCTGGGCCCAGTCTGGGGCCCCCACCCAGCATCCTGTCCAAGAATCGTAAGAGTGGGAGGTTGGTGGGTGCGGTGGGGCTTTCTTGACCCCTCTGCAGGGGTGTGTGCCTGACTGTGGGCCTCAGTGCAGGGCAGAGACCCGCTCAGGAAGGAGGGGGCACCCAGCTTCCTTCTCTCCCTGGCCAGCGAGCCAGTAGAATGTGGTCAGTCCCCTCCAGCACCGCGGACAGAGCCCGGCCAGGGTCGGGGGTCAGCACCAAGCCCAGCACCAGCCGCAAGGACGACCCACCCCACCCCACCCCACCCCACCCTCCACCCCCCGCACCCCCCACCGGAGCCAGGAGCCAGCACCACAGACAGAAGACCGCCCGCCAGGACTGCTGCGGCCAGGGCCTTGTCGCTGAGCTGGCACCCAGAGGACAGCACCTAGCCAGTCCTGGGTCAGCTCTCGGACGGACCCTGGGGAAGCTGACCCGGCCCCTGCACCCCAATCTCCTAAAGTGGTTAAAAAGAGACACAGATCACACGTCGGTCCCATAAAATTAAATGCTTTTTAGTGTTTAAAATAGCATTTACACAGAAGCAGCTCTATTAACTACCTGGACGACGCTCCAGCTCCACACAGTATCTGCAGTGCAGACATGTGCAGGCCAGCGACGCTGGACGGAGGGAGCAGCGTGCGTGCGTGCGTGTGTGCGTGCGTGGGCGGCCACCCCAGGACCGCGGGGAGGGGCGAACTGGCCACGCCCTCTGCCCCAGACCCCGCCCTGGCAGCAGCTGTGTGCATCTGTGGCCCTTGCCCTCAGTGTCACCTTCCCTCTCCTGCCATCTCTCCCTCACCGTTCTCCCGCACACCTTCAGACACACCGTGTGTCCCTGCGGGGTGGGGGTGAACACATGAAACTCTGCTCCAGTGGCTGGGAGTGGGGGACAGCTGACTTGGCCGCCACCCCGTGGAGCACACAGACCAGGCAATAAATAAATAAATTAGATCCCTACCCTGGGCAGCCAGAGAGAGGCCTCGGGGCTAGGACCCTACCCCCGAGAGGGCCCCCCACCCCGGCCTGGGCGGGATGGGGGGTGGGGCCTGTGAACCGGGTGAAGAGGGGGGCCCAGGCCTAGCGGCCACCTCTCAGCTCAACCTGAGGCCCCGTGCACAGCACTGTGGGCAAGTGCGGGTCCCTGAGGCACACGCCAAGGCGGGCAGGTCAGACCTGCCTGAGCACAGGGAGATGGAGGCCCCCCCACCAGGGTCTGCACAGACACAGCTGCTCTGGCCAGGAGGACGGGCTGCCATCCAGGTTACGGTGGCCTGGCCTACCCTCAGCCCCTCTCCTCCAGCCTGCTGCCACTCTGGCCAGGCCCAGACCCCATGGCACGAAGCACAGGCTGGTCTGGCCCAGGAAGGCCACGAAGGCCACACAAGCTCCAGGTGCAGCCCCTCCTGCAGGGGCAGCAGGACCACTGGCTGGAAGCAGTGGCCAGGCCGGAAGCACTCTCTCCTTGGTCACATGATATCGACAAAGAACTCACAGGGGTTCCCCATGGCCTTCTGGAAGGACTGGCGGCTGCCTGTCAGCTCTGGGGGGACAGCGGCCAGCTCCCGGACAGGCGGCCCCCCAGGCGGCCCGCCCACCACCGAGTACGCCTTTGTCAGGGGGTGCAGCGGGGGGAGCCCTGGGGCGGCGGCCGAGGCCTGGCTGCGCGGGCTGCTGCCACGGCTGAGCTGGCCAGCAGGACGCTCCCGCCAGCCGCCGCTGCCCACCCCGCTTGGCACTGTGTGGTCCGACTCGCTGCCACTGCCCCCAGCTCCAGCCGACCGGCTCTCCTTCTCGCGCCCCAGGGCCCGACGGCTGCTCCCGCCAGCGCTCCGGGTGGACCCACTGCTTTTGCTTCCTGGGGTCAAGAAGGGGGGAGAGGAATGGGACGGTCAGTGCCGGGCCTTGCCTCTTCCAAGATGGCCGGCCATTGCGAGGACAACCAGGGGCAGAGCCTGGTGGTCCTGAGCCGGGGTGCAGGTGGAGGGGGGAGCCATGCAGACACAAGGGCTGGGCCGGCCCCGCCCAGGAAAGCAAGAGCAGCTGCAGCAGGCCGGGGGGGGGGGGGCGCGGGGGGGCAGTGGCAGACAGGCAGGGACACCAGGGCCAGCTCAGTGCCCCCACTCCTCACCCCAGTGCCTGGACCGAGGGCCTGGTCTTGCAGCTGAGAAACCGAGGCCCAGAGAAGGCCGTGTGTGCTTGGCGCACCTGCCGGCCATCTTGGGCTCCCCACCCAAGACCCGCCTTTCGTCTGACCCTGGAGCCCTGGCTGGCCACTCGGCTCAGCCCCTCCTCGGCTCAGGAAGTGTCGGGAACCTGAAGACGCCCACTGGCTGGGGATGTGCCGGGAGGGACGCCGGGCAGGACCCTGGCTTACCGGCCCCGAGGGTCCGTTCCGCTAGTCCTTCAGTCTAAGGCTTGCCCAGCACAAAGCAAGGGATAGATGAGTTACAGAGCAGGCCCGGCTGGGCACCCACACCCTGCTACCAGGGTGTGACCCCACCGGCTGGGCCTGTCCAGGGTCCACAGGTGCCCAACACGGCTTCCCCTCAGACACCACTATCCTCCGATCCACTCTCCTGTCTCCCCGTCCCTTTCTGGGTCCACCGGGCCAGCCACCAGACCTCTCCCCAGACGCTGGGGGCACGGGCCCATGGACCTCACTGACCCCACTGAGCCTCGGGACACTTCCAACAGGTCCCCTCCTCAGGGACACCCCAAGCTTCCCGCTCAGCTGCCCCACACATCCCAGCATCGGGCTGCGCCGTCTATGAAACTGTCACCTCCGGCTGCAGGTGGAAGGCGGAAGTCTCTGTCCTCCACTGTGTCCTGGGGTCCCCATGCCACTCCCCCACCCGGGCCACCACACCCCGACGCCCCCATCCTTCCCACACCACCTCTGGCCTCTGCCACGGCTGGAGCACCGGCCCCCACACGCAACCCCTGAAGCCTCCGGGTTCTTCTCTCTGGCCCCTCTTCGACCACTCGCCCCTTCTAGAAGGAGCCACCCAGGGCCCAAGCACAGAGCGGATGGGAGCGCACAGGGTGGAGGAACCGGCACACAGGGCAGAGCTAGGCGGTGGGGAAGGTGTGGCGGCCGGGCGGGAGGCCCTCACCTTCACTCTGCTGACTGCCAGCACTGCCGCTGCCGTAGCCGAAGCCGGGGTCCTGGTACGCGGGCGGGAAGCAGGGCGGGGGCCCCGGGTACTGGTAGGGGTAGCCCTGCCCCAGGGGCCAGGGGGCGGCCGGGTGGGGCAGCGGGGCCAGCGTGTCCTGATCCGAGGCCCCGCTGGAGCCGCTGTTGAGGTTCAGCGCCGCGAAGTCTGCGAAGGGGTAGGCGGGGGTGAGGGGGGTGGGTGGCGCGGGGCGGGGGTGGGCGCGGGGCGGGGTGGGCGGGCCCTCTGGGGACCCCGCCCCGCAGCCCCTACTCACTGCTGCACAGGTCCCCGAAGACGTAGTAGCACTGCTCGGAGAAGGTGATCTTGTTCACCGTGTGCCGCAGGAAGCCGCGCTTCAGCATGCTGCTGGCGTACCTGCGCGCCTCCCGCCGCTCACGGAAGCCCTCCAGGTGCGTGTACAGCCAGTCCACCACGTCCGCCCCTGGTGTGATGGGTGGCCGTCAGGCAGGGGCCCGGGGCCGCCCCGCCCCGCCCCCTCTGCTGGCCGTGGGACCCTCACCAATGACGGCGTTGGCGATGGTGATCTTGAGCCACATGCGGTCGCGGATCTCCAGGCCTGAGTCCGGCAGCTGCATGACCCGGACGACAGCGCCCATGTCACTCTTCACCGTCAGCGGCACCTCCTCCAGCTCTGCAAGGCACGGCCTCCTCCTCAGCCCGAGTGGCTGACAGACAGGGCGGGGGTCAGAATGGACCCCAGGCCCCACCTGCCGCACCCCCTCAGAGACCAGACTGCTGGCCCAGTGACTGGGGGGTCCAGCCCCACTGCTTGACAGCTCCGAGGGTCAGGGAGCCGGCACATGGGGGTGGGCGGGGGCTGGACCTTCGTCGCCTACCCTGCAGGCGCTTCATCAGAATCTGGGGTCCAACCAGGACGAGGACCCCACGGGCGGAGATCGGGCCTCTTCAACCCCCTCCCCCGCGAGCTCGGGGCTATTAGTCATGTTAGTGGCAGGAAAGCCAGGTGAGGGCCCTGCTCAGACAGCCGCCCCTCCCCGCCCCGCCCCGCCCCGCAGGCAGACCCCTGGGCTGGCCGGGGCCCCTCCAGGCATCTTCCATCTCCACCACGTGAACAGAGGCTGGGAGGAGGGCAGAGCCCTGTGGGCGCTGCATCTGACTGCCGGACCCTGGCATGGGCTGGGCCTTGGGTGCAACCGACCATCCCCATCCGGGGCGCCGCGGCCAGGCCCTCGCCTGGGGCCTCAGTTCCCTGGTCTCGTGAGCCACCACTTACGCGGAGCGCCGGGCACCGAGCTGGTTAGTGAGGAGGTGCTGGTGCGCGTGACGGCGCTGGAGCAGGGGCTCGTACCGTAGCGGGGCAGGGCTCCGGTCAGCGCCGCCGTGTGCGACAGCCAGGCGGCCGGGTCAATGGGCCGAACGGGGTCAGCTGGGCGGCCACCGCGCGGCAACAGACGGACGGACGGACGGACGGCGGGAGAGAGAGCAGAGCACAGGGGCGCAGAGGAGAGAGGACCTTCAGGCCGCGCTGGGCACCCCCCGCCCCCGCCCCGCTGGCCCCGTGGGGTCACTCACCCCTCGGGATGGTGAAGTAGCTGCGGGGCGTCGGGTCCCAGCACTTGGCCACAGTGAGGCTGATGGGCCTGCGGGGAGGGCGGGTCACACGGCGAGGCCCCGGGGGGACCCCCCAACTCTCAGCCCCTGCCCCGCCCGCCCCGCGCCTCACCCTGTCTGGGACACGATCTCCCGCAGGACCCGCACCGCGTCGTCGTTGCTCATGTTCTCAAAGTTGACGTCGTTCACCTGGGGACGAGGGGTCAGCGCGGTGTGTGCGGGTGCCGGCCCCCCGGCCCCCCAGTGGCTCCCCCGGCCCCGCACCTGCAGCAGCATGTCACCCGGCTCGATGCGGCCGTCGGCAGCCACGGCGCCGCCCTTCATGATGGAGCCGATGTAGATGCCGCCGTCGCCGCGGTCATTGCTCTGGCCCACGATGCTGATGCCCAGGAAGTGGTGCCTCTCTGCAGAGAGGGGGGGTGAGCAGGTGCCCCCCACCCGAGGACCCCCGTGCCAGGCCCGAGGACCTGCCCCGCCGAGGCCTCACCCATGTTGAGCGTGACGGTGATGATATTCAGGGACATGGTGGAGTCCGTGATGCTGCTGAAGGAGGAGGCCTGCGGGGGGCGCCAGGTGAGGGGCTGCGGGTGGGACCGCGGCTGGGACCCACCTGCCCGCTCGGGCCTCCACACCTACCCGGTCTGTCTGCCGCAGGCGCTGCTTCCGCCGCCGGCGCTTGTGCTTCCGGATGAGCCGGGAGGAGGTGCTCTGCTCCGTGGAGCTGCTCAGCCTGGCGGGGTCGGGGCGTGGGGGGTGGGGGGTGGGGGGTGGGGGTGGGGGCGGTCGGCGCAGAGTCAGGGCCTGGCCACCCCTCCCCCACGCAGCAGAGGAAACTGAGGCCAGAGGGGCGGGGGCGGGGCCAGACCTGGGGAAAGCCGCCCCCGCAAGACAGCGAGCCACCAGCAGGGCCCCCTGCCCACACGTGCACATGCACGCGGACACACCCTGCGCACACGCCCCGCCCCGCTGCGCACCCCAGCCCTCGCCCACCGGCTGGTGTTGTCGTCCTCCTCCGAGTCGATGAAGCTGCTGGACTCAAGTTCACTGCTCAGCACGGTGGACGCGCTGTCGGGGGGCAGCCCTAGGTCCCGCCGCCGGTCCCCCCTTGGGTGCCCGTTGGTCCGGGCGGCTATGGGGACAGCAGGGAGGGGGGCTGGTTGTGGGGTCCCCTGGAGGTCACGGGCGGCCCTGCAGCCTAGAGCACCTGTTGACCTGGGAGCTGGCAGGGTGACCGCTGGGTTGCTGGGGGGGCCACTAGGGTCCTGGAACCTCTGCCAAGGGACCCCCGCTGGACAGGGCAGTACCTGGGGGTCAGCAGGGGCTTGGGGCGCCCATGGGGTCCCGGGGAGGTCAAGGGTGTGGCCTCGTTACCCTCCTCGCGGTTCCGGCGTCGGGCTCGCTCCCGCCGGTGGCTGACCAGGGACTCCGTGCCGGTCTCGTTGTCCATCCCATCTCGGCTGCCGGCCACATTCGGGCTGTGCCGACGAGGGGGGCTGGGCTGGGGCGGCCGGGCCACTCACGCCTCGAACGCCCTCTCAGCTTCTCTGCTGCCCTCGTCTGGTGGGACCCCGACTCCAGCAGGGGCCCCCATCCACCCGCTGGCCCACTCCAGGCCTCTCCGCCCGCCCCTCCTCTGCTGACCAGCGCCTACTGACCGTGGGTCCCTGCTCAGGGACCTGCCCCTCCCCACCCCTAAGAGGCCTGGCAGGACACAGGCCCCTCAGAACCACTGGGCTCAGCGCCACCCCTCAGAGTCCTTACTGGAAGGAGGGGGGCCGGGAGTCCCCGATGCCGCCTGTCCGCTCGAGAGGCGGAGGCAGGTCTGCGTGGCCGTCAGTGCCCTGAGACCCTGCATCCGAGTGTGTGCCCTCAGCCAGGACCAGCTGCGGAGGAGAGCAGGGCTCAGGGACCGGCTTCCAGGCGAGCCTTGGCAGGGCACCGGGGCACAGGTGACCAGCCTCCTCCACTCCCACCAGCCCAGGGCCCTCTGCCAGCACCCCGTGGACTCACCCAGGAGACCACGCGGCCGTTGAAGCAGGGCAGCCTAGCATTGTCGTCGGAGATCTCCTCCTTCACAACCCTGCAGGCAGATGCAGCCGTGAGGCCACTGCAGTGGGGCCCAGCCCAGCACTGGGCTCTGGACGAGGGGCCCCAGCTTGTCTGGGGTGCAGGCCACACGGGGCGTCCAGCCACACGCGCAGATGTCAGCCTGTGCGGATGCCCGCACCCGGCACCTCCCTTCCCAGGAACCTTTACCACCCTTCCAAGGGCCCCTTCCAGGGTCCAGGTCCAAGGGGACCCAGACACTCCCAGCACCAAGGGTCACTGCCTGAACGGCCCTAAAATGCGCGTATCTGCCTTGCTCTGCGCCTCCGTGCCCCCCCGGCCTGTGCATGGTGAGGGCAGAGCCCACCCTGCCAGCCTAGAACAGGGCCTGGTTCACAGCAGGCCTCAGCACAGATGCGGGCAGGTCGAGAGGGCACAACACACAGACCGACACGCACACACTCCAAGGGCAGGCGGCCGCCCCCCCGGCCCATCGGCCCAGCCAGGGAGACAAAAACAGACCCCCACTCACGGCACCAGCCCAACTCGAGACCTGGAAGGGCAGCCAAGCTCAGGGCCAGCTGGGGCCACAGAGAAGCCTCAGGCCCTGGAGGGCAGCGAGCGCCACCAGCCATACCACTGCCCAGCGGCTAGCCCTGGCCTATCCCTTAATGCCGCCCCCAATCAGGGGGACTTGGGGTGGGGTGGGAGAGGCAGGTCGCCGAGGGCCCGGCAATGCTAACTGGGAAGGAGGCCAATGACCCTGGGGCCAGAAACTGGTTGGGGAGGTCCAGGTGTCAGGTTCAAAAGGGTGAGGAGGGCAGCAGGGGAAGGGCCACGGGGCAGGGCGGGCAGTGCTGTGGCCCAGACACATCCCACACTGCGGCCTCCCCGGTGGCCCGGAGGCCCGGAGAGCAGGGCAGGCAGGGCGGGGCCTGTGGCAGGAGGGGCCCCGAGGCCCTGCCCCCTGAAGGCCAGCCCTGCCCAGCGTGGCAGGTTCCTACACTTGGGCTTGGGCCCAGTGCAGAAACAGGAGCCGGGAGACCAGGCAGGAAGCGGCCTTGTGGCCCGCTGGGCACAGACACCGCGACTCGGCTAGTCCTTGGCAGCAACAGGTGGCACAGGACGCTCCCATCCAGAGAGCAAGGCTCCAGTCCACCCCACCCACCAGGAGAGGGCCCAAGACCTCAGGGCAGAGTGGACAGAGGAGACGGGCCAGCCTGGGAGGGAGGGGGCACCCCGCCAGGGTCCTTCGGTGACCCCCCCCCCGTTCTGTGCCTGTGTGGCATCCCAGGGCCAGCCACACAGGTACAGATGAGGTGGACAGAACAAGGGACAGAAAGAGTCATTTCTCAGGACGCCCCCTCTCCCCAGTGAGGGGCAGACACTGTGTTTGTGGCCCCCACTCACACATCACAGTCCAGCAGAGCTGAGCTCTGGGGAGGCCGAGACCCAGCCCAAGATTTAGTCAAGGAGGCCACACAGAAGTTTGTCACCCCAGGAAGACCTGCGGTGGCCTGGGGACACTTGTGGTTCTGCCAGCTGCAGCCAACAGACGGGGCTGCAGCAAGCCCTCCCGGGGGCCCAGCAGGCCCCAAGCACGGTCTCTGAGTGACTGCGGTGACAGAGACATGGGAGGGACCTGGCTCCCACTTCACAGCCCCGGTGGCCCGGCCGGCGGCCTCCCCTGCCGCCCCCCCGCCCCCGCCCTCGCCCTTTCTGACTCACACCACGGGGCCTGCCTGGCTCCCCCAGAGGTGGACACCCCAGGCAGAGGGGCCCAGGGGCATGCTGAGTGCCCACACGGCCAGAGCCTCCAGGTGACCCGCCGCCCGGGGCTGCCTGAGGCCCCCATGTAGCCCACCCACACACGAACGCCCCTCCCAGGGCCCAGAGGCGCTGCTTCCCTGGCCCTCTCCAGCCTGCGAAACACACACCTTGCAGCCTGCACTACGGAGCATCCTGCCCTCCACCGGGCGTTGGGGCGCTGAGGGGCAGCTAGGCCGGGACAGCAGGGAGGGAGGGGCATGTGCCCCAGCCCCCAGGACAAAGGGCACAGGGGCACACGCTGCCCACCCCCGGCGATGACCAGGGATAGGGACGAGGTCGGGGGTGGGGTTGGGGGAGGCCTTGGCCAAGCCTGGGGAAATGCCCCCCACACAACCCCAGGGCTCCCCTGAGGTCTGAGAGTAGACCTCAGGAGCAGTGGTCAGTGAAGACACTGAACCTTGTGGTGGCCACCCAGGGGCACCCCCATTGGCCTCTTGCCCACAACCTCAGGATTCCTGGCGAAATCCCAGTTACCCTAGAACTTGGGCTGCCCAGCCCCGCCCGCTACCCCTGCAGACTCGCCCCGCCAAGGAATCTGCTCAGAGCGGGGCCCTTGGAGCTGAGCCAGGGGCCCAGGGGGACCCCTGGGCTCCCAGAGGCCCAGTGGGATGGCCCCAACTATGTCCCCAGAGGCACAGTGTTCCCCCATGGGTCGGGGTCCTCAGCTCCCCCAGAGCCTTCCTCTGTCCCCTCACTGCCTCCTGCCCAGGCCCAGGCTCTGCAGGCCTCGGGGTGAGTGGATCCAAGTCCTCCAAGCCCTGCCACAAGCTCCGGGGGGTGACCCATCTAGACTCTCCCAACACCACTAGGGGCACTGACCCCAGATGGTGGGCAGAGTGGGAGCTCGGGCAGCCTGCGCCAGGCCAAGCGCAGCCCCCCACTGCACCCCCCAGGGCCCACAGACAGATGGCCCCACAGACCGGAGCTCCTGGCGCAGAGATGCAGGGGCCAGGGCCACTGCCAAGTCCAGCCAGGCCTGGAATCGGCAAGGCAGCCCTGGCAGCAGAAACCTGTGAGCCAGACACCCTCACCCTCTGCCACTCAGCCCAAAGGCTGGGCCCAGACGTCTCCCTGCACTGCCGCTCACCAAACCCAATGCCTGGCACTTCCAGGCCAGCCGAGCACAAGCCCAGAGACCCTCCCCAGCTTCGCTGGGACACAAAAGCTGTGACCTGCATGGGAAAAGTGGGAGGTGGGTGCAGGACTCGCCACCCACTTGGCCAAAGATGCCCGTGGGGAGTGGGACCCGGCCCAGAGCATGGGGCGGTGGCCACACCTTAGACTTAGTAAGGGAAGGGGTTCCCTTCCTGGCCAGCCGTGGCCAGGAACAGAGGCCCCAGGAACTCAGGGCCCAGCCCACAGTGGGCTGAGGGGTTGGGGCAGGAAGCCCAGGCTCACCAGGTGCCCTCACAGTCCCCAATCTGAGGCCACCCCTCTTATGAGGGGGCTGCTGCCCCAGCCCAGCCAGGACCTGCCCCCACTTTCCCCAACCTCCAGCTACATCCACTAGGTATCTAGGGTGAGCTTCCAGCTCTCATTTATACTAAAGTGTGAGTGACTATTCAGCCCCTCCCAGAGGAAATTTATTACACTGAGTAAATGATTCTACAGAATAAATAAAACTTGGAGCTCTGTAGGTAGACCTCAGGGGAGGGGAGGAAGAGGCAGATCCTCTCCAAGGGTCCCTGAGGCCAACAGGCCACAAACCAGAGGTCTCGGGGGTGGGGAATAAGGTGAGCCTCCCCTGCTCTGTCTGCCCATTTCGCCTTCCAGAGTCACCCGAATCCCTCCCCGTCCCAGCCCAGCCTACTAGCCCGGTCTTGTTCTCTCCCCCCTCATCCCAGTCATGCTGAGACAACCTGAAGAACTCCTACTTGTGCTTCAAGACCCAGATCTGCCTGCCCACTGACCTCCTAGGCCAGGGCACCCATGGGTCCTGCAAATCCTCCAGCAGGCCCAGCCTCTGCTGGGAGTGCACCTTGATGGGGGCAGGGGTCTCTGCAGCTCAGCAGCTACCAGACGGAGGACCAGGGTCAGGGCCCTCAGGATGCACCCCAGATCATGGTCCAAGGGCAGCAACCTAGGGGGTTGGGCACACACTGTGCCTCACATTCCCTGCTGGCTTTGGTTTGTGACAGAGCATGTGTGACTTCAGTAATTTTTGTTGAAATAATAAACTAAGTTAAAAACAAAAGCACCCTTTCACATACCCAGTGCTCACAGCCAAAGCACAGCAGACCCAGAGCAGTGAGACTGTAGCAGATCACCCAACGAGGGCTGGCTCCCCAAATCAATGCCCTACCCAGGGGAGCCCAGCCTGGGGGTGGCTCCTAACACGAGCCCGGCAGGGCTGCAGGCTGCCAAGAGCACATGCCCCCTTCTCTGCCTCTCCCTGGTGCTGGGGAGGCATGAGAGTCCAGCTGCCCACATGTCCCTCAGGCCTTCTTGAGGGCCACAAAGTAGCCTCAGCTTGACCTGACCTGGGCCTGCCCAAGGCCCATGCAAACCACAGAATCCAGGAAATGGCTCAATGTCCAAGTCCCGAGACACAGCCACAGACAAGGACACGGGCTGCCTGAGGGCACCCAGGCACACCTGCTCCGCGCACGAGGCCTCTGGGTGCCCCCCCCCGCCCCCGCCCCAGCACCGCTGAGCAGGGGACTCAGGTTACCCGTGGCTGTGCCGGGTCAGGCCTCAAGCGGACAGCCAGCCTCCAGCTCACCGCTCATCGTTCCAGAGGCCCAGCCCAGCACAAGCGGGAAGTCCCCACGGCCAGAACAGCCACCACTAAGGGCAGACATGCGGACGCTGACACAGAAGCTGCCCCGAGTCAGCAGTTGGCCTGGGCCACTCCCAGGAACCCAAGTGCCATGTGGCTCAGCAGGGACAGAAGCCCTGTGGCCAGCAACCCCGGGGCAGGGGTGGGTGGAATAAAGCCCCACATTGCCCAGTGACCCTTGACCTCTGCCCTGTCCCGAGGGCCCGGGAGAAGGGGGTCAGGAGGAGGCTATCCTGAGCCTCCAGAAACGTCTGCAGACCCTAGCAGACAGATCTGTGCCCCTGTCCCAGATCACCTCATTTCCCCCATGCTAACTAGGGAACCCACTGGGTGGCCGGCACCCTGTCCCCACCCCAACCCCTCCCCTCCCAACACTCGGACACTCCTCTGACCCCAAGCCCCATGAATCGCAAGCTCTCCAGGCCATCCCTAAGCATCTGACCTCCACATAAGGGGGGCAAAGGACCCTAAGCCTGACAGGTGCCAAGGTGGTATTTTCGAGGTCGACCTGGACTACAGACCTCCACCGCAAGTCACACTCAGGACAGGATCCAGGGCAGGTGGAGAAGCCAGGACCCTCGCCTGCCCACCGTCCAGAGCTCTCAGGCTCCTGGGCAGGCAGTCAGGGGCCCAGGCGTCCCCTGCTCAGGGCACAGACAGGTGGGACACACCGCACCGGGGCGCGCAGGCACGGGGAGGCACCGCCCGGGTCACAGCCCCAGGATCTGCCCTGCCTGGCGCAGACAGGTGCCCACACGCGCGCCCGCGCACAGGCCCTGTGGCCCACTGACCCGAAGTCCTGGTCCATGGACTTGAAAAAGAATTTGTAGGCGTGCACGGGCCGGTTGCTGAGCACGTTCTTGAAGTCGGCCAGCGTGACGCGCTCGGGCGCCACGGGCAGCTTGACCAGGTACGGCGTCTCCTCCTCGTCCATGTGATAGATGATCTTGGTCTCCGCCATGGCGCGGCGCTAAGGCCCGGCCCGGGCCTTGGACGCGGGCGCCTCC
Organism: Leucopleurus acutus; assembly: GCF_964270905.1. Lineage (NCBI taxonomy): Eukaryota > Metazoa > Chordata > Mammalia > Artiodactyla > Delphinidae > Leucopleurus > Leucopleurus acutus. Next base: position 193,097,129 of record NC_139143.1, on the reverse strand, counting down.
CCGCCGCCGCCCCGCGCCCCGCCCGCGCGCCGCTCCCGGCCCAGCCGCGACCAGGCCCCCGCGCCCCCGCCCGGCCGCTCCGGCCCCGCCCGCCCTGCCGGCCTCAGCCCCGGCCCCGGCCCCGCGCACACCACGGCTGCTGCCCCGCCGCCCGCGGCCACCCATGCGCCCCCGGCCCGGGACGCAGGCAGGGAGGGCGCGAAGCCCGCCGCGTCCGTGCGCCCCGCCGCCGCCCCCTCGGGCCGCGCGTTAAAGGGACGGCGGGCCCTGCTGCGCGCGGCCGTGGGGGGCGCCAGAGAGCGGCGGGCCTGACGTCACCGGGCTGCCCGCGGCAAGGGGCGGGGCTGCGCACGCGCGGGCGCGGCGAGGGCGGGGCCTCCCTGCCTGCGTCCAGGCCGGGAAGCCGTGGCGCGCGCGTCCCGCGGCCGCCGCGTGCACAGGCCGGCAGCCCTCGGCTCCCGGCTCTCGGCCCTTGGGCGGCCGGGGCGCGCCCCGCGGGGAGGAGGTGGGTGGGGGCCCTCAGGAAGCTCTGCACCCGGCCTGGAGCCCTCGGAGGGGTTCCGCGCGGCCAGGCTCCGGTCTTCCTCCTCTTAAGAGTCCGGAGGCGCCGTGGTCACATCGGCGGGGTGCGGGGGAACCGCGGGAAACAGAATTGTGTCCGGGCCGGAGCCGAGGACAGTCGGTCACATTGCGCCCCCGCGCCAGCTCCGAGCTGGCGCGCCCTCTGCCGGGTCACACGGGGGCTCCGAGAAACACGGGCCAAGGGAATGCCGGTGCCCCCGTGGACGAGGGAATGCAAGTGTGAGCACGTGCATGTGATGCTCAGGCGACAGCGGGGTCAGCGCGGGCAGGTGTGCGCACGCAGGGGCACGGTGCTTCTGGCAGCAGGTGTAGGGATTCTTTTCCCGGCCGCTCTCCATCGAACCTGCCTGGGGTCCTCCTGCCTGGGGTCAAGGGAGACGCGGAGCAGCGCCCCTCCGGCTGTGAAGGGTCCAGCCCAATGGGGAGAGCGGCTCTCCCTACCCCCACCCAAGGAGGAAAACTTGAGGCCACTAGAAGGAGGCCCACGCTGGCAAGAGTGAGAAGGGAGAGGCCCTAGGATGCGGCCTGAGAGTTACGCCGGTGGGCGGCACATGCTGCTCTGAGGCCCGTCCCCAGCGCCCCGCCTTGAAGCTGGCTGGAGCTGAGACTCTCCCATCTGTCGGGTCACGACCATCCTCACGCAGTGGGCCAGCACAAGAGGAGACCTCATTAGTCCATCACTGACTGGAGGAGCCAGAGTTTGGCCATAAGTCCCTGAGTCCAGGCCGGGGACCACCCCCAGGTGAGCCTAGGCAGGGGTCCTGACCTCCACTCCCCTGGGCTCTGTGAGGCGGGCACCCGCTCAGCCAAGCCTGGGCCTTCTCCCCTCGGGGCTCAGTTTCCCCAGGCAGGACTGCCTTAGAGGAAGGGTCCGCCATGGCTCTCTTCTGGGTGCTCAGGGTTAGGGAGGAAGACCCTGAGAGCTCACCAGGGGACCAGATCCCCCAGGCCAGGCACAAATGGCTGCCAGTCACACAGATGCAGGGGCTCTGATGCCTCAGCTGCACTCCTGCCCCTCAGCCCAAGCCACAGGACAGAGGCTGGTAGCCAGAAGCCAATCCCGGGACTGATGCTCATGTGGTCGGGCTGGGGCCCTGCAAGGGGCCTGAGTCTGTGGCCAGAACCTGAGTCCTGACAGGAAGGGCCTTGTCCAGTGGCATGGGGCCACTGGGGCCGGGGGTCACTGGGCTGGGGGGAGTCACAGCTCCGTGCCCCAGCCTCCCTCCTGTTGCCACTGTGGGGTCCTTGTGGGGGTGTGACGAGAGAGCAGCTATTTTGAGTTACTGCCCAGGTGTTTCACTGTATGACTGTCCTGCTTACACCCAGAGCCTGGACATTCAGATGAGGACCAACGCTCAGGACTCCCACCCCAAGTTCCTGCCTTGCTTTTCCTGGGCACCTTTTAAAATAACCACTCAGAGCTGAGCCCATGAAAGTCAGTGACTGCTGCTGCAACCACCTTACAAGTTCTAGGTGCTTGCTACCCTGCTGGCCATCTCCTGGTCACTGGTGACCTGGATGGAGGACTGCCCTTCCCCTGGCTCCCTGAGCACACACACCGCCACGCAGCGCGCGCGCGCACACACACACCCAGCGCACCCCCCCCCCCCCCAGGATCTGTAAGGAACACATTTCGTGACTCTTTGTGTGAGGGCTTCATCAAAGTGACCCCGGGGTTTTCACCTCCCCCAGGTACGAGCTCGGATGCAGAGGGAGCCCCCTGTGGGCCACCCCCCCACCCCGTGTGGGTGGCTCGTGCTTCCTCATTCGGAAGGTCATGATCTCAGCCCATCGCTCTGGGTTTTCCAACTTAGGGTGACAGTCGCGCCTCCTGCCCCCTGCTGTCCCTGAGGGCCTTGGAGGATGGGGTCAGGGTTGGAGAAACAGGCTTCTTCCTACCGCGGCTCCCTTCCCTCCCCCTCCTGTCCTGCTGGCACCCCTCTGAGGGTGCTCCCACTAGCTCCCGCTACCTGCTTCCTCCCCCTTTTTCCTCACTCGCTGGGCCCGTCCTGGCATCTGCTTCTCTTCTCAGAGGACTGAACTGATTCAGTCTGCCCTCTGTCCTCGCGCCCAGTAAGCCCTTGGAAGAGGATCTGAAACTGCTTCACAGCCAGGAGCAAGTGCACACAGTCAGCTCCGACGCTGCCCTTCTCAGGACACCCAGCCCCAGCCTTCCCACCCAGAGGAATGGGTGATGACAGTAGGACTCCAGATGAAGGAGAACACTTGGGGGTCCCCAAGGGCCAGACTCTGCCCCCCGGGGAGATGGACGGGAGCTGTAGAGGCACAGCTGGGGCCAAGTCTAAAATCAGATGTGGTCTTTATTGAGATGATAGCGATTCCCCAGGATGAGCAAATGTGGGGTGTCAGGAGTGGCAGCACCAGCCACTCTAAGACCATCCTCACCGCCCCCCCCCGCCCCCCGTCCTCAGCCAAAACGCAGTCCAATGAGGCCTCAGCCTGGACTCCAGCCCAAGGAGGGGCCGAGGGAAGGGAGTCAGGCTCGGAAGTCACATGGAGCCTAGTGACTGTCAAGGCAGCTTGCTGGAAACAGGGCCGAAGCAGGGTGGGAAGCAGAGAGGGGGCCCCAGGAGGCCGGAGGCAGCGCAGAGGGACACTAGCCCCGGGCCTGGAGTGCGCGGTCCTCGGGTTACCATGAAGAGCCCAAGACAGCCTGGCAGCGAAACTCGGGGTGCCGTCGAGGGGAGCTGGCAGGCAGCTCCCCTAAGGACAGGGCAAGGAAGGGGTGGGAGTGCCAGGCCTGAGGCTGACCCCAGCTCCAAGGATCCCCACTGAGCCCCCTCACGGCCCTCTCCCTGCAGAGGTGGGGCTCCCAGCCCCCAGTGGGCAGAGGCCAGGAGAGCCTGAGAGACTGGTGAACATCAGCGGGGTCGTGACCATGCGAGGAGGGAAGAGCACCGGCCGAGGGCTGCGGAAGGGGCCCGGCTGCAGTGCCGGCAGAGTCCTAAGGAGCCCACGATCGCAAATGAGGATCAGGTGGCCCCCAAGAGGGGTCTGGAGGCAGCCTCACCCTGCACCAGTCCAGGCCAAGTTCCAGGACAGCGGGACCAGCCGCTGGAAGGGGGGCCAGGCGAGCTGCATGGGGGTCAGGAAGAGTCTTCCGAGGTGGACAGACAAGAGCTGGCAGAGCTGCTGGCCCAGCCAGGAGCCCGGGGTCGCCTTATTTGCAGTACTCCTTCCTGAACTCTGGAAGCCAAGGGGACAGGCGGGTGTCTGCCCTCTGCCCCTCTGCTGCGGGGGAAACAGGGCAGACTACCATCAGGGCTGCCCAGGGACTTCGGGGGCACTGAGGCGGCAGGGGACTCCTGCCCGCAGGGCTGGCTGGTGCCTTGGGGCTCTGAGTGGGTGGCAAGGGATACAGCCCAGCTCTGAGATGGGCAGGGGTCTCCCCCCGCACCTCAGCTCACCTTTGTCCAAGTCGATGCTCTTGGCGGGCAGGGGGCTGTGGGACAGCTCAACCCTCTCCTTCAGGAGGTTGTTTTTGTAACCTGATGCAGGGAGAGAGCAAGGTGAGGTCTCAGAGACGTGCCTCCCTCACCCCAGGCCTGGGAGCCACAGTCTGTCCCTTTGGTCTCCCTCACCTAGTCGGATGTCCTCCCTCCTGTAAAGAGGCTGGTCGCCGGCAGCCACAGCAAACTCCACCATGTTCACGTCCTTCCTGGAAGCGGGAGGGTGGTGGGAGGTTAGAGCGGTGGGCAGGTCTGCCTGGTCCCCGGGAGAGCCGGAAGGGGCACTCACCCCTTGGACTTGGACTTCTTGTCGGAGTATTCGTAGCCTGGGGAGGGAGAGTCGTGTTGGGAGCAGCCTCCCCCTTCCCCAGCGCACCCCCCCCCAGCCCACAGGAACCCTCGCAGACCAGGCAACGAGGCTCATGGGGCCCTCTGCTCGGACCACTGCGCCCCAAGTCCCGCCTCCGGCCGGGAAAGGCTTCCCAGTGCTGGCCTCAGCCCCGGCGTCGCGAGTCCCCCCCCACCCCACCCCGCTCACCTCCGCGGCGGCGCTGTCGGGTGGCCAGGATGACCGTGATGAGCAGCAGAATGAAGAGCAGCAGCGTGGCCAGCACGTAGCCCAGCTGCTGGAAGAAGTGGGCCCGGCCCTCGGGGACGATGACGTTGATGACGCTGCGGCCGCGCGTCAGCGTGGGGTCTGCGGGGGCCGGGCGGGGACCGTGTCAGGGAGCGCGCAGCGCGCCTACCCGGGCCGGCCTCAGCCCGCGGGGCCCTCCCCCCGCAACGCTGGAGTCCCTGATTTGGGGCCGGAGGGGGCCACAGCCGTGCCTCCTGCACCTGGGCCGGGCGCGCCGCTGTGGCTGGAACCGTTGCCCGGCGAGTCCCGCGGGGGCGGCCGGGCGGCGGGCTCGGTGACCTTCAGGTGGAAGACGCGGCGCTCGTGCAGGCCGCAGTAGTGGTGGTGCAGGTGGCAGGAGTAGGTGCCCTCGTCTGCCGGCTCCAGCGGGTCGATGCGCAGCGAGAAGTCACCGCGCGCAAAGGCGTCCGCCCCCACCGCCACGCGCTCCCGCAGGAAGGGCGGCCCGTAGGCGCGGCGCTCGCCCGACGCGTACAGGTCGAGCAGGCGGTCCGCGCGGTCGTGCGGCACCCCGGGCGGCTGCCGGTCCCAGTGCACCACCTGCTGCGCCTCCTCCAGGTGCCGGTCGGTCCACACGTGCGCGCGGTTCACGCACGTCAGCAACGCGGGCGCGCCGCGCTCCACCGCCAGCACCTCCTTCTCGCCGTCCCAGTGCGCGCCGGCGGCCCGGGCTGGGGGAGCGAGGCCGGTCAGGGACCCCGGGCCGGGAGGGTGCCCGGAGGGAGCGGGGCGGGGGGTGGGGGCAGGGGTGGGAGAGCACAGGCCGGGAGTGGGACACACTCACGGTCGTCGGTGACCTCGAGGCGCACGGCCAGGCTCTCGTAGAGGTGGCAGTAATGGTGGTGCAGGTTACAGGTGTACAGCCCCTCGTCTGTGTCCTCCACCGCTACGCACCGGGGGAACCCAGCAATGAGCTCCGCGGCCTCGCCCGCGCCCCCGCCCGCGCCCCCGCAGCCCCGCCCCCTCTCGGTCCCTCGGGCCGTACCGCGGATGAGCAGCGAGAAGTTGCCGTCCTGGAAGGCGGTGGGGGTCAGCAGCAGGCGGCCGCTGTCGCGCGGCTCGTACACGCGCTGCTCGCCCGCCGAGTACATGTCCACGAGTCGGCGCGCGGAGCCGCCGGCCGGGCCGCCGCTGAGGTCCCAGTGGACCACGCGCTGGCGGTCGTGCAGCCGGTCTTGCGTCCACACCATGCGCGGGCTCTGACAGCGCAGCACCGCCCGGGCGCCGGCTGCCCAGCTCACTGCAGACTCGGACACCACGGAGCTGCCGGGGGTCGCGGGCCCGGCTGGCCCTGGTGGAGAGGGGAAGTGACCGCGGGAGGGGTGAGACCCAAGGGGACAGATACAGGATGGGGCTAGCAAGGGTTCCCAGGGGAGGGTGGTCACTAACCTGAGGACAGAAGGACAGAAGAGCCTGGAAGGAGAGGAAGCAAGAGTCATACTGTGGAGGGGTCACCCACCCGAACCGGCCCCCACTTGGCTCCCTGGGCCCCTTCGGTAGTCCTTGCTGAGGTGGGTGCTAGTGACACCCTCTTAACAGGTGGAGGTAAATCCAGAGAAGCCGGGAGGGCAGAGGCGGGGGTCTCCTTCCCCCCCACCTCTCCCAGGCCCCCGCTTAATCCTCATGGCCATCTGCCCAGGCTGCGGGTGAGTGGTGGGGCCAGGCCAGCTCTGTATGTGTGCCTGTCACCAAGCGCCACATTCAGGAATGGTGGCCACCCTAACCATCACTGCAGCAAGGCCACAAGAGTACCAGCGCCTGACACCTTGGGCTGGTTTGCGGGGCTTCTGCACGTGCATATCCGGAGTGGCACCTGCCCGGGGGCCATGCCTCACAAGCCCGCCCTCCAGGGTCCTCAGACGGCTGGCGCCCCACCCAGGAGCCCCCTCGGCCTTCCCGAAGGGCAGAGGTCTGAAGCACGAGAAGGCTGGAAGTGGGGAGTGACCCCCACCATCTGCCACCCCACACGCCAAATTCCTGCTCCAGAGATGTGGCCCGGTGCCCAGCCGGATGGAGGAATGTGCCGGGTCAGCAGGCCAGCCCGGCAGGGGTGGGGTGGGGGGGGTGAGCTCCGGGGCCTGGGAGCAGACCCTGCGAGCCCCCCTCAGTCCCCCACCCACTCCCCTCCTGACAACAGAGAAGCACAGGCCTGAGGGGCGTCCCAGAGAAGTCGGGGGGCGCCAGGGAGCCCAGGAGGAGCCCCCGCCTTGGCCTCCCTCCCTGCCCGGCCCGTCTCCAGCGTCCAGTGAGGGGAAGTTCTGTGGGACCTGACGTGAGGCCTCACCACCTCCACGTCCTGGGGGCCTTCTCGTGGTGAGCAGCTCCCTCTGAGGCCCCCAGACCCACCCCTTCCCAGCTGAGGCACCCCCCCTCCAACCCTGGGCTCGGGCTCAGACCCACCAGCGGCTCCCGCCCCCGCCCCCGCCCCCGCCCCCACACCCGAACTCACTCTGCAGAAGCACAAGTTTCCAGAGCAGGACCCGGGCCCGCAGCTCCATGGCGCCTGCCTGGCCCGCCTGGCCCGCCGGCGCTTTGTCTCACTCAGGCTCTAACTCTCCAGAAAAACAGCCCGGCCCCCTCCCCCTCCCCCTCCCCTCCCCAGCACCCGCTGTGACATCAGAGCAGACCGCCCCCTCCGCTCCTGCCCGGCCCCTTGGCCTCCCCGCCTTCCCCCGGTCCTTGGTCCTTGGCCGGCCTGGTGGGAGGTGTCAGGCCTTGGCCACTGTGTTCCCAAGGGTGAGGGGAGTCACTCTGGCTTGGGTCCTGGAGAAGGTGGCAGTAGCCCAGCCCAGAAGGGGCAGGGGGGCCTGAGGGTATGGCCCCAGATGCCTCGTGGGTGTCTGTGACATACATACGGAGCCCTTCTGGGGCCACTGCAGGTCTGGGGTTCTGGGGGGAGTATCTCCTCACCAGCATCTCTGTAAGTGAACACTGGCCAAGGCATCCCCCCACTGCAGGAGAGCAGAAAGGCATCCTGGGTCTGACCCCAAGGACCCCAGGCTGCCAGACCACCAGGTCTTCCCGTTGGCCCTGTGGTGACCCTTCGCCTCTGGGGGCTGCGTTTCCTCAACTGTGAGGTGGGGATAAGAGTCGCACGGGCCCTAGGGAGGTAGGGGGGCCCCTTCCGGAGAGCATGATGGGCACTGCTGTTCATCAGTCATCTTCAGCCAGCCAGGGGGATGAGGGGTGAGGCCCCTGAGAGCTGAGCGGGGAGCCAGGTGACCTCCTGTCCTGGTGCCCCCACCCCATCTGCCCACCATCAAGAGCAGAAACACCACCCAGACCCGGGTACGGTGCTCCCAGGATCACCCCCCACCCCTCCCAGAGGGGAGGAAATGAAGTGGGGTATGGGAGCCTTCCCAACAGAAGGCACAAATTTGAAGCTCTGGGAAAACTTACAAAGTCACGTAAACAAATGTGAAATAACAGAGCATGCATGTGCATCAAACCCACTCTTTCTAGTTAAGCAAACCTCAAAAAAAAAGAAAAAAAATCCACCAAACTACCACAAAAACCCACGGTGCATTTTTGGACTGCCCATTTGGACTGAATTATGGTCACAGGCCCAGGCCCTGGTGGGCTGGAGTCTCTCTTGAACGCTGCCCTGGTCCCCAAGTCCTCAGACAAGCAAGGAGCCCAGCCCAGCCAGACTCTTGGGCTCCGGGCAAGGGGAGGAGGCTGCTGCTACTGCAGCAAGAGGGAATGAGGGCTGACAACAGGTAGGACCCACTGGGAGGACACAGGGCTGTGAGGACGCCCCACCCCCAACCTAACGGACCCACTTCCTCAGCAGGATCCAGACCCTGGGAGGCGGAGCCCCCTTTCCAAACTGGAATCAGGACTTGTCTCCGCACCCCACCCCCAGCTCCTCAAGGGCCTTTCATTCTGGATAAACAAGCCCTGCCTGGCTGGCCTTGAGGCCTGGCCTCTCCTCCTGTTTTTCTAACTGGTTTATATTAGCACTGGTGGCCTCCTTCCCAGCCCTCCTCCCTCCTCTGCGCCCCCACCCTTGTCTGTCTCTCTCCATCAGCCTCGACCGCTCTATTGCTCCATCTCAGGCCTCTGTTCCTGCCTCTGGCTGCCAGGCTGTCTCTCCTCCATAGAGGGAAGATGTCCAGGCAGGGCTGGAGGGAGGCAGAGACGGCCCAGGTCCGGCCCCTCAGTCTGGAAGGGGAGCAGGGTCAGCTCCCAGCGCTGAGCTAGGAGCCTGGAAGCACCCGGGCCACACCCTAACTCCCTGCAGAGCCCTCCCTCTCTCAGCCCTGCGTGGAGGTCGGTGGATTCCTGGCAACGCAGATCCAGCCCTCGGCTCAGCCCCAGTACAGAAGTCTGAAGGAGGAAGCACACTCCTGGCACCACTGGGCAAGGATGGACAGGGCAGGGGAAGGCTACAAACCCCTCCTCCCTGCCCCATCCTGTTCTCTCTGCTTGAGCCCACCTCCCCAGTCCTTGGCAGGAAATAGCCGCAGATGAGAACAGAGGCCCAGGAGAGAACAGACCGGAACTAAACGGCTGCAACATCACCATGGTCCTCCTGAGCTCCAGCCCAGCCCCAGCCAGACCAGAGCCCTGGACCCACATCCCCCTCTCCTAGGAGTCCAGGCCAGACAAGGCGGGTCAGCCAGCGAGCCCCACTGAGACAGACTCAGACTCTGGCTCCAATCCTGGGGACCCGGACATTCCAGGCAGCCAGGATCACTGGGAGGAGAAACCACAGGCACTCAGAGGCACAAGCGGACACACAGACACGTGGTCACACACGCTGTCATGCAGCAAACGCTGCGCACCTGCTGTGTGCCAGGCACTGGGACTCAGCTCCGCACCGGCTGCCAAGCTCCTGCCCTCTTGTAGCTGTTAGAGGGCAGACAGCCTGCAGACCCAGCTGCTGATGAATGAGGGCATTTTAAACATGGCGAGATTAACGCAGGTAAGGGGCTCCCTCAGCCAGACCGACCAGGACAGCCCCTCGGGGACCCATACCCACAAGTGAATAGCTAGGCTGGGGCCCAGGAAGCTGCCTGCCGGGTAGGGGAGAGCGTGCTGGGCTCTCACGTGAAGTACGATGAGGCCTAAGGGGGTTTACATGCGGGAGAGATGTGGTCTGATGATGCAGGAAACGCCAAGATGGTTAGTTTAGACCTGTCAGGATTTACACGAACACATCAGGGAAATGGACAGAGTTCTGAGATGCTCCCCAGGGCACCCAGCCCGTTTTCTCCCCCAGAGTGTGACCAACCTTGGCGGGATAGCCCTTCGCACCCACGTGACAGACGTGACTGCAAGTTGCTCCCTGAGGCAGAGTATGCATCTCAGCTGGACAAAAAGCCTCAGCTTCTCTGCCTGCTGGGCTGTGAAAGGGCCCATGGGGTTGACCCAAGTGCAAAACCCTGAGGCCCCAGCCACCCCCCCACCCCCCCACCCCCGCAAGAAGAAAATGGATCTCAGTCCTACAACCGCAAGGAACGGATTATGCCACCCACCAGATTAGCCTGGAAGAGGACCCCAGGTGACGACACAGCCCTGCCGACACAGGTTTCCCCTGGTGAGACCCTGGGCCGAGCTCCCAGCAAACTCACACCCAGACGCGTGCCCCACGCAGCCGTGCGGTAACGGACATGCTGAGGGAAGCTGCTGAATTCGCGTTGATTTTTGATGCAGTAACAGGAGACAAATACGACTGCCTCCCTGAGCAAAGCAGGGGCAGGACTTAAAAGGACAAAAGCACAGGTCTCAGGGATGGTGTCTTGTTAGGGACTGGCTTGTGGGCAGGTCGCTGAGCAGCAGGGTCCCTGGGGTGTCCTTGGGAGCTGCGCTGACCCATCATCAGACGAGGTGAGGCCAGAGCGTGGGGCCGTGTCACAGGCCACGGCACTCGCCATGTCCCCCTCACGCTGCTTTTATGCTCATTCTGACCAGGTCTCGTACAAGCACCAGGTTACTTGTGAGTGTGTTGGTCCTTCTTCTGGGGACCTGGGGACCTGCCCGGTGCCGGGGCTCACCCCGTGAGGCAGGGGCTCTGCAGGCCCCATGTCCGAAGAGCCGGGTGTCCCGTGGAGGCTCTCTTCTCCTTCCGGTGGAGACCACAGGTCAGACAGAGGCTGGGAGATCATCAGTCCACTGAGACACTGATTCGAAAATACAGACGAGAAAATCTGGAAATATAGATCCATTATTTCATGGGCCAGCCAACCCTTTTATCTTGAGAAAATGTCAGGGAGCCAAGATCAAGGATTTTAGCGGTCGTGGTCAAACCCACATCAGTGGTTTCCTGCGTGGCATTAACAGGGTTCAGGCACCCCTCATTGTACTGCACTTCGCAGACTGTGCCCTTTTTACAAGCTGAAGTTTTGGGGTGACCCTCTGTCAGGCAAGTCTATCAGTGCCATTTTCCCAACAGCGTTTGCTCACTTCATGTCTGTGTCACACTTTGGTAGTTCTCACATTATTTCAAACCTTCCACCAGCAAAATATTCTGACTCGCTGAAGCCTCAGATGATGGTTAGCATTTCTTAGAGACAAAGTAGTGTTAAATTAAGGCATGTAAAATTTAAAAAAATATATATGGGACTTCCCTGGTAGTGCAGTGGTTAAGAATCCACCTGCCAACGCAGGGGACACGGGTTCGATCCCTGGTCTGGGAAGATCCCACATGCCGTGGAGCAACTAAGCCCGTGCGCCACAACTACTGAGCCTGCGTGCCACAACTGTTGAAGCCCGCGTGCCTAGAGCCTGAACTCTGCAACAAGAGAAGCCACTGCAATGAGAAGCCCGTGCACCGCAACAAAGAGTAGCCCCCACTTGCCGCAACTAGAGAAAGCCCACACGCAGCAACGAAGACCCAACGCAGCCAAAAATAAACAAATTTTTTTAAAAATTAAGGCATGTACGTTTTTTAGACATAATGCTATGGCACACTTAATAGCCTACACTTTAAACATAACTTTTATATGTGCTGGGAAACCAAAAGGTTTGTGTGCCTCGCGTGCCTGCGGTGGCCCGAACCGAGCCCGCAGCACCTCTGACGCCTGCCTGCATCCTGTTTGGCTCGTTCTGTTCGTGAAGGTGCAGGGACGCCGGCCGGATTGTATGGGTCATAGACTCGAACCATGACCTCAGGCTCCGAGGTTGGCCATTGTATATTCTTCTCTCCCATCACGCCAGAAGTGTTTCCTTACCGCCCTTATCGATTCATCAGTTTTGCAGCCAGGAATCAAGGACCACAGACCTGACTCCTAGCAGATTTCACCCGTGGTGCCTCTCACTGCGGGAGTTAACAAAGTTACAGAGTCCCCAGGTCCAGCTGGTTGCTGGCGCCTTGGGAAGGCCAGGGCTGACAAGCTTAGAGCAGCCACCAGGCTGGCTTCCTGGGGGCCGCGAGCGCTGCTTCCATGTGGACGGGCGCCCTGGGTCCCTGGCGCCTCACCAAGGAGATTTACCTTTAAATGCGATGCTTCCAGCAAGGGCGCCCCTTCACCACGGGTTCTGGTGACAGCGAGGCTCCCTTCAGCAGCTCTGCTTTATGAAGAGGGGCTCGAGCTCCCCACAGAGGGTGTGGGGGAAGCCATGGGAGGGAGGGAGGGTGGTCCATGGTGTCCTGCCTGCAACACAGTCCCTCAGCCACCCCGAAGCCTTGACCTGGCCTCCCTGCGGCCCTCGGCATGGCCACCAACGCCCCTCGGCCCTGCAGCCTGGAGGGCTCCCACCTCCCCTGCCCGCCCAGCCTGCCAGCCCAAGGACTCCTCTGCTGTCGGGGTTAGGGGGGTGGGAGGAGTGGGGGTGAACCAACCACCAGACTCCCCGAGCTTCCTGGTCCCGACTGGACCCAGGGCCACCCCTCGGGTACCGTCCTGAGTGGTTCCCTTCTATCACTTCCTACAGAATTTTCAGTTTATCTGAAGAATCACTGGCTTCACATCTGTATTAAGAGTTTCTTGTGATATTTTGTCCTGAACTCTGAGGGCCAGTTGAATGAGATACATTTACAGACACTTCATTACAGCCTGTGCTGTCTCATGCCCACACCACCTCAGCGAGACACGTCCAACTCCTCTGCCTGTCCTGTGGACTCGGGCCAGACTGCAAGTTCCGGGTCATCTGCTTCTGGTGCACAGGGGCCCCCGGCCCTGACCTGGCCCCTGGGGACAGTGTGGCAAGTGTCGGCCTGTCTAGTGAGGCTGTTTCCTGTCGCGTCAACAGTCAGGGACCCCGGAGACGGCCCCCGGGAGGCCACCACTGCCGCCCGGCTGCACAGCATGTCCAAAGGCCAGAGAGCGGAATCTCTTTTAAGGTGTCACGTACTTCCCCAGGATTCAGTCACGAGAGTGTGTTTACCTTATAGAGCCTTCCGACCTGCAGGTACTGGCGGGGAGGGCCTCACAACACAGCAATCAGAGCCATCCTCGCCGCACACGCGAACGTGGCAGCTTCCCACCAACGCGAGATCGCAAAGTTGCTCCAGCACAGTCAGAACAACATTCCTTTTGTGTATAAATGGTCTGACTTTCCCATATTACGGGCTTCGTAAACAGGGGGGCTTCCCAACTTGCGAAGAGGTGGTGAAATACAGTAGTGATAAATATGTTCCACCGTCTGCACTGCTCTTCATTTTATCCAAGGGAGGAGGCCTTTGTGTTGCCACTGGCGGTCTGGGGGAACCCCAAAGACAGGTGAGGTTTAAGACACATTGTCAGTTTTTCCAAGTCTGGATCTCAGGCCTGGATTTTGGGCAGGCACATCGTCACTGTTGACCACACACAAGACATGATGATCACGTTGGCTAGAGTTTTAACCAATCCGGGTGACAGCATCTAAAACAAGCACAGCACTGAATGATTACTGGCAGCGTTTGCCATCTTAGAAACAAGGACCATCTGGTAAAACAGAGTCAAGTCGTGGTGGGAACCTGAGGGGATAAGGGCCCAAATGGGGATAAGCCTGGGGGAGAGAAATGCACTCCCTGACCCAGCAGAGGAAACAACAGCTTTGCTTTTTGTTTAGAATATGCTGTGCATGTAAAAGACAACTCTTTTTCTCTTTATTATATAATATATACGCTTCCTCCACTTACCGATATTGATATACCTATGAATGTTTATTATAAGTACACAAATATTTATACTGTTATTGACAAATTTAAACGGAGAGCTTTAGTTTACGTAACTGTATATATCACACAGCGTATGTTTTAACTTCACCATCCAAATTAGACGTAATTTGGACAAAGAAGGGCTCTTTTTAGATAGTAACACACTATTTCTGTAATCGCTCTCTTTGTGAATTTCACTATCTTTAGAAACGCTCCAGGTATCTGCTGCATAACAAGCACCTTAAAACCACAACCCGGGGGCAGGGATGAAGAGGTGGTGCACAGGGGATCTTTCAGAGCAACGAAACTGTTCTGTATGATCCCCCATTAGGGGGATTCACGGCACTATGCGTTTATCAAAATCCAATGAACGGCATGGCACAAAGAGGGAATCTTAATGTGTGAAAAGTCTAAACAACTCATTTAGGTGGTCAGGTCATCAGAACGTGGCCAAGAAATCTGGCTGACTCACAAACGGGGCAACACCACTGAAGGGGTGTGGAAGTACCAACCTGAGGGCCTCGGGAGTCAGCCGAGCCTGTGACTGAAGGCAGAGGGGCCTGCGCGCAGCACCGTGCTGGAGCTGACACGAGTGTTTCCCACCGGCTGGGGTTTATCGGCTCTGATACTGCCGCAGGGGACGTGGACCAGGTTATGGAAAAGCAAGAGAGGGGCTGGAATGACCCGCAAGGTCAGGATCACAGTTGGAGACACTGCTGTGAACTCATGTTCAGCGCAACACAAATAAAGGCGGACGCCTGTGGCAGCGGTTTTAGGTGTGTGGATGCGTGGTCGGCTCTGTCATCTGAGAAGCCCCAGCAGCAGTGAGCACACCCAGCTCCAGATCAAAATGGTTTCTAAGACCATTTCCCACACAAGGAACCCGGGCTCCTTGGAGAAATGGCGGGTCTTAGGGTGCGGGAGGGAACACGAGATAAGCCTGGAGTGCCGAAAAGGAAGGAAGTGCTAAAAAGTGAATGATGGGGGCTTCCCTGGTGGCGCAGTGGTTAAGAACCTGCCTGCCAATGCAGGGGACATGGGTTCAAGCCCTGGCCCCGGGAAGATCCCACATACCATGGAGCAACTAAGCCCGTGAGCCACAACTACTGAGCGTGCGCTCTAGAGCTCACGTGCCTAGAGCCCACGCTCCGCAGCAAAGCCACCGCAATGAGAAACCCACGCACCTCAACAAAGAGTAGCCCCCGCTCACCGCAAATAGAAACTAGAAAGCCCGCGTGCAGCAACGAAGACCCGACGCAACCAAAAATAAATAAATAAAATTGAGTCTTTAAAAAAAAAATTACCTGGACTTTTTCTAATACTAGTTGTTAAACTCCACATTTTCCAGCCCAACATTTAAACAATATTAATGTTTATATGACACAGTCTCCTTGGCAATATTTGCTCTCTGCCAGAATTCACACCTCTCTGCTTGTTATCCAACGATGAACAGTTGTCCCAGGTTTTAATTTTTTAGCTGTGGATTCTGCAAGAAAATGACTTTTTTTTTTAAAGCATTAGAAGTTCAATTCCTTTTTTCTTTCTGGAAGTCTAACGTTCTCTATTTTAAATCTATGAAAGCATGCATTAGTCTATTTAAGCCAACAGCATGGGAGCTTTATAATCAATATACATTATTTTGGTTTCCAGGAAGCCAGGAAGTTATACTAAAATGCTCAGAGAATGTGCCCAGTCATACGGCCCAAGAACCTAATAGAATCTCAGCCGAGACCCTGGGACTTGGGCCTCTGTATCCTCCATGGCTGCCCAGTGGACGGGTCTCAACACGCTTCGTGTGCCTCAGCCCAGTGTGGACGGGTCTCAACACGCTTCGTGTGCTTTAGCCCTCATATTGTCCCATCTTTGGCCAGTGAAGCCCTTTGCACCCTCCTGGCGCCTCCCGTGGCCTCTGACATGAGGAGACACGGCAGGTTCTCATGCACTTCCTGCCACAGGTCTGGCGTTAAGGTTTCCAGGTAAACATCGCACAGGACATACTGAGAAATTATTTGTTGCTTATCTGAAATTCAAATTTAACTAGGGGCCTGTATTTTTATTTGCTGAAGTTGGCAACCTTACCAGGAACTAGCCATGTCTCCAAAGAGTCCTGGCTCCCACCAGAAGTGGGGGAGGGCACTTAGAGCCACTTCTGGGGGTCTTGGTTGGTAGACCTCACTCTCAAACGTAAGCACACAGCCAAGTGCCACCAGAGGAAGCCCACTGATGTGGGAAACAGAGGCCAAAGGCAACAGAGGAACGCACTTGGCAGAAACAGAAACCAGACTTGGCCGTGGGGGGCAGAGAAAATATGTAGCATTAACATCCCCACAAGGAGATGCCACCACACCCATGAAACATAAACAGAGCACCACTAAAAACACTCAAAAATCAAGTCTCTTAGAAATTAAGAAGGTAACAGAAATAAAAGAAATTCATTAAATCGATTAGAAGAAAATGTTGAATATGCCAACGAGATAAAATATAGAAGAGAAAGTCATCCAAACAACAGGCGTTTCATAAAAAGAGAAGAAACAGAGTGGAAGAAATGATAACAAAACGGTTCGAGAAAACGTCCCCAAACTGAATCCCAGAAGGTTAGGAGTTTCCAGATTGAAATGGGCTCCTGTGGGGGCGAAAACAGATCCACACCAAAGTATATATGTCACTGGGAGTATCTCCACCAGTGAAGGAAAAGAGGAGCTTCGAGAGAGAAAATCACAAAGGCTCTGGACTCAAATTGGGTTCAATTTTCTCAACAGCAACGCTGGGAACCAGAAGACAACAGAGTGACACCTATGGGGTTTTATAGGAAATAATTTCCAACCTAGAATTCCATATCCAGCCAAACTGTGAACCAAGAAACAGGACCCAATAAAGATGTCTGCAGATTTGCAAGGTTTCAAAATTTTCTCTTGTGTTTCTTTCCGCAGGAGACTGGAGGATGTGCTCTTTCAAAGTAAGGTAAGGAAAAAAGAAAAAAAAAGTAAAAAATGAAGAAAAAAAAAAAGGTAAGGAAAAGGGAAGATGAGGGATCAGGGGAGCAGAGAGTCTGAGAGAATCCCCAGGGTGAAAGCTGGGTCTAGATGTGATGGGCAAACAGCCAGCTGGACAGGTGAGAAATCCAGGAAGAGACTTCACTCTGAGATGAATGAACCTCAGCTGTTTCTGGGATTTGGGCTGAGAACTTGGTGTTGAAATTCTGATGAGGGTACAGAAAACTAAAGCAACTGAAAAGAAAGAAAAAAAAAAACAACACAATTACTGATGCCAGGGAAAACAAAAACTCACAGGGAAGGAAAAGCAGTGACAGTGTCTCCACGTGAACAGACACGTCCCCCAACTCACAGGCCACCGAGTCAGAGGAGGGGCAGTGAGGAGGGGCAGCACATGACACCCACGAGGAAAACAAAATGTAGTGCCACGACACGGAACACAGGTTCGAGCCCTGGTCTGGGAAGATCCCACATGCCGTGGAGCAGCTAGGCCCATGTGCCACAACTACTGAGCCTGCGCTCTAGAGCCCGTGAGCCACAACTACTGAGCCCACGAGCCACCACTACTGAGCCCGCACGCTACAATTACTGAGGCCCGCGTGCCTAGAGCCTGTGCTCCGCAACAAGAGAAGCCACCACAATGAGAAGCCCACACACAACGAAGAGTAGCCCCCGCTTTCCGCAACTAGAGGAAGCCCGCACACAACAACTAAGACCCAATGCAGCCAAACGTAAATAAACAAATTTATTTTTTAAAAAATTAAGTTTTGGAGTCAAATAGAGCTGAATCATGGCTTCGCAGCCATGTGGGCAAGTTCATCTCTGTACTTAAGGGTCCTCCCTTATCAAACAAGGTTCATTATAGATTTGTTGTGAGGTAAGTCCTGTGAAGAACCTAGCACAATGCCTGTGGTGGAAGGAATCACTCAAACATGTCAATTACTAATAGTTTAAAAACATAATTCTTATTCTACAATCTATCTCTGATGCACCTTTTCTCAGAAAGCCATTCTAGGATGTACTCTGTGAAAACAAGAAAGTAAACCACAAGGCAGGGAAACACGGCATTCCAGAAACAGAGGCTCCAGCTGATGACGCCAAGGGTATCCCAGGGAGACCCTGCTGGTACCATCAAGGGCCCAGGGCAGCCCAGACAGGGCGCCAGGAGGGCGGCTCCACCTGAACAAATCACTTGAGGAGCTGGACGGAAGTGAGAGTTTTTAAATTCCGCCAGCAAGTTTGGAGCTGAGTTAGTGATACATAGAAAAACATGCAGAAGAAAAAACAAGACTGGAGGATAAAGAGCTGAATGAGAAAGGAGATACAAGCTTGCTGAGCTGTGGGGCCATTTAAACTGTGGTAGACGACACCGGAGGAGGCCGAGGCCAGCAGAGGAGCTGAAGCTGCTGCCCTGGCGCAGGCTCGGGGTGGGTGAGGCGAGGTGAGGCAGGAGCTGACAACTCCACACTGAGCCACGTACAATCCTAACTGGCCGGCAAATCAACAAATAAGAATTCAACTGTAAATACAAAGTAACAAAACCAACAGGAATAAGCAAAGCGAACAGGCTCCTCTTGACGGGGAGAGGGTACCCTTGCCAGGATTCACAGGGAAGCTCAGGTCTGAGCCCCAGAGGACCTGGGGGTGACCCACCCACCCTGTTCACGGGAGGGCTTTGGTGTTCCAAGGCCTTGGGGACTCCAGGATAGACCCCCAGTCTTGGTGGCCTCTGGGGCCTCCTCCACCCAGAGGGGCCTCGGGGTGGCCAGGTCCACTCGGCAGGACTCCAGGCTGAATCAGTGTCCTCCCCTGCACCTCAGATCACCTACACTGGGGTGGTGAGGGTGTGGGGTGCCAGGTCACGGGGCAGTCACCCCTGTCCTGTGCTCCCAAATTCACTGGGTCAATCTACACTCCACACACACAGGCACGATGAATGCCGGCGACCTGGCTCACCCCGATCGTGAGTCTTGGCCACGGCTCAGAGGCTCCCACGGAGGTGTCACAACTCCCACCCGCCTGCAGGTTGAGGCCGTCCCTCCTCTTGGCCTCAGGGGCCCTGAGAGCCCCGCCGCTGCACAGGTGAAGCAAGGGGGCTGCCGGCCTGGTGCTGCCCCACCTGAGTCTGCGGTGCTTCCCTCCCTACTCAGCCGGGAAGGATCCTCAAAATACACAGAGGCCGCCCACACCCCACACAGAGAACTCCAATTTGGGAGGTGGCAGTCTCAGCTGGGGTGAACTTGAGCCCCAGCCCTGCTGCTCGGCTGACGTGTGACCCGCAGGTCAGGTGAGGGACCCAATGCCACGGCTCAGTCCGCTCATCCAAAAATGGTCCAGCAGTGCCCTGTGAGGCTGAGGACAGCACTAGACAGAATCCGACAGGGAGCAGGGGCTGTCGCCCCCTGGCCCCCACCCTCAGGCTAACTCCAGACCCAGGTCTGGACTCCTCTGCCCCATCCTGGGGCTGCAGCTCAAGAGCCCTTCAGCGGCTTTTTCCAAAATTCAGACCCGGAGAGGAATGTTCCCTGCCTCCTCTGTCCCCCCAGGTTCCAGCATCCTTCCAGGCAAGTTCAGCGGGCCATGGCCAGGCCAGGGGAGTGAGGCCAACCTCTGCCCCACGCCGAGGCCCTCCATCGCCCTCGCCAGCCTGCAGGCTCCTCGGACGGCGGGGAGCACAGCTATTTGCATGCAGTTTGGGGGCGCACACGTATGTGCGTGTCTGACTGGGGCAGGGCCCCAGCCAGCCCCTCCCAGGGCCCAGCGTCCAGCCTCACATCCTCCCGCAGGGCTTGAGCCCGGCCTGGCTCCCTCTTTGGCCCACTGTGTGGGCAGGAACGCCCAGGCCAGGAGATACTGGCCGTGCCCCAGGCATGGAAGAGCACAGGGACAAGGGGCGGCAGCTGAGCTCACCTAGGTGCCTCCACACTGGGTCCAAAAGGCAGATCCCCAGTCAGTGCCCAAGACCACCCCCATCGGCTCAAGCCCTCGCTGGGGCCCTCCTCTGGCTGAACCCAAGCCCTAGGCACTGCTACGGGCTAAGCGCAGACCACAGGCCAGAACCACATCACACAGCACGGGCCCTCCCTCTGCGCCCCACCTCAGGGGGTGCCCAGGGCTAGAACAGGAGCCGTGGGGAGGAGCTGCGGGAGGGTGGAGGCCCCGTCGGGAGGTGGGGAGAGGCCTCTGGTGGTCCGGGGGGAGCTAGAGTAAAAATAAAACCCCCAAACCACCTCCTGAGATCATGCTTGGGGCCCAGGGCACCCAAGCCACAGGCAGGATGAGGTCTGCACACACGAGCTGGGGCAGGGAGAGGGCTGCCAAGGTGCAGGGCCTGCAAGGCAGGGGAAGGGACAGGGACTGGGGAGACAGAGCAGGGCTGGGCCAGCTCAGGAGCTGACCCGACAGGATCGGTGACCTCAGGAACAGGGGCCTCGACCATGGTACCGCTGATGTCCGGGGCTACCTGCTCTTGGGCAGGGGCTGCCCTGTGCACTGGAGGGCATTTCACAGCATCCCCGGCCTCCACCAACTGTGACCCCCACTGTGACAACCCAAACTGCCTCCAGATGTGGCCGAATGCCCACTTAAGAACCACTGTTGTGAAGGAATGGTGAGGCCACGTGGCTTGGAACCACTGGGCAGCCTGCCTTCTGGGGGCGCCCCAGCTGGCACCCACCTCACGGTGGAGGCGGCTGGAGCAGGTGACCCGGGTGCCAGGGCCCTGTGGCGCCCTGCCAGCTGGCAGCCTCCAGGCGTCTGGGTCTGCACCCCCCTGCACAGGTCGGCCACTTGTATCCCCAGCACTCATGGCCCCAGCTGAGCTTTGTCTCCAGACTCAGCCAGGGAAGGGTGGGGTGAGCCACGGGGCAGCTCCCACACGGGGGCTGGAAGAAACACCGGGAGCAGCTGCTCAGCGGCCGTGGGCGTCAGCCAAGGGCGTCACTGGCAGGCCAAGGCCCTGCTGGGAGGCCTGGTGGAGCTGGGGCCGGACTTGGCACCAAGAGAGCATGGTAATTCCACCCGAGGGAGGCTCCACTGCTGAGGCCCAGACCCTGGCCCTGGGGTCCCTGCCCCACCCACAGTTGAGGAAACTGAGACCCAGGAAGGATGCCCGTGTCCTGGTCCTCAGCCGGGACCCCAAGGGCTGCCGGGAGCCTAATCATTGCCCCCTAGTGGCCACCCATAGAAGCAGTCCTGTGCCCTCAAGGGCCTCTAGTCTCCTCCAGGTCAGCGTCAGCTTCACGCTTCTCACGCCCACTCTATGAGCCCATCTCCCCGATGGACAGGGACTCAGACAGGCCCCACGGTTAGACGCCTGCTTACCCGGCTGGCAGGCACGCACAGGACAGGGGCCCACCTGGCTCACTGAAGCATCGGGGTCGTCTGTTCCCTTCCAGGAGAAATGCTGGGAAGCCCGTGTCCAAGCACACCCCCTGCCCCCAGATCTGCTAAACCTGCAGGGAACCCAACCCAGGCCACAGACGCATCTCTGACAAAACACGAGGAGACCGCACGGCCCTGGTGTGAAGCGGGACGGGGGCATCAGCAACAGAACTGTGCCCCTCGCAGACGCCACTCCGGGGCTCAGGAGAGACGTACCCACCTTCCCCTCCTTGAACCCAGTATCAGGAGCAGGGCAGACGCTGAGGATGAGGACGAGCCTCACCTGCACTCACGGACTCTGACCAGGCTCCTCCGCCTGCAGTCCAGCCCCCCAAGCCTGGATACAGAGGCCCAGGGGCCCCTCACTATTAGCGATAACACGTTCCCCTCCATGCAGGAGAAACCTGAAATTTTTGAGGACCACTAACTCACACTAAGGCTCTATGCTTCCCCAGCTCCATAAACAGCACCCCTTCCTCAGCCAGCCCAACCCTGAACCTTCCAGAGTGGACCATCCCTTCCTGGTGAGCCCTTCGCCACCCCCCTTCAGGGCCCCAGAAAGTGGCAGAGGCCAAGGAGCTCACAGCAGGCCACGGGTCCCCAGCTGCAGCTGAGCAGGGGACTGCACTTGAGGCCCAGGTAGCAGGGTCTGAAGGACCCCACCCATCATCTCTGAGGTCCTTTCCTGCCTCCCCTCCCGTCTCCCCAGTGAGGCCCTCTCTGCCCCCTCAACTGTGCGGGTCCAGCTGCACGCATGTTTTTTTTCCAGTGAGTAGGTCTCACAGCACCACACAACGCACAGTTGGTTGAACCTGGCACCACAGAGGAGCGCTGACTATGAGCTCTGCTCGGGTTTTTCGACTGCACAGAGAGTCAACCGTGTACCCTAATCACATCAGCACCTCCATCGGGGCACTCCCTAACCTCCAAGCTGGTCCCCTTGGCACAGTTCCCATCTGCGTGCTCCTCAGAGGCAGGGCTGGGACTCTGCTCAGCTGTCCCCACGGCACCAGTTCGTGAAAAGCCAGGCTGTCACCCCTGCAGCCCTGGCACCAGGACAAGGGCCAGCTCGGGGAAGGGATTGCCAATCTGCCACCCAGGGCCCTTGTGTCTCTTGTAACAGCAGACGCTGGCGCCAGCCTCAACCCCAAGACAACTCACCCCAGGCAGAAGAGGGTCCAGGCCAGCAAGAATGACTAAGTTCTCTGAATATTTATTACAATGGGTCATCAGCAGTAACAGGGCTGGGGGAGGGACACACGAGACTCATTTGCCCTTCAGGTAGATCTTGGGGGTCTGCCAGCCTGCGGGGGCTTCCTTCAGGCCTGCCTTCAGCCAGATGCGCCTCAGGTCTCTCTCGAACCTTATCTGCGAGGGCAGAGGGAGGGACCACCAACAGGTCTGCGGCACAGCCACGCACCTCAACCACCCTGCCCAGCTCTGGACCGAGGGCCCATGCTCACCTGCTTCCGTCTCAGGCGTCCCTCCCTGACTTTCCGCCGCAGGAACCGGGTCCTCTTGACCAGCTTGCGGTACTTGTGATGATTCATCTTCCGCCGGCGGATCTTGAGCACGTTTTTGCACTGTATCTGGGGTGCGTCCCAGACGTCCTTACCCCCCTGCTCGACCCCTTCCCCCACCTGGCTGGGCGGACACTCATAGACTTGGGCTGGAGACACAATCCCTGGGGCCCCAGCGTCCAGTCTGGGCAGGAGGTAGCGAACGGTCAGCCAGTTCTCCAGGGGGCTGACAGACATCTTCCTGGGGACCAGCATCTCCTCAAGCTCCATGTGGACCCGCCGGTCAGGAAGGGAGGCAACCCCACTTGGGCCTATTGGTTGCATGCTGTAACGAGGCCTGCAGGCATGCCTGCCCAACACCCCGCAGACAGGCCAAGGCCCACTGCAACCTGCAGGAGACAAGATGGCAGTTAGTTACCGCTCGTGGGGCTACACGACCTATGCACGGCCACCGGGCCTGGGGAGCAGAACCTCCTGAAGCCCTGCTGACATTCTCAGGCCCAGACTTCCCCTCTGTGAAATCCGGACGTTTACGAGGTAGTTTGTGGCCGGGCCCCGCCTCCAGCTGGTGAGGCACAGCAGCGGGGGGAACTGAGCTGCTGACACCACATTCCTAACCCAGGTGCGCCTCCCGCCCATCTGCCCCCACGGGGCCTCTCACCTGCCCGGGGAACAGCCCTGAGCAGCTGGGAAGTCAGGCGCACCATGAACATGGTCTGTGCTTGGCGGCGGCCCCAGGCACTCAGCCGAGCTGGAACACAGGTGCACGCCTAGGTCACTCCGGGGACTCCGGTCTCGCCCTGATTCCCGCACCCCGTCTCCCTCACCACCCTATCCCACCACGAGAACGCTGCTTCGAGCACGGCTCCCTCCCTCAAACCCTCCGCCGCTCCCCAGCTGCGCGACTCTGGGCAGGTACTGACTCCCTGAACCTAGTTTTACCCCGAGGCGCCCACCGCGCGGGTGGTGTGGACGCTCGGGTCTTAGGCCCCGAGCCCCAGCCGGCCGCGGTCGCCTCCGCCGTCCCTGGAGCCCACACGCCGCGGCCTCACGCCGACTCTTCCCAGACGCAACCGGTAGTCTCAGCTGGCCATTCCGCCGCCGCGCTAAGGCACTTCCGGTCCGTACCTAAACTGGCCCCCAGCCCGCGTTGGCCGCCCGCTGGTTCCTACGGCCAGCGGCCCCTAGCGCCCCACGGCGCCCCGCTCCGCGTCGGTGCAGGTGCCACCCGGCCCAGAAAGCGACGGTTTCCGGCCGGAGGAACCGCCCCCCGCGCCCCGCCCCAGCTCCTCCCACGGCTCGCCGGCTCTGCCTGTCCCTTGCGGAGGCTAGAAAACTACATTTCCCACAACCCCGGGGGGCCCCTCTGCGCCTGCGTGGCCCAAACTCCCGTCGCGCCCCCCCCCCCCCCGAGGGTCAGGGGCCCGTTGTCCCGGGACGCCGGAAGTGGCGTTTTGGGACTGCGGAAGGGACGTTCTCCCGTCGACGGAAATAGGGTTTGCAGGGGCGACGGAAGTGGCCCGAGATACTGCGGCTGCTGGGGCCGGAGGGGAAGAACCGGAGCTGCCGGGTCTGCGGGGCGTGGCCTCCACCCCCGAGCCCTCCTCCCGAGGATGGGAGGGAAGCTGGCAGACAGGTGACGGCGGCTCGGCCCGGGCTTCTGCAGCCCGGACGCCAGGAGTGCCGTGCCGGGCGTTGGGGGCAGAGTCGGGGCGCCGTCAGGAAGGGCTCGGGGGTCTTGGACCCGCCGCCCCATCCCTTTGGCTTGCAGCCTCCTCTCTCTGCCAGTCTGGATAAGCAGAGGAGGCCCTGCGTCTAACGCTTTTTGCATAGGTGGAGATTTTTCCTTCCTCAAAGCAAACAAGCTCCCATCCTGTGCCCATGGGAAGTTTTTGTCCGAAAACCAAAAGAAGCCTCCGTGGAGCATGGTGTTTGGCTAAGACCCAGCGTTGCTCCTCAGGGTAGGGGGCTCCGAGGGCACCACTTCACCCATCTAGGCCAGAAAGGCTCCGTTGTTCTCGCTGAGGTTGGCTAGGATGGCAGGATCTCAAGAATGGACGTGCGGGGGCTCCTGCTGGCACTGGGATGTGGGGAGTCTCATTGGCTCTACTGGGAGGCTTGCTTGCTTCCAGTGAGCCTTAGGCAGGAAATGGCCAAGCCTGGACACCCCCAGGCCCCAAGCTGGCTAAGCGGGGAGTGGACGATAGGCCAGTAGGAAGGCAGAAACCGTAGGCTCCCGGCCCAGCTCCGTAACTGAGTCACCAGAGGACACCGTTCTGCCCAAGGGACTGCTTCCGGTTCCCAGGTCGGAAGGTCTCTGAACACGTCCTGGAGCCCACCCCTCCCTCCAGCTGCACGGCCTCCCCAGGCTTTTGTGGTTTGATCATAAGAGTAAGCCACCTGCACCCTGGGCACTGACCCTGCCGCTTTCACACCTTGGCTGTACTGACTTCAAGCACCTTTCTCCAGGCCCACTGGCTCCAGGAAGGCCACGCCTCCCACCCACACAGCAGTGCTGGTCTGGGGAGAGCCAACACGGGGCACAGGACAGGCCCAACAGCCCTCGATCTGCACAGAGCACACGCAGCACCCAGAGACAGGCCCCACGCCCATCCTGCTCACCTTCACCACCAACCTGTCTACTCGCCCGCCACCCACTCTGACGGAGGACCCCACCGGGGTGATGCTCCTCTGGGGTCCTTGTTCCTGGCTGCTGCCAGCCTGACAAAACCTGACGAAAGCGCATTACAAACCAATGTCCCTCAGGCACTAGGGAACTCCAGACCATTATGTTCTTTTCAAACCCTCCCTCTACCCCACCAGCAGCAGACAGCTCAGACTCCTCACAAACCCTCACAGAAGAGCAGGTGCACAAAAACTCAATACAAAACCCAACGCTTTAATGAGATGAGAGACGGCAGCACAGACGTACCAGTAGAACAGGTGCTGCCAGCTGTGCACGGGAGCAAGCAAGCACACTGACAAACCACAAACCCTTTAACGTTCCAAATATCCTGAGTAGAGAGAATTGTGTTTATTTAACCACATAAAATGCATATATAGGAAACTTCTCTATTTAGGAGCTGGTGGCCTGCACTCAGCATTGCACAGATAAAAATATACGACTTTCAACACAGATCTAAATACCTTCACATTTTAAAAATCAGAATTCTCTACACAAGTTTTAAGCTGACAGAATTCAAGTTCTGAGTTTTCGTATATAGCTTTAACTTGTATTAAACATGTTTATTTACAACGTGGACAGAGTGAGGGGCTGTTAAGGCCATTTTCTCATAGTGAAACATTGCAAAATACGTACATAAGTACAACCTAATATAGGCAAAGGTTCGAAAAGTCATTTTCTTGGTTTAACGTAATTGAGTATCGGTATGGAAGTGAAGAGACAGCCTGTCGTAGCACCAAGCCACGCCACTGGGACGTGCGCACCCCACCTTTGCAACCAGCAGGGCTGCTGCTGAGGCGGGCGGGGTGAGCTGGGCCCGGGCCACACTAAAGGGCGGCTTGCTGGCCTCTCCATTCCATCTCCAAATTCATCACACAGTCCCGAGTCAACAACCATTTCCAGAAAGAGTCACGCCCCAGGGCCAGTGGCCGAGGTGGGCATGCCGAGGGCCGAAGGGCAGACCTTCAGGGAGCCTGCCCTCACCTCCGGTGCCTGCTGTGCCCGGGGTGGTCCCGCTCATAGCGATGGCCTGCTCGCTCGTAAGAGCGAGAACGCTCCCGTCGCTGGTCTCTACAGTAATGACTTTTCTTCTTGTATTTTCCAGAATTATCCGCCCGTTCCCGTGAGCGGCTCCGAGAGCGGGAGGAGCTCCGGCTCTGAGACTTGTGTGGCTTCTGGGCAGAGTACTTGCAGTCCTTGGACCTCCGGTAGCTCCTTACTTTGGAGCCTTTGTAGGGAGCGCCCCGATGGGCCTGTCTGGGTGGGGAGTCACTCCGGCTCCGTGAGCGGCTCTGTGACTTGGACCCGCCAGATGTAGAGCCGCTGTCGCTTTTCCTGTGAAGGAGACCACTGGGTGGATGACCGCCCACCCCGCCCACCTCTGGGTCAGGAGCAACTGTCCTGAGGAGAGGCCACACCACCTCCCAGGGAAGACACCCACCCTGCCAGGTGCAGCCCCAAGCGCCCCGAGCAGCACACACCTTCTCTTAGGAGAAGCGGATGGCGACGGGGACCTGGAATAACTCTGCTCGTGACTCCCACTCCGACTTCGAGCCCCTCGCCCCCTCGGCAAACTGAGAACAGGGCGGAGAGCAGAGTTTCAGACCCCACGTCTTTGCAGCCAACCCCAGCGGCCCGTTGGGGCACGCGGACACTCACCCGTTCACTGGGCTGTCGGCCTTGGCTCTCTTCACGCCCTCCACTTTCCTCCGGGCATTCTTCACAGAGAGTGGGGAAGGCTTGTCTCCTTGGCCTTCCTTGGGGGATTCCGCTAGAATCAAGTATGAGAAGTTACAACCCGACAGCTGTTCTGCTGAGAAACGGGTCAGCCAAGCAAGGTGGGGCCTCTCCCGCAGGACTGCCGCTGCCGACCGTGACTCCCTGCTCCCCGCCGGGCTTGGAACCACCAGACGCAGGAAGGTCACCCGTCCCGCTCCTCCAGGACCGGGGAAAGGCGTCACACCTAACTCTAGAATATGACAACATGATCTACTGCTCCAGATTTATGAGATTTTCATTAAAGACAAACTATATTTGGCTAGACTGGGTGAACAGCCATTTCAGGAGCCTGTCCATACCCCTTCCTACTGAAAACAGAAACACAGACGTCCTAGGAGCCCCCCAGAGTGCTCAGACTAGCTGTAGACGTGATTCTAAGAGAAATCGGGAGAAGAGGGCCACCCCTGAGAGGAGCACACGCGCACCCTGACGCTCACCCGGCTTGGGGGCAGGTGAGAACCGCGACGTGCTGTCCAGCACCTGGGTGCCGCCGGGCAACAGGCCCTTGGCTTGTGCCTTTGCCTCGTCAAGGGCGTACCTGCGCTTCTCCACTTCACCTTCCAGGTGGGTCAGGTCAACCTAGAAAAGCCAGAGTGCAGGATTCAGACCAGATGCTTCCAGTCAAACACAGAGGAACACGTGACATGAAAAGACACAAAACCTTTTTCCGAGTATATAGCTGCAGAATTTTTAAGCAGATTTCTTGAATTTCTTCTTCAGTTGCTCCAAACAAAAGAAACCAATGGGGACGATTAGGCAAAGGGATCTGTAAACACAAAAAAGTAATCACCGTTATACTTTTTTTCATTGCCGACAAGATTCTCCGGGCAATAAAAACAAGCCTGCCGGTCACCAGCAAGTAGGCTTTTTACTGGCTCCAATGAGCATAATTTGAAGCACAGTATGTAGAAGTTCACTGGGGTCGGTGAATCCCCTGGGGTGGCCCAGCACTGACCTCCAGTGTCCGGGCAGCAAGATA
Organism: Leucopleurus acutus; assembly: GCF_964270905.1. Lineage (NCBI taxonomy): Eukaryota > Metazoa > Chordata > Mammalia > Artiodactyla > Delphinidae > Leucopleurus > Leucopleurus acutus. Next base: position 193,069,018 of record NC_139143.1, on the reverse strand, counting down.
GATGCAGGCACAGGCGATGCTCTCAGGCTGGAACCTCACAAAAACGTCTGTGCGAAGGCTGTCATTCATGTAGTTCCTGAAAAGCAGATGCAGGAAGAATTGCAACGCCCGTGGCAATGCCCACACCACCTGTCTGCACTGTCTAAGTCAAGTCACTGCTCCACTAAGTAAGTCTACTGCCAGGACTTAGAGCTAGACAGTCCTGTGGATCTCACAAGTTCATGGAGAAACGTTCTAGCTGCTTCTTCTGAATACACGACAGGAAGACAGGGAAATAACTGAAAAAATTTTTTAAAGCTGGCTGAATGTCAGACAATACGTGTTGCTATGAAAGAGAACCGACTTTAACTTTACTTTTCCCTCTCAACCTTTGGCCTGCTCTCATGCAAAACACAGTGCCTCAGAAAGATGTCTACTGTGGCAGTTCAACGTATCTGATTAAGGAAACCTAAATGCTCAAAATCCATGGTGCAGAGAAACATGCAAACTCAAATGAACGGGCTCAGCACAAAGCCTGCGAGGGCCTTTCTGAGACAAGTCGTCCTCTTGCACTCCTTTTCCGGGGAGAGGTGCTCACGGCGTGGCTTCTTCCACACGGGGAGTCCACTTGAAAAGGGGGGAAAACGCCCTTGGGTGTATGGGAACATCATGCAGAGGGCTCAGTGCCCCAAGGGAAATCCTCTTCTCAGGCTTATCAAAGAACCGTTTCCAAACTGTCCCATTTCAACAAGGAGTCTTAAAATGAACATTCATAAAATCACATAAAAGCAACAAAATACTACAAGTTTCATCACAATCAGGACATTTAAAAAACTTTATCACATTTTAGAAGATATAAAAATACAAAACATTTACATTTTTAAAAAAATTAAAGAGTTTTGACATTGGCTACATTTTCAACATTTTCATTTAGATATATTTCTCTAAGATTTAATAGACCAAAAATCAGATCTCACCTTAACTTTATCAACATTGCAAAAACAAAAGACTAATTTCACAAGAAAACAGTTGCACAGGTCACGTATTTAGTGCTCGTAACATCCCCCCATGGTACCAGGCTCCATCCAGAGGGGAGCCAACTCGTGCTGGGGTCTGACTGATGCACCCCCCACCCTGGTTATCTCTGCCCAAAATCCTGGAGAAGGTGACCTACAAACCCACGGAGAAATTCCTCAGTGATAAATTCTCCGTCTGCCCACTAGCAGCACCTGGCTCTGAAGCTCTTGCTCCAGGCACCCAGAGGGGACCAAGGAAAAGCCTGTGTGATGGAGCCAAGGCCACATGTCCCGAGAGTTGCAAGTAAACGGTTCAAACATTTGATAAACATAACCGTCAGTAACTTTTTTGGTTCTAATAAGAAAAAGTTTAGTATTCAGATAATGATAATATTATTAAACCGTTTACTCTTAGGTCCTAAAAAAATACAAATGAAGTCCTCAAAACATATACTTAAACTTAAGTGCTATTTTTGAAATAAGTCACAATATAAAAAGTGTCCATGGAATGATTTAAAGATGCACACCTTTTACTAGACTGTGTCAACACTTAGTGCTGAAAGAGCAACTCTAGGACTTTCAGAAATAAAAACACCATCCCACACTTGTCTGAACTCCCACCAGCCAGTTTTCACAGCTTCCCATTTTTTTTAAAGAGAAAGGTACTGCATCTTTATTGCACAGGTAGAGCAGTTTCAAATGGACAAAATTCATGTCAAGACAGTTATCAACTCTAATCAATACAATTACCAAGCACGACAGAGGATTAACAAGAAGCACAATCGTCAGAGAACCACAGCAGCAGTGGGCCAGCACTAGACTATCGTGCGCATACCACCATCTAGAGCCAGCCTTCGGCGGAGAGCCTGCACTGGATTGGCTGAGGACGGCCGCTGTCCCTGCACCGAAGCGCTTGGACAGGAGAGGAGAAGTCTTAGTCACTTACCCTCAGAGGCTACCCTTTGATTGAAAGAGTACAGAAAAGAAAAGTCAAAATAGGTTCTCCATTAGACACAGCACAGCACCAGACAATTCAGGCAGCAAAAATATGACCCTTACACACTTCACTCTGTGGGAAAGCACCCAGCTCTGAACTGTTACTTCAGGCTTCACTTCTAGCAAATGCATTGTTAAAATCAGTCCCCAGATTGTAGGAAGGCTTTACACCCCCTCTTCCTCCCATAGGATTCCCTTGACCGAGGCAGTCAGAAGCAAGTTCACGCTACCGTGAACCTCTAAGTCCACACTGGCAGCTGAGGGAAAGACCCCTACGTGCCAAGTCCATAGGCCCCAAAGGGCAGCCCAGTGACTGCTCTCTCCAGGGGCAGGGCGGGTATGGGCCACCTTACCGTTCCACCAGTGCCTGATATCTGGGGAGTGTGGCTGGAATTTACATGGCAGGAACACTGGGCACTCAGACAACTCCAGCCCACAACCAAGTCATGGGACCGACTACCCACTGCCCAAGTGCCTCAAATCAACAAACTCCTGCACTGCCCTGGCTGGTCTCATAAAACAAGGAAGGCCAACTCACCATGAGGTCTGGACCAGGTGTCGGTTACGCTCACACTCTAACACCTGAAGGTACATAACGATTATCTGGAAGATATGGGTCAGGCAATTATTATCAAGCACCTTGAGAACCCAGAATTCAGATCTTGAGGGCATCCATGCAGCAAATAAGGGCCTCGTCCTAGATCCCAGGGGTGGCTCCCGGTCGCACGCCCCGTGCACAGCTCAGCTGGAGGGGAGCTCTTGCCGACGCGCCCGCTCCCTGCTTCTGCAGCCAGGTGCCACGAACGCGCGTGAGAACCTAGCTGCACCCAAGTCTGTCTCGGCCGGAACAGGGCTGATGCTCATTCTCGTCTTCGACACACTTTCCACCAGTGAGATTAGCCTGCCCTGAACATTGCTGTACCCCAGTCACCAACGTATACAAAACGTGGTGTGAAAATACTTTCAGCAAATGAAGAAAAAGCTCTTAAACGTGTGGTGAGTAATCTACCGAGATTCTGAACTAATACCAAGAGAAAATATGAGGAAACCCCGAGTAAAAAAAGGATGGAAACAGAGATGAAAATAGCACTCTTCACGTTTGAGTGTAACATAGAAGATATACATGGTATCGTATGCTCAACTGATACACAGTGCAAAATAGCTTTCGTTCATCTCCAAATAAAGGGTTCAGAATTCTTCCAATTCCCCAATAAAAGAAAATAAGGTTATTACTAAAGCAGCTTTAGAAAAACAGCTGTTGAGAAAGAAAAGTAAACTGACAGATTTCATTTTTACAAGTTCATCACCATTTTTGAAAGCTCAAACTTAAAAGATGCAAATTTCCAAAACTTTTAGAAACATACTATTAAGATAAACATGATACAAGAAGACTAATAAGAAAACAGTTATTTTCCAATTATAGATAAAAACTGGAAAACCAAATGAAGGACACATTTAATCCTTTTCAGTTTCCAATCTAGGTGAGAATGAAGCAATGACTCTGGTGGACTCACGTGGCAGCTGGGCCTCATACCCACCTTGTGAGGGTGCTTCACATGGACGCAGAAACCCAACTCTTTGAGAACTCGCCTTTCTGCCTTTATAATTTGATTCTTTAAGTTAACATAATCTTGATCCAACAGTAGAGGCACAGGTTTTCTACAAATACAAAGCACACGATCTGCATAAGGCTCAAATAAAACAAAGCCTATCAAATCCCACGGGTTACCCCCAAACAGTGCAATCTAAACATGATACAGAGTCAGGAAGTTTGCTTCCTGCAACTAACAAAACCACAGTTTTCCTCAAACCCCAGCGCTGACCTACCCACCCTGCCTCAATGACCCTCTCCCTGTTTTCTTTACGGATGATAAACGCCGCCTGAACAGAGTGGAGGGTCTCACGATCTCATGGCCCAAGGACTACATGCCGTCCATCCGCCTCAAGATACAAGCAGATGTATTGAGGATGAAGGGAAAACCAAAACACCAACAGAAGCATGGCATTTAAACAGCCAAGGCTGCATTTTAAAAAGGCCCTCCATTAGCTGGAGCGTTGGAAAGCCTGGGCCAAGGATGCTTCTAAATATCCTGCGACACACAGGACAGTCCCCACAGCAAAGAATCATCCAGCCCAAAACGCAAACAGTGCTGAGGTTGAGAACCCAGTTCTAGAGCATTCAGGCTGACGTGGGCAAACCACGAAACGAAGGCCACAGCCAAACTACAGCCACAGCGCCCTGTCCTCCTGACTGTGGTTCCTTCACTGATTAAACAGCATCTGTTGGGCACACCCCCCACCCCCGCCACAGGCGCCACGCCTCCTCCTGGGCACAGGTTTAAAACCTCAGCCCCTAAACCTTGTTTCAGAAACGTTAATGTAACGGAATAACCGTGAAAACAGAGACGGATATGTGCGACCGGCCTGATAAAACTCACTTTCTCTCTCTCAGGTGTCGAAGGCGATGAAACACGTTGATGACGTCCCGTATCCGTCTTGGAGCCTCTTCTATCTTGGAGGCCAAGTGAACACAGGCCATTGACACGTGCTGAAACGTAAGCGATGCAACACAGAGATGTTTGTTCCAAGGACGACAGTCTCCAACAGCTGAAGAACGGCGGTTAAGAGCCGTGCACCCTGAGAAAAAGGCCACTTGGAAAAAAACCCTCTGCAGTACAGGGGGCTTCCCAACCCCCCAAGTACAGCGCTGCAATTGGAAGACAAGTACTCGTTCCTCTGAGGAACGGGCAACGCAACAAACCCAGGTTTCCTGTCAACACGTTTCTGAGGGAAAGAAAGACGGGAGGAAGCCTCACCTCCATGGAATGCTTCACAAAGGACTTGGTGTAGAAGAACCGCTGGAACAACACCTGCCCGGTAGCCATGGCAACCTGCACAAGAGAAAGGTTCCATCCTTTTCAAAACCCAATTTAAAGGCCTCAAAGTTAAATTATTAGGTTTCACGAGCCTCCTAACAGAAAGTCAAAAACTAAAATGCTTCCGCGTCCACAAAGGCTCTTCGCGTCCCGCTGCCTCGCCTCCCTCATCACCTCCGGTGGGCGGCAGCGGGGACTCCCTGGGCCTGGGTCGGCCGGTGGGCCCGGGGCCAGGTGAGAATAAGGAGCGGGGTCGGGGTCCGAAGAGGGGATCGGCGCTGCGCCCGGGTGCCGGGCGGGGACACGGAGTGGGCTCCGGATAAGGCACCCCGCCAACAAAGGGGCCGGCAGCCTTCCCGGCGCCAGCGCGGCGGTTACCTCGGCCCGAGGCTCGCGGCCGCTCCCTCACCTGCGGCAGGCGGAGCAGGATGCCGGCCGCCTGGATGAGCTCGCAGCCCACCACGCGGAGGTCGGTCTCCGTGTCAGTGTCGAGGCCACTCGACATGGACGGCGTGAAGCGGAGCTTGTCGTCCGGCAGGAGGCAGTTCTCCAGAGTGATGAGCACCCCGGAGTACAGCCGGTCCCCAATTAGCACCCCCTGCGACCCGGGAGCTGCGCCCCCGGAGGCCGGTGTGCCGGCCGCTGCCGCGGGGGCCGCCGGTCCCGGAGCCCCGGCCCCGGCCGTCGCCGTCGCCGTCGCCATTTTGCGCCGCCGACTCCCTCTTGGGCTCCTTCCCGACAGGGCGGCTCCCCGAGACGCACTACGGCCGCGACCGCCCCGCCCCGCCCTGCCGCGTGCCATTGGTTCGACCGGCGGGCCACCCGGCGCTCCCTTGCTGCGATTGGCTTGGCCGCCTGTCCATCAGCGGCGCGGCGGACGCCGGAACCCGGCGCGGGCGGGAGCGGGCTTGTTACCCAGGAGGCCCTGCGGCGCCGGGCTAGACCGCGGTCTCGGCCACGACCCGGAAGCACTAGTCGCAGGTGCCAGCCCCGGGCGTGTTTTATGGGCTAACCGCCCCGGTCCGGCCGTGCAGTCCGTGCAAAGACCCGGGAGCTCTCTAGGTTCCCACCGCAGCCCCAGGCTCCTTAGGGGTCCGGCGGGTGCTGAGGGGGGATTGGGGGGCCCGGGGGCGACCCCGCGTGGGCAGGGCCAGGCGGGACGCCCCCTGCCCCGAGGACCCGCGCGGCGGGGCCGGGGGGCGGCTCTCCTTCGGCCTGGATTGCGTCCTTCGGGCATGTGGTCCAGGGCTTGAATGGAGTTGTCGGAGTTTTCCGAGGCCCCCGACCTGAAAGGATGGGCGCACGCGCTAGTAAGTTGTCCCCTAGCCCACACACAGCAGCAACGAGATGCTGTTTCCCTGAGTTAATTTGTGGCCGCCGGCGCGGTCAATTACTCTCTAGCCTTTACTGAGTCCAGGTCTTGGGGTACAGGTATTAACGCCAGATTCCCAAAGTTCTCGCCTTCAGAGCTGAGTCCAGAAAGGAGAGAGAGGGTAGCTGTAAACGTTTAATTCGATGTTTCTACAAAGCCACAGCAGCTACAAAGTTGCAAGAGGCATGAGCTCCCCCAGGTTTGGGAGGAAAGGAGCCAGGTTGGGATGCCCCGGGGGCCATGGGAAGGGGCTTGGACTTTATCCTGCCAACAGCGGGGAGCAATACAGGGGTTTGACCCTCCGTTTCCTCATCTGTTGTATCAGGCGCTCTCGGGATTAGTGACCGCCAGCTTCTGGTGGTTTTTACGTCAGCTGACAGCACTGTTGCTCTCGCCTCAGCTGCGACAGCATCTGAGTTATCTAGTTATCCGTTGCTGAACAGTTATCCGAAACTTTCACCAGGACCAGTGAAAGAACCTGTGTGAGGATGATGGGAAAGCAAGACTGGGTGAGGGGGAACTTGGGGTGGGGGGCAGGTTGGAGACGAGATTGCAGGGTAGGAGCCTCGGTGGGGGCAGGTTCAAACACTTGGGAGCTGCCAGTGATTGCACCCAACTCAAACCTGCCCAAACCCAGTGGCTGCCATTGACTTCACTCCTGCTGAGACTCGATCCTGCAGCTCAGATCTGTGCGAAGCGCCAGTGTCCTGTCTTCACCTCTGTGGGCAACGTGGCTACAGTGCCCCACCTCCCCTACCCCAGCCGGCAGCTCAGGGAGCTTTCCTCTCTGCGGGCCACAGCAGCACACTTCAGGAAACAACTTGTTTCTTGTGGGCCCTGTCTGGGCTGCCTGTCCATCCCCTAACAGTGACTGGCCAGAGGAAAGGGAAAAACTGATGGCTCTAGACAGTCAGGGCCAGACTCTGGAGCTGGGGACACGGCCACAGCACAAAGGGAAACCTGGTTCTGTGGCCAGGGCAGGGGTGCCAGGAACAGCCCACAGTTGTCTGCCACATCCCCACCTGCCTTTATCAAGATGAACGAAGAGAAGGCAGCTCCTTCACAGCAGTGCATCTTGCACAGAACTTGGTCCGCCACACCAGCGAGCTCTTTGTATCCTCCACCCTGTTGTTTTCAATATGAACCATTTTCTGACAAGGTGCGTAGTCAGGCACTGCACTCAGCATGGCAGAACAGGACTCAGGCACCTGCCCCCAAGTGCTTGGTCCAGTGGCCATGTTTGGACACAGCAACAAGGGCCAGGAGGAGGGGCCTCTTAAGAAGCCAGAGCAGTAATTGCAGCTGGAAGAGATGTTCACCCGCATGAGGATGGAGGAAAGTGGGCAGAGTGAAAAGATTTGACCGGCTCTGTACTGAGCTGGAGATGGGTGTTGTCTGAGGGGGGTGACTTCCAGGGCAGGGCTGGCAAAGGGTGGGGGATGGCATCGCCACAGGGCCCAGCATGGGGGTTCGGAGTGCGGTCAGGCGGGCATTGCCAGGTAAACGCAGGGGTCATCAGCAAGCAGACAGCGACTGCTCTGGTGGGCCTGAAGAGCTCTCCTAGAGCAGAGCGTGTGCGGGAGGGGAAGGAGGGCAGTCCTGGAAGGAAAGGAGCGCATGGTCCTCCGGGGCAAGGGCTGTGTCGCTTGGACTTGGGGACCAGGAGACGGCTTTGGTGAGAGTTATCAGGGCGTGGCAGAGCTGCTCACAGACCCAGTGACAGGAGGCCAGAGCTGGAAGGGGCTCAGAATGCAGACGAGGCTCCTGGAGAAGGCCAAGGGAAGGCCCTGTTCCTGAGCAGGAGGGGCACACAAGTTCCATTCCAGCCCAAGAGGAGGGTGGACACCTCTGCGTGGGAGCGGTCAGAGGGGGAGGACAGGGCTGTAAGGGAAGTAGGGCTGGTAGACCTGTTGTGAGGCGGCCCCTGTCAGAGATTTCTGGGCTTGACTCCGGAACTAATGAAGTCAGCTATTTGGGGGAGGGGCCGAGACCCTTACATTAAGGCTCCCCAGGTGATTTGATGGTCACCCTGCCTGCGGGGGCTAAGGCAAGCCCAGGACCCGGACAGCCACCCTGCCTGCTGGTCTGGGGAGTGAGGGAAACCAGCGGCTGAAGAGCTGCACCAGGGAGTCCCTGCTGGAAACCCAAGGAGGGGAAGGGGGAGGTCAAGCAACAGCAGGGCCTGCTGCCACCCCCCAGCCTGCAGGAGGATCTAGGGTTCCTAGGGGAAGCCTTGCCCTAATTACCACCCAGCACACGGGCACTCAGGCAGGGCCGACCCAAGGTGTTTGTGCCAAAGAACACAAATATTTTATTTACACAATCCATGTGAGATTTCTGAACCTGTGCCAAAAGAGGCAGATAGGGCCTTTTCTCTCAGGCCTGTTACTGAAATGTAAATTAACACAAATGCAAGTCAAACTTACTCATTGTTGACAAATAACTCTTAGTCCCTATTTTAGTATAATCATCACATGGGGGAAGAAAAAAACTTTTCTTAAGATGCTCAGCCTCAAAGGGCAGTCAGTGGGTGTCAGCATCCCTCTCAGAGGTGCTGTGCCACCCTGGAAAAAATGCCTTCGGGCTCCTTCCCATCCCCCAAGGCAGCAGCAAATCCTTCCTGTCGCCTCCTTTTGGCCAAAGCAGCCAAAGATTTAAAAGTCTTTGGTTCGTAGATGGCTAGATCTGCAAGTACTTTCCTGTTGAGCTCCACCTGGCACTGGGAAGAAAATTAGAGCCTGTATCAGCATCAGAAATGCATTTCAGTGAAACACAGGAAGACTTGGAACACGGCTAAGCACCCAGTGATTTGAATCACCTTAGCACACACCACTTGAGCCCCAGTGGGGGAGAGGGAGTGGTGAGTCCTGTTCAAGCAGGACGCGGGAGGAGAAGGGGGGCGGGGGGCAGGGGGGGAACCAAGGGCTGTCAGCCAGACTTCTGGCCTGGGGTACCCTTTAAGGCAGATGGGAAGAGGAAACCACAATTTCCATTTCACAAACGATGAAAAATAAGACACAGAAAAGGTGTGTGAGGCACAAGCAGAGGAATGAAGATCAAAACCGGGCGCTCATTACATGAGAGAGCCAAAGTCCTCTATCGAGTGAAGCAACAGAAAATGGATGGACAGTGCCAGTGAGTCTGGGGTGCAGAAAGAAGAGGGGATGGTCTCCTGACATTAAAGGCAGCTGTGCAGGAGAAGTCAGTCCTGTTCTACCACCTGGGACCCCTGTGCTGTGGGCAGAGTCCCTCTCCTTTTGAGCCTAGTTCCCCATCAGTAAAACAGAGGTGTCGCACCTACACTTACCCTGAGAATCTTTGTAAAGTGCCAGACACGGCCTGGCACAAGGACCCATTCCCCCCTAGCTTTTCAAGTAAAAACGTAAATGCACACAAAAGCAGAGGGAATACCATACTCACCAGAGGCAAGTGACCAAGATTCTGTGGCACATGCTTGCTTTATTCCCTCCAAGATGTTTCCCTCCTTTTTGACTACGATTCAACTTGATCTGCTACCTCACCAGAATTCATTCAGTGTAAAAGCTTTGAAATTAAACTTTAAAGTTAAAGCCAAGTTTTTCTACCTTTTTCTCTTGACGGGGAAACACCAGGGCTTATGTCTTGGTGCCACATACCCTATTACCAATTCTGCTTCCAGCGGGGCAGCGGCAGAGCCAGTGTGGTGCGTCCCCGAACCCACCAGAACCCCACTCCAAGAACAAAAGCAATGTTGGGCTGCTAACATTCCACTGCCCGCGCTGCTGGACCACGGCAACTGGACGGGTTATGAAGACGTTTAATGTCTCGGCAAGACCACATCCTCGACCATACCTTAATCAAGTTGAGGATGAATGCTGGGTACTTCAGGCCGTGTTCCTGGGAAGCAGCTGTAACTCGACTGATCCAGAGCTGAAATGAGAAACACTGAGATGCTTAAGAACCAGCTGTATGTTACATCCACACCTCTCAACGAAGGTTGTCACTAGACTAAAAGGGTTTTTTTGTAAGAGCTAATACAAAAAGTCAGTGTCCTATTCAGGCTGAAGTATAAAGAACAGTGAGCAAAAGCTGGTGCTCTTTATCCAAATGCCCGCTGTAAAGCATTAACTCCACACACATCTTTAGGCGCCGAGGGAGGATACAAAGATGAGCAAGAGATTCTGGGGCAGACACAGCTCCGGGCGTAGCAAGGGTCCAGGTCGAAGCTTCAAGGAGGTGAAGGCCTGGAGGGGAGGAGGCAGGGGCCTCGAGAAGGGCCAGAATGGCGGGGCAGCGGCGTCCGCTCCAGGCGCAGCGAGAGATCTGAGCGCTGCAGGGGAAGCCGGGCTGGGGAAGTTCTGCGTGCATCTGTCCAACAGGTTCCATGTGAGGCTGCCACGCCGGACCCGCTGCCACCCTCGCGCCCCCGACACCCGCACACCGCATCGGGCCCAACCGGTGCCAACGGGGCTGCGCGCGAACCGCGTGCACAGGAGCGGCTCGCCGGGCGCGGTGCACCTGCGGCCGCGAGGCCCCGCGGGTTCGGGAGGGCTGGGGCAGCGGGGCGAGGCCGAGCGGGCCGCGCTTACCGTCCGCAGGTTCCTCTTCTTCAGCCTGCGGGCTCGGGTGCACTGCACGAACGCTCGCGTCACAGCCCTGACGGCCAGCCGGTAGCACCGATTCTTCCTCCCCCGGAAGTGCTGGTCAAGAAACGGGAGAGGAGGCGGTCGGCGGGACCCGCGCGCGCCGGGCCAGGCGGGGGCGCGGGGCGCACAGCACACTCACCCGCGCGTGCTTCAGCACCTCCTGGACCCGCCAGTAGCGGTCAGTGATGCGATTCCGCAGCCAGAGCTGCGCCGTGAGGAAGACCATGGCGCCCGCAGCCCGCGCCTCTGCTCACCAAGGTGAGCGTCGCACCTCCGCCGCCACCCGTCCCCAGCGATTCCGGGTCAGTTCTTCCCTCACCCAGGGGAACTTCCGGGTCTCTGCGCGTGCGTTCTGGGTCCGCGCCGCTATCCCTCTCCTGTGCGCATGCTCGAGCTCAGGGGGCGGTGCCGGGGCTGGGCAGGGCCTAGGCTGTGGAGGAAAGGATCCTGCCCCCCCCCGCGCCCCCCCCACCCCCGGCAGCTGGAGGGCGGACAGCCGAGGGTGGCGTCCGGTGGAGCGGAGAAGCGCTGCCTCCCACCGAGGGGCCTGGTCCTCTTTACGCCGCGGAGCTGTGCACTTTATTTTTTTAATGAAGTTATTTATTTATTTAGGCTGCACTGGGTCTTTGTTGCGGTGCGTGGGCTTCTCGTTGAGGTGGTTTTTCTTGTTGTGAAGCACGGACTCTAGGCGCGCGGGCTTCAGTAGTTGTGGCTCACGGGCTTCAGTAGCTGGGGCTCGTGGGCTCAGTAGTTGTGGCTCGCGGGCTCTAGACCGCAGGCTCAGTAGTTGTGGCGCACGTGCTTAGTTGCTCCGCAGCATGTGGGATCTTCCCGGACCAGGGCTCAACCCCGTGTCCCCTGCATTGGCAGGCGTATTCTTAACCACTGTGCCACCAAGGAAGCCCTCTGTAAATGTTTATAAGCACATTATTGGGGTATTCTTCTGGTCCATTTGAAAGGAAGTTGGAGATAGCTAAATACTTCACTGTGTATTTCCTAAGAACAAGGACATTCTCTTACAAATCCCAGCGCAAGGATCAAAATCAGGAAATTCAACATTAATGCAATACTGCTGTCAGGTCCACAGTCTGCATTCCAGTTCTGTCACATATTCTTACCGCTTTTTTCCCTGTCCAGGATCATGCACTGCGTGGAGTTCTTATGTCTAACTTTCAGGGTTAATCTGGAACAGTCCCTCAGCCTTTCTTTGTCTTTCTTGACCTTGGCATTCTTAAAGAGTACAGGCTACTTACTTTGTAGAGTGCCTCTCAGTTTGAGTTTGATGTTTCCTCGTGATGAGAATCAGGTTACACATTTGTAGCAGAATACTTAAGAGATTATATTGTGTCCTTCTCGGTGCGTGGCACCAGGAGGCCGTGATGGCAGCTTGTCCCAACACGGGTGATGTCAGCTTTGACCATTTGGTTACAGTATTGTTTGCCAGGTTTCTCCACTGCATTTACGTTTGAACTAATACATAGTTTGTAGTGAAATACTTTGGGAGTCATCACAGGCTCCCCTGTCAGCAGATGTTGAGGTAGAAGCACGTGCGACGGGCCAGGTCACTGAGGCATCTGCGAACAACACCGTACACCACATTTGGTCTACACTCTGTGAAAGGGAGCCACTGGGGGACTGCGCAGGAGAGTGAATAGGATTATGGCTACTATTCTGAGAACAGCCCCTTGGGAGTCAAGGGATCAGGCGAGAAGAACAGTTAGGCTGGGGGCTGGCCTGGTTATGGCAGCATTCCAGGCAAGGCTGACGGTGGCCTGGACATGGTGGATGCAGTGGGGGAGGTGAGAGGCAGTCGGGCTGTGGGTGTGCTCTGAGGTCGAGCCCACAGGCTGTGCTGGAGGCTGGCTGGAGGTCCATCCTGCAGCTTTAAAAACCACCCCGGGACTTCCCTGGTGGTCCAGTGGTTCAGACTCCACGCTTCCACTGCAGAGGACTCAGGTTTGATCCCTGGTTGGGGAACTAAGATCCTGCAGGTCCCACAGGCCACTCGGCGCGCCCCCAAAAAACCAAAAACAAAACAAAGAAAACCCACCCTTACTCTGAGGACTCCCGAGATGTCACTCCAGGCCTCATCTTTGCCCCATTTTCGTCTCCTGTGCATCTGCTCTCCCACCCGTCCCTCCACCTCGGGCCCAGGTCCCGCCAGGAGTCATTGTTATGTCTCCCTTTCCCTGTCCCTCCCCACATCCAACCATCAGCAGGTCCAGAGGGCTGTGCCCACAGAACTGTCCCAATTCTGCCTGTTTCTCCCGCCCCCACTGCTATGCCGCCACCGTCTCACTGGTCTCCCGGGTTTCCTCCTCCCAGTTACAGTTCACTCTGCACTTGCAGCCCCCATGAGCCAGAAAGACCATGTCACATGAGCTCACGCTCCCCAAAGGCTTCCGTTGTCTTGGGGGTAAAATCCAAGTGCTCCCAGGGTCCCCGGACAGAGTCGCTAATTTAGCAAGACGGCTCTCACTTTCAAAAGATGAAATCTGTCCTCTAAAGCTGTTCTTCCAGAAAAATCTAAGGACATTGATTTTCTATGAGGATGCAGGTGTGGACAATCAGAGACAACTGTCACTCTGTATCTGTCGCACTGCAGGGTTTTTAATTTACAGAGATGGCTGAGTGATGACAGGGAGAGGCTAAAGCTACTGAAAGCAGGTTTGTTTTTTGTTTTTTTTTTTTTTTGGCTGCGTTGGGTCTTCGTTGCCACGCACGGGGGCTCTCTCTAGTTGTGGCAAGCGGGGCCTGCTCTTCGTTGCGGTGCACGGGCCTCTCATTGCGGTGGCTTCTCTTGTTGCGGAGCACGGGCTCTAGGTGCGTGGGTTCAGTAGTTGTGGCGCATGGGCTTCAGTAGTTGTGGCTTGCAGGCTCTAGAGTGCAGCCTCAGTAGTTGTGGCGCACAAGCTTAGTTGCTCCACGGCATGTGGGATCTTCCCGGACCAGGGCTCAAAGCTGTGTCCCCTGCATTGGGAGGCGGATTCCTAACCACTGCACCACCAGGGAAGCTCCTGAAAGCAGATTTTTATGCCTTACAGTTCCTGAGGGGAGGGCACACCACGCCCCACAGGGACACAGGCAGAAACAGCAGTTTCGATCAGGTGGTAAGAGCAGGGGCCCGGGGAAGGCTCAGGCCTTTATTGGGGTTCCCGCAGGAAAGGCACGGCAGGGCAGGGAAACAGCTTCTGATTGGTTTGTTTGATAATCCAGTGGGCCTTGGTGCAGAGAGGCAGGCCTGGCCCTGGGTGACTTCGGGCAGGGGGATGTCAGCTGGGCACGTGAGAGAAGGCAGCCGTTCAGGGCATGGGTCGGGACAGCAGGGGAGAGGAGGACAACTGGCCCTGTCATTAGTGAGTGGGTGCCGAGAGACAAATACTGAAGCTAAGGAAACACAGTAAGAGTGCCAGTGTGCCCGGGGGGAGCACAGAGGCTGACACCCCGATGGGGGACGCACAAACAGGAGCCCACTGGGTTCTGGTCAGTTCTGTGGCCACGACTCAGTCTCCCCGCCAAAGAGCGTGCACAGGGCTGAAGCTACAGGGCTGACGTGGCCCTGGGAGTCTGCAATGGTTCCGGGCCAGCCACACGCTTCTTGCTCGGGCTCCAGCCACTGCTCCCTTCTTCTCCAGGAACCTCTGGGGTGTTCTCCTGTGCACCCTGGCAGGCGGCCTCAGACCAGCAGAGAGGAGCCTGCACGCCCTGAAGGCCGCGGAAGCCTGCAGCCTCTGGTCCTGCTCCGGCCCTGCAGCCCTGGGGCCCATGGGGCACCTCCTGCTCTCCACAGACGGCAGGCCCCAGATCCTGGGCCACCTCCCCCCACTGTGTCCTCTGGGTGGGGCTGGCCCCCCGGCTCAGCAAAAGCTCTGCGGTGGAGCCATGGCCGCGTTCCACGGCAAGATGCAGGGGGGTCACGTGGAGCCAGCCAGCAGCGTCGACCTTCGCGCCCCTGGCCAGGAGGTGGCCGGCGACCTCCATGTGGCCTCCCCGGGCAGCGTGGTGCAGGGGGGTGAGGCCCAACGTGTCCCGAGCGTCCACGTCTGCTCCCCAGGCGGCCAGAAGTTGGACGGCGAGCAGATGTCCACCGGCAGCAGCCCTGTGGAGTGCAGAGCGGCCATGCCTGTCCTTGAGGCTTGAGTCGGCCCCGTGCTCAAGCAGCACCTCCATGTCCTAGAAGAGGAGGGGGCAGGGGCAGGGCTGGCCTGGGCGGGCCACACAGTGCTCAGCTGCCCTCAGCGCCCCTTTCTCCACACTGCTTCCCTAGTGGGTGCCGCCTATGGCACCTGCTGGGGCTCTACTTGGAGACCCCACTTGCCCCCTAATGGTCCTGAGCCGCCCGGGGCCTGGCTGGACTCTGGCCCATGGCCAGTGCCCAATAAATATTTGGTGCTGCCGGCCCAGCGCCCTCCCTGGGCTTCCAAGAGCTGGTTACCAAGGGGAGTGACGTCAGGGCGGCACTCAGGGCCCTGGTGCCGGGCCCCTCCCCACCACCCGCACGATCACGCGGGGCCCGGGCCGAGACGTACCTGCCGGCGGCCCAGGTCGGCAGCGACACCCAGCGCCGTGGCCCCCGTGCCGTGCCGGGCGTCCACCCGCGCCCCGTGCGTCAGGAGGAGGCGCAGCGCTGCCGACTGCCCGGCCACGGCCGCCACGAGCAGGGCGCCGTCCAGGCCCGCACCGCCGCCTGCTGCCAGCAGCTCGAGCACCGGCAGCCGGCCGCCCGCGGCCGCCCAGTGCGTCGCCATCCAGCCGTGTGCGTCCGCCGCCGCGGGGCCCGGGCCCGGTGCGTCCAGCAGGCGCCTGGCCAGCAGCGTGCGGCCCAGCGCGGCGGCCCAGTGCAGTGGCGTGAGGCCGGCCCCACAGCGCACGTTCGCTGACGCCCCGCGCTGTAGGAGCAGCTCGGCCACCCGCGAGGGCCCGTGCCAGGCGGCCTCGTGCAGCGGCGTGCGCCCCGCGCGGTCTGCAGCTACGGCCCGGGCCCCGCGCTGCAGCAGGAGACGCACCAGCGGCACGTGGCCGCGCAGCACGGCCAGATGCAGGGGGGTCCTGCCCGCGCGGTCCCTGCGGGGCGGGGAGGGCGGCACGGGCGAGGGCGGGGCACGGGGAAGAGACCTGCTACCTTTGCCCAGGAGGGAACCCTCTCCACCCCGCAAGGGACCGCTGCCTCCATCTCCCACTGAAGGGACACCAGCCACCATCCCTACCCCCAGCCCCGTGGAGTACCCGGTCCTAACCCTGGGCTCACCTCTCCTCCACACTGGCCCCTTGCCGCAGTAGCTGAGTCACCAGGCCCACGTGACCCTTCCACACGGCCTGCAGCAGGCGCCCCCAGGCCTGTGGGGCGCTGGGCCCCTCTGTCCCAGCTCCTGGGGCCTCCTCGGAGCCCAGCTCCAACCACCGCAGTTCCTGCTCTGCCCCTGCCTCTGTCAGGTCCTGCTCCCGGGGCTCAGAGACCCTAGAGTCCATCTGGAAAGAACAGGAATCCAGCATGGTTGCTGGAGGCCCAGGCTGGATCCAGCCCACTGTCCCCAGGCCGACACGGACCCCTTATCTCCCCAGGGGAACCTGGCTACCACTTAGCCTTCTGACGGCCTTGGCTCTCAGTTACCCCCAAAGCGAGCCCACCCAGGGGCTCTGTCCTCCGTCTGGGGGTCCTCTACATACCGTCCCGGCCCAGCCACAGCCTGGTGGCCCTTTCATGACACTCCCCCTGAAGGCACAGCGGTGGGGTATCTGCTCCCAGAAGGTGGAAGGCTGGAGCTGCAGTTGTGCGGTGGCGGTGGGGCCTCCCGGGGGCCGGGCTAAGGGCCAGTTCTCCACCTGTTTACCCAGCAACTTAAGGGGGAGGCCCTGCCTGCGGGCCACAGCCCCTGTCCCAGCAGCCGTCAGCCCCTGGCAACTGCCAGGGCCTCTGGCTTGTCCTCCCTCCCGGGAGACAAAGACCAGGCAGGTAGGAACTTGCCCGTGGACCACAGCTCCTCGAGGAGCACAGCCTTTGATGTGCCACGACTCGCCCCCAGGAGATACCCACACACCTTCCCCTGGGTCCCCCGCTCAAGCCCTGCCCGCCAGCCCCACTCCTGTACCTGCTGGCTAAGACCAGGCTGGGGTGGTGGGCAGGGTGAGGTGGGACCCTTCCCCCCACCCAGATGCCGCATGAGGACAGAAGATTCTCCAGGGACACCAGGCAGGCAACCTGGACCAAGGGGTGGGATAGGAAGCCCCCTGAGAGGAGACTGAGGCAGGTCTCCAGGGGCTGTGAAGGGGCAGAGCCCCAGGCAGTTGAAGGAGGGAGCCAGGCAGAGGGAGGACTGATTGATCAGAGACAGGCTACATCTGGACGGTGGACGTGGTGCTGCAGGAAGCCCTCAGTAAGGCCTCCAGGTTGGTCACCGTGGCTCTGGGGCCCTGGGGCAGGGTGGGCCGGGGTGGGTGGCAGGCCCTGAAGGTGCCTTCCCATCCCCCAATCCCTGGGTGAGGCCACCCGTCCAGAGCCCAGACGGGAGAAGGACGTGGGGCGGCCTCTGCAGCCTTGTCCCTCCAGCGCCTCTCATGATGGCTCACCAAGAGGCAGCACGGCTTTGGGGTGGTGGCTCCCACCCCAGCCCCTCCCCAGCTTCCGGAGACGGACGAGGTGTCCTCAGGGCCCTGCCCTCCAGAGAGGCAGCCCTTCCAGGTGCCAGATCCAAAGGGTGGGTCTCCAGGCGAGGAGCTGAGAGGCCCCGTCCCACTCCCCAGCCACACGGGTCCCACCCTGTATGCCACGGTCACTCCTCCTCTAGAATGAGAGCTTCGTGAGAGCATGTCGCACAGGCCGCAGATTCGTCCCGTAAGGAGCAAGGTGTTCTGGGTGGATGCAGACAGTTTACTGGTTAGCAGCCGGCAAAGGCCAGAAAAGCAAGGGTGTCAGCCCTCTGCACTCTGTCCCCACAGGATTACACAGGAAGACGCTGAAAGGAGCAGGGCCAGATGACAGGGGCACGAGGACACGGGGTGGGAGGGGCACCCCGTTGCTGAGGAGCAGCCTCTGTGCTGCAGCCGCGCCCTGGGGGCCCCGTGCACCGTCCTGTACCTCAGAGCCACGGAAGCTAGAAACTGCTTCCTGGTGGCCTCGCCACAGGCAGAAGGCAGTGAGAGTGGGCCGTGGGGCCTGTCTCCCCGGCTTCTGCCACGGCCTGGGCACTGCAGCTTGCTCAGCGACCTGCAAAGAGCTGTCCCGCTACAGGCAGAGGCCTCTGTTGGCCTCCCTCCGCGTTGAATCCACAGGCATGCATCGTGCCTGGCGCACAGCGGGAGCTCAACAGAGTGCTTGTTGAGTAAGTGAATGAATGAGTGGAGGACCTGGGGGAGAGGGTGGGGCTTAGAAAGGAGATGAGTCCAATACACTTGCTGTCTGAACTCTCTTTTTTACCCCAACTTCACTATCAGAATAAATAAACAGCTACCGTGAAATCTTCACACGCGTGTGCCAGTGCAAGCAGTTCAATTGCACACATGCTGGGCAGCAGGGCTTGGCGTGCATTGCAGGGGGCCTCAGCAGCTGTCCTGGCCGGCGTGTCTCCAACCGCGTCCCTTGAACAAGCTGTGCATGTCGCTGTCATCGTCCCACATCCCTACGTGTCTGAGGGGTGCTGGTGAGCTTGAGAGGCCTGGAAAACGTTGGAAGAAAAGTTGGAAGGGATGAGGTGGACTGTAGGGGGAGGGAAAGAGAAACATTCGCATCTGGTGCCACCCGGCCTCCTTCATCCAGCTCCCAGACAACCTACTCAGTGGTTTAAGTGTCAGCTAGTAATGTCAGTGGTGTTTATTTATTTGTTATTATTTTTCAAATAATTTTATTTATTGATTTATTTTGGCTGTGCCGGTTCTTAGTTGCAGCATGTGGGATCTTTAGTTGAGGCATGCAGGCTTCTTAGTTGCAGCATGTGAACTCTTAGTTGTGGCATGCATGCAGGAGCTAGTTCCCCGACCAGGGATCAAACCCAGGCCCCCTGCATTGGGAGCACAGAGGCTTACCCACTGGACCACTAGGGAAGTCCCTGTAAGTGGTGTTTAAAACACTGTATGTCATGCACGGAAACCCCGGGAGGCTGTTCGGTGCTAAGAGTATTTTGGTAATATTTGGAGAAATTAGTTGGGGTTTTCAGAAGGGCTGGGAATGCTTCCTCCCTGCTTACTTGAAATCACAGAATACACACTCCCCCTGTTTTCAGGATGGATTGGATTCTGACACAAAGGATACCTGTAATGGTAGCTGCCATTATTGAGCACCTACTGTGTGCTGAGTTCCACATTAAGCATTTCACATACGTTACCCATGTGCCCTCTCAACAGCCCTGCAGTGTGGGCACCCAGCATCTTCTGGGGCTGTTCTGATGCTGAGAGGGGCCAGGTTTGGGGATGAGGGAACCAGAGGGGGCGAGGTCAGATGTTGACCTTCCCGTGGCAGCTATGGATGGGGCAGTTGCCAGAGTTGAGACTGATAAAATGAAACCATTGTTGCAGGGTCTGGAAGTGGGGAGAGGGCGGGACCTGGGGTGAGGACGGCCCAGTGCTGAGCTCTCAGGACAGCTGTGCAGGCTCCGACCAGAGCACGCAGGGGCTGGCGGGGGAGACTGGGCAGGGCTGGAGCTGTAGTAACCTGGCAGAGAGAGGGTCAGCCTGGCAGCGAGGACCTGAGGCTCAGGTGTGACCCTGGAGACTGATGGTCAGGGCCGGACCTACCTGGACCAGGGCCCTGCCCTCCAGCTGAGTCCACTATCTGGTTGCTGGGGTCTGGGTGGAGGTCTGACCTGGCAACCTAGGGTTAAAAGGTTGCTAATCTGACCTGGGCGGGGGGCGGAGGATGGGCATCAGTCCTGCCACGTGACCACCACTGTGAGCCCACCAGGCCCACTGCCAAGAGAGCATGAGTGAGCAGGAGAGGGAGACAGAGGAGGAGGGAGGAGGCGCTTCAGACACAGCACCCATGCTGCCCCGAAGGCTTCCTGACCGCCAGGCCTCAGACCTGATGTCCCCAGGGTGGGCAGGCCTGGCTGCCCAAGGCCTGGGGGTCCTGCTGCTGCCGGGTCGGGCCCTGGCTGGGCTCGTGCTCCATCTGCTGCTGCCCGCAGCCGTGTTCCTGCTGCTGCTGCTGCCCGCAGCCACCACTGTGTACCTGGGATTCCTGTGCCACTCAAGGGTGAGCTGCGCCGTCCACGGGTGCGGGGCTGAGGGACTGTCTGGGGTCCTCGGGGAGTGCAGGTCCCTGGAGGCACGTGTGCCCCTCCCTGAAGAGCTCCTTCTCCTGCCAAGCCCCCCCCCCCCACTGGCCACAGCAAAAGAAGGGCTTTTGTTTGCCACCCAAGGGGAAGGCTCTCTCCCCTCCCCTGAGGCCTCTCAGCCTTGTACCAGGAGCCGCCAGGGCCTGGACAGCTGGGCAGGGTGGGAAGAGGAGGAGGGTTCCAGGAAGAGAAGATAAAGATATTGTCAGATTTAACCAGTCCACAGTCCCCATCCTCCCAGCCTCCCCCAACACACAGCCCCCCTGAAGACCCCTCCTCCCCTGGGATGGGTTTCCCCACGTATGGAAGGGGTTATGGCTTGGTCTGGGATAGGGAGGGTATAGGCAGATGGGCCCCTTTCTGCCCATCTGGGGAAGGGGGGGCCGGGGGAAGGGGGCCGAACGCTGGACCGCAGTAGACAAGGTGGCGCCAGATGGCAACACCCCAGGGTAGGGCCTCGGGGTCAGCTGCCAACTTAGGAAAGGGCCATGGGAGAGCAGAGAGAGCTATTCTCTGAGCCTCCCCTCAAGGGGCTCCTACTCGGGCCATTTACCGCCTGGGTCTCCATCTCCCATCCTCGGCTGAGAAATGCCTGCCTCACAGCCAGCCCCAGCCCCCCCACCCACCCCCGACACCGGCTCTGCCAGACCTCAGGCCCCGCTGTCTCCTCTCCCGGCCCCGCCCCGGTCCCCCGGCTCTCAGGCCCCGCCCCAATCCCTCTGCCCCCCCCGGCCCCGCCCCGGAATTGAGGCCCCGCCCTCTCCCGGTCCTTTTGTCACCAGGCCCCGCCCCGGTCCATCTGCACCGGCTCCCCCCCGCCCCCGGCCAACTCACAGCCGAAGCGGGGCTTAGCTCCCGCCCCGTCCACCTGCTGCCAGGCCTCGTCTCGGAACTGAGGCCCCACAGCCCCGCCTGACCGTCCGCCCCGCCCTCAGGTCCACCCGGCGCCCCGCCCTGCGTGCCGCGCGCTGCTGTCCGACCGCGGCTCCGCGGCGCTCATCGTGTCGGGATTCCTCTCGCTGCCTCCGCTGCTGGTGCTCGCCTCGGCCGCCCGCTCCCGCCTGGCCCGACGCCTCCGCTCGCTGCTGCCACCCCCGACCTGGAGTCCCGGACCCTGCCGCCACCCCGACGGGGAGGAGCAGCTCTAAGCCTGGGTGTGATCCCAGAGGCCTCTCCAAATCCCGGAGGCCCCCGAACTCCCCCCGTATCCCCCATCAGTGGCTCCAGGCTGGTGAGCTCAGGGTCTGCGTCCAGGTCCCGGCCGTGAAATCCCGTGCGCAGTGCTCCGAGGGGCCGCGAGGTGGCACCGGACTCCGCCGGACCGGGACGGCCCTTCCCCACCCTCACCGGCCTCCGCAGTCCCCGCAGCCGCCGAGGGGCTGGGACGCCCCCAGAGAACAGGGAGATGGCTCTCGGAGAAGGGGCGCGTGGCCAGGCTCGGAGAGAGGCGGCCTTCCTGGCTTCTGCCACTGTGGCTGTCCTGGGCTCCTGTGCCCCGACAACGGGCAGTCCCTGCGGGCCCCCTGTCTGGTCCGGCAGCGGCCTCCAGCGAGTCCCAGAGGTGGGGAGACTTCCACGCTCCACGGTTCCAGAACTTCAGCGGCCAGAGCACTAGGTCATGCAGGGCTCAGCCCGAGACCAGGGTCAGCGTTTAGAGTGAGGGCTCTGTCTGTTCTCTCTGGATAATTTTAAGATCTTTTCCGTCTTTTGCTTTCTGTGCTTTTAAGCATGTTTGTGGTTGTGGCTATGTTCTTATTTATCCCCTTGGTACACACGGTGTGTCCCGTTTCTACAGATTCACATCTTTCAGCAGTTCTGGAGAATTCTCAACCATTATTTCTTCAATTCTGTCTCATTCATTCTACACATTTTTTCCTGGGAAACACCTATTACGTGAATGCTTCCCATTGTGCTTTCACCACTCATGTCAGTTCAACTCTCTTCTGTGTTTTCCATCTCCTTGTCTCCCAGTGCTGCGTTCTGGGCAATTTCCTCATCTCCCTCTTTGAGTTCACTAAGCACTAGCTGAGTCTAATCTGCTGATTATCACATCCATTTAACTTAAATTATTATGTCGCCCTATCTAAAAGTTATACTACTCACTTCTTATTCAAATCTGATGATTTTGATGATCTCTTGGTGCATATGCTCGTGATTTGGGTTCCAGCTTCGACTTCTGGAACGTTTCACACATAGTTGTTTCTTTTTTTTTCTTTTAATTATTTATTTTTTGGCAGTGCCCTGCGGCATGCGACATCTTAGCTCCCCAACCAGGGATCAAACCCTCACCCCCTGCATTGGGAGCGTGGAGTCTTAACCGCTGGACCGCCAGGGAAGCCACACACATAGTTATTTTACAGACTGTACCTAACAACTGCACTCCCTTTGCCCTTGGGGGCCTAAATCTGTTATTTGTTGCTTCTGCTGACTCAGTAACAGCATATTGTTTCTTTGAATGTTTGTACTTGTTAAGCATCAGCGCACACCTGTGAACATTCTGAGGCCACGTCCCTCCACAGAGGATGCCCTTGTGAGCCGTGACCAACCTGGGCCCCCGTTAGGGTCCTGGTTAGTACCCCGCTGTGCAGGGCACCCCCACTGTGGCCCTGATGCACTGTGGCTCCATCCCTGCGTTCAGGGGATTCTCTGCTTTCCCATTTGTTTCCGTTCATCATGCTGGGTTTCTGTTCCCTATTCTGTTTATTTATACACTTCTTTCTAGCGTTTCCTGGAGGGGAGGGGGCTTGGAAGATATCTACTGCCTTGTAAGCCCAGCAGTGTATTAAAAATGTGTTTGTTGTGAGCTTCCCTGGTGGTGCAATGGTTGAGAGTCCGCCTGCCGATGCAGGGGACACGGGTTCGTGCCCCGGTCCGGGAAGATCCCACACGCCGCGGAGCGGCTGGGCCCGTGAGCCATGGCAGCTGAGCCTGCGTGTCCGGAGCCTGTGCTCCGCAACGGGAGAGGCCACAACAGTGAGAGGCCCGCGTACCGCAAAAAAAAAAAAAAAAAAAAAAAGTTTGTTGTAATTCGTCTAGAATCTAGTAATAGCTGGAAGGCCCTGGAAAGGATCCAGCGCACCATGTGGCCAGCAGGGCTCCACCTGTGACCAGGAGGTCAGGGCCCAGACGTGCCCAAGGATCAGCGCTCAGGGCTCACTCGTGGCTTGAACAGGGCCCGAAGTGGGGCTGATTCAGGTCCAGCAGGAGTCCTTGGGGTTTTCCTATTGTCTGTGGCCGGTCAGATGGGGGCCCGGCTGGCTGCCCCGTGCCTGAGGAGAGCTTCCCCGGTCCGAAGCCGCCTTCCTTCCCCTCCCGTCTAGGGTTGGGCAGGCTCTGGCCAGGCGTCAGAGGACTCTCCTGAGGATCCGCCTGGCCCTGGAGTCATCAAAACAACAGCTGGGCCTGGTGGGGGCGGGGAGGCCACCATGGGGAGCTCAGCTGCTGAGCCCACTGGTTCCTAAGGTGTGTCCCGGCTTCCCAGGCCTGCCCAAGCCGTGGCCTCCAGCTGGCCCCGGGGACAGTCTGCCTCAGCTCCAGCTCTTCCCACCCACTCACAAAAGGAATACTTGTGGGAGGCTGTGGAAGGTTGACAGAGGAGCCTAGGGGTCTGCTTTAGGGGGCCAGCCATCAGGGAGGATGGTAAAGTGGAGGGTAGAGGCCCTGAGCTACTGGGTGGGTCAGAGGTGACCTCCACTTTGGGCAAAAAATTCTCTTTCTGCACGTACCCAGGCCCCTGCCCCAAAAGAGCGTGCCTGGCCATGGGGGAGCACGTGCACGCGCGTGCCTGTGTGTGTGTGCGCGCGTGTGCATGTGAGGGCGTGCCTGCATCCCCTCTGTCTGCCGGCCCTCACACACCTGGGGGGGGGCACTGTCCAGACCCCACAGGTGTAGAGTCTGGGCTTCGCAAGGTTCCCTGATCTGCCCAAGGCCACTTATTGATTCACAAAGCATTTCCTAGCAGCCCAGGTGTCTGCAGGCACACTCTGAGTGGTGAGCAGCTAGGCAGGGCTAGGAGAGCTGGCCCGTTCTGTCCCCATGGTCTGTACCCCAGGTGTGAGCCCGGCCCCACCCAGGCATGTGGGCCAGGCAAGGGGTGCTGGGCAGAAACTGAGCTGTGCTGGGTGGGCTGGGGAGGAACAGGCAGAGCCAGCCCTGTGCTGACTCTGGGGACTGAGGCCCCTCCCCTTGCCCCATGGTCCCACCCCCACCCCGGGGACTCCCCCCAACCAAGGTGCTGACACAGTTCTGTCCCTCCCTGCTCTCTCTTTCCCTATGTAAGCCTCCCTGAACCCTGCTTGGGGCTAGGACAGGGCATGAGGGTCACCTCCCTGTTACAGAAGGTTCCAGCACAGGGAACCCAAACTAGGGAGGGGTCCCCCCTCGGGAAGGGCACCACTGTTCAGTTCCCTGCACAGGCTGAAAACCAGGAGCACTGCTGCCTGCCTGCCTTTCTGCCTCACAGCTGTGCCCTTGGGCCTCTACTTCTTCGAGGCCTGGCATCAGTCCCCATCCTGCCCCTAGGCCCTCGCCTCCCCCATGAAGCCTGCCCCTGCCCTTTATGCCTCCCAGGCATCCTTGCTGCCCTCACATACACTGGCAGGCCCCCACCCCAGGGCTCTGGTACTTCCTCTAGCTCCTGCCCCCTGGTCTGACACGACCCCACCCTCCAAGGGGAAGATAAGTAGACATGCATCTTTGCAAACTCACCGCTCCCCATCCTCGTTCTAGCCCGGCAGGGCTGGGAGGACAGGGGCTCTGCCCAGTGCCTGCACGTCCCCAGTGCAGAGCCTGTTGTGTGGCTGGGCCCAGCACACAGATAACTGATGAATGCAGATGGGGTGGCACCCACCCCCGCACCCAGGCTGCCCACCCCATCAGCTGTCTTCCCTGCCACCCTGGGTGTTGTTGGCTGAAGGACTGGGCAGGGGTCGTCTCTGAGGCCGAAAGGGGCAGGCCCGGGCCCCTAGGGAACGAGACGATGGGACCACCAGACCCCCAGGACTGGCCCTCAGGCCCTGGCACGTCCCTGACCACAAACAGGCAAGTCGAGCCTAGAAGAATGTGTGGGTGGGTGTCGGCCGGGGCCTCTGGGCCCTGCCGCTCTCGGCCACCCCTTCCCTCTGCTCCTGTGACTGTTGCGTGCAGTCAGGGGGCCTCGGGCTCACCCACGCTACCCTCCAGGCCCACAGCAGCCGACCCCCACTTCTGGTTTCTGTGTTCCCAGCTGTGTGTGTGTGGGTGCCTGTGTAAGATACAACTGACACGAAAACCAGCATCACAGGCATCTCTGCGGGGCAGGGTGGGGCCGAGCCACTCTGCCTCTCGGACTCTCAGCTGGGGTCAGGGGTGGGGTCAGAGGCCCCGGGAGCTGCCCTTTTCCCAGGGGTCAACATGACCACAGTGAGCTGGGGACAAAAGGCCCTTCTTCTCTGCAGAGGCCTGGACGGTGTGGAGGAGGGCGCGTTCCTGCAGACCGGCGGGGAGCAGGGGCGGTGCCTTGGAGAGCAAACGTTGTCCCTGGGTTTTGTGGAGCCCTGTCCACCTGCCTGTGAACCGACAGGCAGGGTGCGCCAGCTCTGGGAAGTGATGCTTGGGGACTCCCGGACTGGGCCAAGGCCACAGGCTGCTCCCTCCTCCTGGTCCCCAGAACACAGGGCCAGGCAGGGGCTGGCCCCGGGGGAGGGAGGGGGCTGGGGCCAGGGCCGGATGTGTGCAGGATGCCTCCGTCCTTCTCTGCCCCCCCTGCCCCCAGGCCTGTCTTGCTTCAGAAAGGATGTTTCCCGGTCATTATATTTGTGCTTCCTCTGGCGTCTGTCTCAAGCCCAGCCCTGGCCCTGACCACTACACCCCTGGCTGACCCCTGTGTTCTCTGGGGACCCTCCATCTGCCCATGTCTCACCTCGGCGGGGGGGGTGAAGAGACTCACCGTGATGCTGGCAGCAGGGGGTGGTGTGGCCGGCTGAGCCACAGAGCAGATCAGGGGACTGAGGGGGGCAGAGCTGACCTGGTGGGGGTGGGGTGGTCTCAGTTTGCGGGGGTCAGGCCTGAGCTCAGCACGAGCATCAGGTGGCCAAGGCAGGTGGCCGAGCTTGGCCAAGGCTAGGGAGAGGCCCTGGCTGACCACTCCCAAGGCCAGGCCCCCGTCCCTTCTCCCTCTGACGGAGAGGCTGGAGGGAGGAGGACGCCTGCTTCCTCGAGGGCTTGAGTCATGGCCAAGAAGAGTGGCTCAGTTTTTCCAGAAGGCCCCGTCAGCCCAGCAGCACAGCCGAGGTGTGACAGTGGGCCCACCGCTGGGCAGGAGTGGGGACCCACAGGGCAGATCCGGTGCTGCCCGCTCCCTGCTGGTGGGCGCCCATCGAGCTAGAACAGGAGCCAGGCCGTGTGGGCCGTCTGCACCTGGGTCAGCTCCCCGCGGGGCCCCTGGCTCTCCTCCAGCTGCCTCCGCTCACAGCCCCACCTCCGCAGCAGCCCTGCTCAGCCTCGAGTGCCGGAGGGCTGGGGGCCAGGCACGGTCCCTCTGGGTGGTACACCCTGAACTTTGGGGGTTCGAGCCCATTGCCGCCCCCCCGGGGCCCAGGCGGAAGCACCAGGCAGTTTCTGGTCCCAGCCGAGGCCTGAGGTCTGTGGAGCTGAGCCAGCCCCAGCACTGCCAAGATTCCCGGCGGGGGGGTGGGGGGTGGGACGGCGGGGACACAGTTCTTGCTTGTTCCTGCCCCAGCTCCTCAGGCTTAGCTGAGCTGCTTCCTTTTTTAGGCAAAGTCAGAGCTCCAGTCTGTCTCCCAGCCTGGCGTCTCACCTGCCAGAGGGAGGAAGGAAAACCATTGAGTCCCATCCGTCCTCCCTGCTGGGCATCCTCCTGGGGAGGGGGAAAAGGGAGGGGACATCCTGGCAGAGATGGCCCTGCCTCCTCCCCGTGGGGGACCTGTGCCCCCCACCCAGCTGCACAGAGAGGAGTGGCTGGGAGAGGGCGGGGGTGACCCCACAGGAAGGCATCTTAGGAGGGAGGGGGGCAAGGCTCTCCTGGACCTCACTCCTGCCCACGGGACACTGCCCCATCTCGCCTAAGGGCAAGGAATCTGCCCTGGGGGCACTGAGTGTCCCTCAGGATGTCCCCTGCAGCCAACCACCTCTGCTCTGGTCTAGCCAGGATCCCAGATGCACGGCTCCTGGTCACAGTGGAGGGTTTCCCCAGTGGGCTGCTTGGGGGGGTTCTGTCCTCAGTCCTGGAGTTTGGCCTCAGCCCTGGGCCCCTCATTGGGCAGGGCCCATGGGGACAGCGGTATGCCCAGCATGATCACACTGGACAGGCCTGAACCAGCCATCCTCAGCTCCTATGCCTCTTCCTCTAAGAAGCCAGGTGAGGTGTCCCCCCGGAAGCTCCCCTTGAAGGTCTCAGGCTTCTTTCCTCTCCCGACGCCCTGTCTCCTTTCTAAGTTCCACCCTCCTAATCTCTGTTGGTCATTCCTTGGAGGAACATGTCACAGCTCCCATACACCTGCCCCTCCCCAGTCTCTGTGGCCAGAGCCTGGGACTTGTTGGGGGGACGTTGTTTTTGGTGTCACCCACACACTCTCATACCCCCTGGGGCTCTCTTGGGCTTGGCTTCAGGGACTCCCAACACTGCGGAGCCAAGGGCAGCGGGCCTAGGGATGACCCAGCTTGGTGGCTCCCTGCTCGGCTACTGGCTGGGGGCTGGGGGCAGGGGGTAGGGGACAGGGCTGACTCCAAGGCCCTGTCGGAAAGGGAGACCGCAGTGTCTGTGTGTGCGTGCCACCCGCGTGTGCCTCGGCGGCATCCCGGTGAGTGCCGCGTGTCGCCGCACGTTTGGGCCCTTTGTGCGCGCGCCTCCGCGGAGCCGGTGCTCCTCCGCACGCGGGGTAGCGCGCGCGCCAGGGCGGGACCTCGGGGCGGGGCCGCGGTGGGCGGGGGCTCCCGGGGGCGGGCTCCGGGGGCGGGGCCCGGGTCCGACCCGCTCGGCCGCGCGCCCCGCAGCTCAGGAGCGAGCGAGCCACGAGCGGAGGCAGAGCGTGGCCGTCCCGTCGCGCGCGATGCTGCCCTGGACGGTGCTCGGCCTGGCCCTGAGCCTGCGGCTGGCGCGGAGCGGCGCGGAGCGTGGTGAGTGCGGCGGGCGGCCAGGCCGGACTCAGGTCCCAGCGCCCCGCCCCCCCCACCATGTCCGCACCGAGCCACGCTCTCCTTCCGCGGCTGTAGGGCGGGGGCAGCTGGCAGGGGACCACACCCACCTGCGGCGCGGGCCCTGCCGGCAACTCCGCGGGATCTTGGGGCCTGGACGGGGAGGGGGAGGGGCCTGTCGGGGAGGCTTGTCCCTGCCTCAGTTTCCCTTTCCTTGGAGTGACCATTAATAGAGGGATGGTGAGAGGGTTGGCGTCGCCCCACTGGGTTGGGGGAAACTGAGGCCGCAAGGCCGGGACCAGAACCGAGACACCCCAGGCCGCTGTCTGCTCATGACACAGTGGCGAAGGGCCCCATCTGCCCCCCGGGGTGCCGGGAGGAAGGGGGAGGCCTTGGAGGGGCATATAGGGCCCTCGGGCTGCTGCAGCAGGTAACCTGCTTCCTGGGTCCAGGTGGAGCAGAGGATGGGGGCCAGGGGAGGGGTGACATCATCTGTAAGTGGGGTCAGGACTCCAACCAGGACTCCGGGCTGTGGGAGGGGCTGCAGTCAGCGCTCTGTTCCCCCCATGCCTCCACCTCTGCCCCCCACACGCCTCCACCTCTGTCCCCAGTCTCCCCAGCTGCCTCTGTGCTCCCACCGCACGCCCCACCGGTTGCTTTACCTGGAGGCTGAGCGGTGTAGGCTGCTTCTTGAAAGCCAAGCCCTGGTGGCCCAGACCCATCCACCCACCACTCCTGGGGGCTGGGCTGGGTCCAGCCTGCGCAGAGTCTGCTGAAGACAGGGAGGGTGTGGGGGCTTGGAGGGGTCAGCTCTCCTTTGCAGACGAGACAGGAGCCCAGGGGGTGCCACAGGCATGCGGCCAGGATGCAGAGTTGGAACTGCTGAGAGTGTGGACCCCTCTTGGCTTAGGGCCCCTCTCCCCCGGGTGCCACCCCAGGACGTTTGGGGTGTGGCTGAGCAGGCTTTCAGGGCTTTCTTGGGTGAGGGCAAGCGCCAGCTTAGGGAAGGCTCAGGCCCTGGGGGTTCTGACCTGGGTGTGCGGCTGTCTGGGGGCCACCACCTGGGGCTGAACCCTTCCCTCTCCCCCAGGCCCCCCGGCATCTGCCCCCCAGGGGGACCTGCTGTTTCTGTTGGACAGCTCGGCCAGCGTGTCTCATTATGAGTTTTCCCGAGTTCGGGAGTTTTTGGGGCGGCTGGCGGCCCTGCTGCCCCTGGGCCCTGGGGCCCTGCGTGCCAGCCTGGTGCACGTGGGCAGTCGGCCGCACACCGAGTTCCCCTTCGGCCAGCACAGCTCAGGCTCGGCCATCCAGGACGCCATACGCGCTGCAGCCCAGCGCATGGGTGACACCAACACTGGCCTGGCGCTGGCATATGCCAAGGAGCAACTGTTTGCCAAGGCGGCGGGGGCCCGGCCGGGGGTGCCCAAGGTGCTGGTGTGGGTGACAGACGGCGGCTCCAGCGACCCCGTGGGGCCCCCCATGCAGGAGCTGAAGAACCTGGGCGTCACCGTCTTCGTCGTCAGCACTGGCCGAGGCAACCTCCTGGAGCTGTCGGCCGCTGCCTCGGCCCCCGCTGAGAAGCATCTGCACTTTGTGGATGTGGATGACCTGCACATCATCACCCAGGCGCTGAGGGGCTCCATTCTTGGTAGGTGGGAGGAGGCGGAGCCCGGGGAGCCCCAGTGGGGAACTCAGGAAGAGGGCCAGGTGAGCCTCCAGGAGGACCTCACATGCCTGGAGCAGAGGCCAGGGCTGCAGGGACAGGGGTGCACACGCGGCTTCTCCAGGGACACACTCCAGCTGTTCACCCCAGGTGCCCCCCAACCTGGGCTGAGGCGGGACAGAGGGGCAGGCTTGAGTAAACACCTCCAGGTGGGGCTCTCTGCTGGAGAGTGGGGGACTTGGTGTGGGCTGAGGGACTCAGGCGCTGCATCTGGTGGAATGTGTCTACCTGGAGAGGAAGTGTAGGAGGTTCCAAGCCTGGAGACTCTGCAGAGGGGCCCACCAAGCCTGGAGGGAGGGGGAGGGCCAGGTCAGGAAGGGCCGAGACTGCCCCCCAAGAGCTAGGGGCAAGGGCAGCCGCGGAGGGGTTGGAGTGGGACTGCACTGCAGGCGGTTGTGGGGATTGCTGGAGAGGAGGCCGGACCTTGGAGGGCCCGCTGCGGGGGCTAGCAGCTCCCCTCCGAGTTTCTTGTGGAACGCCCTGACCCAGCTAAACCTGGCGGGAGAGGGAGCTGGTGTTGAAGGGCCTGGCCACTGGCAAGGTTGGCTGTAGCCACTGAAAAATGCCAACAACCCCAGGGTCCTCCCAAGTCTCCACCTGTGGTTAATCGTCCACCTGAAACCGGAAGGGGTTGAACTGTGGGTTGGAGGGAGGTAGAGTGTCCTTCCGAAGATTTACTCCAGGACACCTGGCCCTGGTGGCCCCTGGGTCAACCACTGTGGCTGAGCCTGGAGGCGGCAGCAGGAGAAAGGGCAAGCAGCTGGACAGGAAAAACCCAAGGCTGCAGGGCAGTGAGGCAGTAGGGCGGGGGCTCCTGGGAGTGGGGGCAGGGTCTGAGTGTGGGGGATGGGCGAGGGGCGTGCCAGCCGGGCAGCTGCACACCCAGCAGTAAAGAAGGCAGCATGGGGTCCCGAAGGGCTTAACCCTGTCCAGGCATTCATCAGCTTCACCCCCCCTGCACCGTCACTCAGACAGCCCCGTGGTGCTCGGCATCAAAGCCCAGGAGTAACACACGTTTGGGGGGTCCCACCCTGGAGTGCTCCCAACACACTCTCCTGGGGACTGGACGCCGGCAGCACCTGAAACTCCAGGTCCAGCTGCTCCTGGGGTTGTCACATCTCTCCTGCCCCTCGGGGCATTCTCCAGTGGCTCCCCGTCTCTTGGCTGTACCGTGGGCCCCGTTTTCCTTGACTGTTCGGAGCTGAGCTGACCCCGGACTCTGTGCTGGTCTCTCAGGCTGGATGGGGGGCTGGTCCTCTGTTCTCTGACATCGTGACATCAGTTTGGATCCTGCCACCTTTGAGGGGCCCTTGTCCAGGCCACTGGACTGGGTGGGAGGTGGCTGCTATACCTCCGCACTAGTTTGAGCCTGGAGCTGAGGACAGGAGGGAAGCTCCTGATGGGGCAAAGTAGGGGGCTGGCTGCACTTATGTCCTTCTGCGGATCCTTAGCATCTGGTGGACGTGGCCGGGGCTGGCCGGGCGCCCCGCGCCCTGCTCCCCGCCTCTGGGTGTCTTCCGGGAGTCAACAGTCAGTGCCCCTGGGTCCGCTGCGAGGAGGCATCTCTGTTCTCTGCCCTGTCCCCCCGCAGACGCGATGTGGCCGCATCAGCTCCGTGCCTCCGAGGTCACGTCCAGCGGCTTCCGTCTGGCCTGGCCGCCCCTACTGACCGCCGACTCGGGCTACTACCTGTTGGAGCTGGCGCCCAGCGCCGAGCCGGGAACGGCGCGCCGCCAGCAGCTGCCAGGGAACGCCACGGGCTGGGCCTGGGCCGGCCTGGACCCTGACACGGACTACGACGTGGCGCTGGTGCCGGAGTCCAACGTGCGGCTCCTGAGGCCACAGCACCTGCGGGTGCGCACTCTGCCGGGTGAGGCGGGACGCGGGGCCGGGCGGGCTGGGGGTGCCGGCGCGGCCGGGCAGGGCGCGGGGCCGGGCGGCGCGGCCCCCTCCCAGCTCACAGGCACTTCCCCCCCAGAGGAGACCGGGCCGGAGCGCATCGTCATCTCGCACGCCAGGCCGCGCAGCCTGCGCGTGAGCTGGGCCCCGGCGCTGGGCCCAGCCGCCGCGCTCGGCTACCACGTGCAGGTCGGGCCCCTGCGGGGTGGCGCGGCGCAGATCTTGGAGGTGCCCGCGGGCCGGAACAGCACCACGCTGCAGGGCCTGGCGCCGGGCACCGCCTACCTGGTGACCGTGACGGCGGCCTTCCGCTCCGGCCGCGAGAGGGCGCTGTCGGCCAAGGCCTGCACGCCCGACGGCGAGCGCAGCCGCGCCCCGCGCCCCCAGTCGCCGGGCGCTGGGGGCCGGGAGCCGTGAGCAGGCCGCGCCCGCGCACCCGAGGGCGCCCTTCTCCCGAGCTCGGTGGGTCTTGCCCCAGGGGTGGGATGCTGGCCGGCCTTTGTCCCGCGGGACCCCCGCGCAAGAGGGCGCCCTGCTCCGGCGTCGGCCCTCCAGGACGCGGCCTCGCCTGACCCTCCGCGGCAGCTCTGGCAGCGGCGCGTGCCCTCGCGACTCCCTCCCCTGCCCGGCCCAGAGCTTGGGCAGGATTTAGCGGGGAGATAGACAAGGAGTCAGGGTCCCGTTGAGAACGTCGAGGCCCGAGATGGCTCTGGGCCCAGGACCACAGGGCGCCGGGGCGGCCGGACCTCACACTTGTATTAAGGGCCACACCCTCTGGTGGCAAAGGCTAGCATTTGTTTGAAGGAGCTTGGTCTCCGTGACAGCTCCGAGTCCCCTCCAGCCACTCAGGTCCTGGATAGGAAAGGAAGGAGGTGGCTCTGGCCAGGTCCTCAGAGGCTTCCTGGAGGGCGCAGGGTCTGGGAAAGGGGAGGGGAAGTGCTGGGAGTTGATCGTGTGGTCAGCAGCTGGGTGGCTGGAGGGACAGTCTTCACCGGCATGCTCAGCCGGCTTGGGGGAAGTGCTTGCTGGGAACAGTGGCCCTTCCTACCTATCCAGGACCCCACTGGGCCC
The DNA here is from genome assembly GCF_964270905.1 of Leucopleurus acutus. NCBI lineage: Eukaryota > Metazoa > Chordata > Mammalia > Artiodactyla > Delphinidae > Leucopleurus > Leucopleurus acutus. Next base: position 193,036,062 of record NC_139143.1, on the reverse strand, counting down.
AGCCACAGCCACTGGGACGCAGATGGCGCCTTTTGGGAGGAATGGGACAGGAGCTTGGCATTTGGGACCCTGGAGATGGGCGAGCTTGTTCTTGCGGGACCCCAAGGCTGGAACTTGCAGGGAGCTTTCCCTGCTTCTGGCTGGAGGGCCTCCGGGCAGGGGCAGGGACAAGCAAGGTTCCCCTGGGTGATGCACCCCAGCCATTCTCTGCAGGGCCTTCTGACCCCACCTCCTGTCACTGCTCTTATCCTGGGGCCACCAGGCAAGTCCCAAGGGCAGGCAGTGCTGCGCTCCCTCAGCCCCACCCCGCACCTCCTCCTCCGCCTGCGCTGACTCAGTGCTCACTTTGCCTTTTCCCCACTAACACTCCAGACTTTAAAATACAGTAAATCAGATGTAAACTTAGTCCTGCAGTCTCCTGAGAGTGTATTCCTTGTCAAAACACGCCAGCCCCATAAAAGGTTGCAAGTTAAAAAAAACGTCTTGGGTGGAGGACGGATGGTACCCCGGCTGGTGCTGGAGAAGAGGAGGGCAGAGCCTCCCCCTCCCAGTGCTGGGACTCAGGCCACTGTGCCCCCTGCGGCCGCCCTGTGCATCTCCTCTTCAGAGAGCGCAGGCCCCGTTTCTGAGGGCATTGCTGGGACCTGGGCCTGATCCATCCCTGATGGGCAGAATTCCCCCTGTGGAGGCCTGCATCCCCCACTCCAATCCCCTGGGTGCTCGCGGGTCACAGCCCACTGGGCACCCAGAGAGGCACCCCCTTTCACGCTGCACCCCTGAGCCCAGCTTGCAGCACACCGTGCGGGTGGCAGGAGAAAAAGCAGGAGGTGCTGGCGGGGCGTTTCCTAGTGGCTCAGTCACACACTAAAGACGAGTTGAGCTGTGAGCCCCTGCCCCCCAAACATGCCTCCAACCCCGAGAGGAGGCAGAGCAGCTGGAAGACGCACGCCCCCACCCCCTGGAAGAAGCTCCAGCCTCGCCTCCTCTCTGCTGGACGCTGAGGCCCAGAGAGAGCCCCAAATCTACCTCCAGGCCAAGGAACGCCCCTCCTGGAAGCCCTTGTCTCGGAAGTGCCGCCCTTGCATCATCCCAGGCAGTTCTTAAAGGTCGTGGAGTCTGGGCCACGTCTGGAAAGAGTCTCCCGGAAACAGCTTTGTCCCGGTCTCCACCCCTTCCCTCTACATCCCCTGACTCGCAGGCCCTGGCTCCGTGGTCCACTCTGGGTCTGGGGCCCAGGCTGAGGCCTGCAGGGACTTACACATGCCACTTCCTAAGGCAACTACGAGCTTCTGGAAGCACGTGAAAGTCAGAAAGGGCCGTGCGAGAGTTTATGATCCACATGGCAGCCCAGGTCCATGCAGCAGGAGTGGGCCAGGCAGGGGAGGATCCTGCTGCTTCTAGGGGACCCCAAAGGGAGGCTCCTCTGGTGATGCTGGGCGGGCACAGTTCTTACACTCACGAAGGTTGCTGCTGCTTCCTAACTTGACGAGGAGAAGCTAAGGATTTCCCCAAGGCTGCATGTCCCACTCATCCCGTGTGGGCTCTTCCCTGCAGCCCAGGGCTTGCCCGACGGCAGGAAGCTGCGAGGGCCAGGTAATGGACAAAGGCTGTCTGTGAGAAGGCCAGATGGCTGCTGGGTCTGGATCAGGCCTCTGGAGATGGGTGTCCAGAAGTGGGTGGTGCAGCCACTGGTAGCTCCCTGGAGCACCAACTGTTACCATGGCGACAGAAAGAAATGGTGTCGGGCTGCTGTGTGAGATGTGTGTCCTCACAGCCTCCTGCTGTGGTGAGGGGGCAGCTCAGGAAGCTTGAGGCTGACAGCTGTGTGTCTGTGCTTTTCTTCTGGGATGAAAAATTTTCTTCCAACATCCATTAAAACAAAAATGCCAATGGAAGTCATAGCTCCCCCTAGAGGTGAGTGTGGTGAGGAGGGGCCCCCAGGAGACCCTCCCCCGCAGGTCCCAATCCTTGGGTGGGAGGTGGAGAGGGCAGGGTGTGCTTCTGGCTGCCGGCCACCGGCAGGGGGCTCCCAGGCCGGAGCCCTTCTTGGGAAGGGAGAGGGCTGAGGTCTCCCAGGCAGGGGCAGGGTGGGGCAGGCGGGAACCCTGTTCACTGACATGTTCTCACCAGGAGTTAAAACTCCTGCCACTCATTGCTTATGTTTCAGAAGTGTCTGTGAATGCACCCATGACGATCATATCGTCCTAGCCACAGACACTAAAGCCTAGCAGGAAGGACAGGCCCTCGTGCCCACCAGGTGTGTGCACAAGCACAGGGAGAGCAGTGGGTGGCCAGCGGCTTGCCTGAGCCCCTGACCACAGTGTCCACGGGAGCGGAGGCCACAACCACCCGGCTCTGGTGCTGCACGTGGGGTGCACAGCACTTACTAGGGGAGGGAGTGAGAGCCACGAGCTTCTCAACTTGCTGTGGGCCTGGGGCCCTGGCCAGCTCCCAGTCCCGCTTCTTCGCCAGGGCCAGCCCCTACTGGACGTGAGGGCACTGGAGGCCGGTCCCAAAGGCGCCACTCCCAGCCCCTCCCAGACGACCCCGGGGCTCCATCAGTGCCACAGGGCTTGAGCGACTTGCTTCCAAGGTCTGTCCAGACCATGCAGCTGACCCTGCTCTTCTCCTGGGAAGGCAGAGGTCCCAGCTCAGCCCTTCAAGGGGCAGGCCAACGCTCACGGCATGTCTCCTGTCCTCAGCGTGGTGGCCAGGCAGCTGAGCCCCTGTGCTGAGGGTCCCCCCACCTCGCGTGCCTCGGGATGGCCTGGCTGTGCTGGCCTTCTGCTGGGTGGGCCTGTCGGTCCAGCTGGTGGGGAGGTGCGGTGCGGCTCCGGGGGGAGGAGAGAGCCGCCTGCTCGCCAAGAGCAAACACAATGCGGGGAAAATGAGGCCCTGAGGGCTCCGTGCTCCCTCCCCTCTAGCCTCTTCACCCTGGAGCCAGGAGGGGAGGGGCTGCAGGGGCCCTAGGAGAGGGCTTCGGTGGGTAGGGTGGGGACCAGCAGCCAGGAGGCCCTGCCCTGGGGGCTCGGGCCCAGGAGGACCAGGCCGAGCCAGCAGCTTTTCTTTCGGCTGGACTGGGGCGCATGAGCTGGGGCTCCAGAGACTGGAACCAGCAGGTCCTTTTGGAGCCTGAAGAGAGAATGGGAGCGGAAGGGCCCCACCTGGGTGAGGGAGAGAGATCAGCCCCTGAAGGCCCAACTGTCCTAGGAGAGCAAGACCGAAGAGTGATGCTGGGGGGCTCCAGACTCAAGTGGAGAGGCTTCTGTCCCTGGGAGACACTGGGCAGGTTGGGCAGCTGGCGCTGCAGCCTCAGTGCTGGGAAGTCCTGGGGCCTGACGGAAGGCCCCAGCTCCCCAAGGGTCTGGCCAGATGCAGGGAACTCAGGAACCACACCTGCTGCCCAGGCTCTGGGGGCAGAGTCCTCTGCACTGGGCCTGGGTGGGGACCACTCTGCTCCTGCTGGCCTGGGCTCTCGGGGGCAGCTGTGTCCCCTCACCCTGGGCTCAAGGTCAGGCTGGAGGCCAAGCTGTCCACCTGCACCTTTAACTTCTGCAGTCTGTCCTCCAGGTCTTCAAAGGTGGAGGACTCCTTCAGAGAAAAAAAACGTCCTGTGGGGAGGGGGGATGTTGGGGGAATCCCGTCAGCAAAACAGCGCAGCATGGGCGGCTGAGAACCCCACGTTTGTCAATTAAACATGAACACGGGGCTTCCCTGGTGGCGCAGTGGTTGAGAGTCCGCCTGCCGATGCAGGGGACGCGGGTTCGTGCCCTGGTCCGGGAAGAGCCCACATGCCATGGAGCGGCTGGGCCCGTGAGCCATGGCCGCTGAGCCTGCACGTCCGGAGCCTGTGCTCTGAAACGGGAGAGGCCACAACAGTGAGAGGCCCGCGTACCGCAAAAAAAAAAAAAAGAACAAAACATGAACACGTCAGGTAGAAAGCATCATCCTAATTCCCTTTTATTAACTTAGTGTCTTTAGGAAAGCGGTGTCTGTCCTGCCTAGTGGCTTCCACCTAAGACTTTAAGTGACAAACACAAGCGGACCGGACATTCTGTGGGCCCACTGGAAACCGGAAAGTGTGAGCAGCACCGCTGTGGCGAGGGAACCCGGAAGGAACCCCTCCATCAAAGGGGGTGCGGTGCAAGCACCTAAATCTTAAGATTTCTGTTTAAGCCAAGTTAAACGAAACTGACTTTTTTGTGAAACTGACTTTAAAATTTATTTATTTGTTTGACTGCCCTGGGTCTTAGTTGCAGCGTGTGGGATCTTTTGTTTGTTCGTTTTAGTTGCAGCGTGCGGAATCTTTAGTTGCGGCATGTGGGATCTTTATTTTTAAATAATTTTTATTATTATTACTTTTTAATTTTTTGTTATTTTTTAATTTATTGTGGCTGCGCTGGGTCTTTGTTGCAGCATGCGGGCTCTGTGTTGCGGCATGCAGGCTCAGTAGTTGGGGTGTGTAGGATCTTAGTTCCCCAACCAGGGATCCAACCCAGGCCCCCTGCATTGGGAGCATGGAGTCTTAACTGCTGGACCATCAGGCAAGTCCCTGACACTGACTTTTTAAACGCAGAACTTTATTTTCAATTATTCCTTGTCATACAAAAGTACACAAGCTTTCCAAATGCTGGCCTGTGGATGGAGCTAGAGAGTTGCCTGTGACCCAGGACCTCACTTCTCTTACCCATTTCTTCTTTACCCAGCAAAGCCAGCCCGGAGTTCTATTGGTTGTGTGGTTTGTAGCTGATCTGTAGAGACCTTGATTATGGCCAATGAGGGACATCTTTGGTTTTTCTCTTGATTTGGGGAAACGAAACAAACAACAAACCCCAGACAGAATTATCTTAGAATTTTTTTGTTCCTATTTTTCTTCAGGCTTAAGATTAAGACTGTTTTCAATCTAGTGGAGAAACTCCGTATAATACTGGGAACTCAACAAATTCCATCAGGGAAAGAACGCAGGGGCAACTTGGATATTGGCCCAAGAAGCAAACTCTGCTAACTTTGGACACTGGGTTCTAGAGCAACGCTGGCCTCTGTCCATCCTTGTCTCTCTCTGCCCCAGGCGGTCCAGCCTGCACCTTGGTCCCTGAAGCAGGCACGTGGCCTCTGGGGGTTCCCAAGGAGAAACCTCACCAGGCAGAGACCAGAGCCAGGACCCCTGGGCCTTGAGGAGCTCTCCTTCCGCGACGGCGCCCTCTGTGGGGCCTCGGGGGCTCTGCCGTCCCATACTTCTGGGGTTGCAGAGCTCTGTCCCCTCCCTTGGGAGCCACTTTACCTACAACCACGGACCGCTGAGTTTTGTTGTGACGCCGAAGAGGAGGCTCGGGAGAGCCCTTCATTCTACTGACGGTTGCGGGAGATTGGCCGGGGCCGCGCTTCCGCTCTTCCATCATCTCCGTAGCACTGACTGTATGCGCTAGCACCGAGACCCACTAAGCACCGGGCCGGCTTGCCCCGCGCCAGACACGCCCGGCCCGTAGGGCGGTTCGCCCTGCGCTGGACACGGCCAGCCCGTGCTCCGCTGTCCGAGGGGGCCGCTCAGCCCGCGGCGCCGGCGCCTGCTCTCGGGCCCGGTCCCCAGACCCCCGACCCCGCGCCCGCCTCGGGCGGGGTCCTCCCCCGCCTATCGGCCGCCTCCCACACTCTTCCTCTCGTAGGCCTCTCCCTCGGTCGGGACGCCGCGCATCAAGTGGCCTCGGCTCCAGCACTGGCCTCTCTGCGGCCCCGGGGGCCGGAACTCTGTGGGCGCCCATAGCAACGGGGCCAGTGTCGTTGCCACGCGGAAATGACGAACCCAAGGGCGCGCACGCGCCCAGACCCTCAATTTCGTCCCTGACCAACCGCGGTCACCTGGCACCTCGCCCCGCCCGCTGACGTCCTACCCGCCCCCCCCACCGAGTCAGCTCCTGCAATCGCTGCAGCGATGCCGTGACGTCACGGTCCTCGCAGCCAATCCAAGGGCCGCGCGGGGGGGGACATGGACCTCACGCGCATCCGTCGCCCTGGAGGAAGGGCCGCCGCCGCGCCTGCGCAGTCTCTGCCGCCGGCTCGCGGCGCGTGGACCGTGCTCTGCGTCGCGCGCGTCCGCACGGCTACGGGTTCCGGCGGCGGCGCGTGGAGCTCGCGAGCCATGTCGTGGCTCTTCGGCATCAAGGGCCCCAAGGGCGAAGGCGCGGGGCCGCCGCTTCCGCTGCCGCCCGTGCAGCCCGGGGCCGAGGGCGGCGGGGATCGCGGCGCGGGGGACCGGACTGCGCCCAAGGACAAATGGAGCAACTTCGACCCGACGGGCCTGGAGCGCGCGGCCAAGGCGGCACGCGAGCTGGAGCACTCGCGTGAGTGCGGGGGTTGGGCGCGGGGAGGGCGGCCGGGCGGCGGGCTCGGGGGCACGGTGGCCCTTAGTGGTCTGAGGGATCGAGCGGCGAGTGGCCGTCGGGGGGAAACCGGTCTCCAGCGGTAAGCCAGCCGGAGCCACCCTGCGTGCAGGGAGGTTCGGGATCCCCTGATCCTCTGGCATCTTCCCAGTTGCCACGCGTCCTTCAAGTGGGGAAACTGGTGCCGAGGGGACTCAGAGGGTAGAGGCAGCAGCTGGCAGGGCTGCACCCTGGTCTCCAGTTACCGCCTCTTGCCGTCTCCACGCGGAACGGCCAAGGGTGGCCTGGTAGGGGATCCGTCCGTGGTGGTTGCTGGGCAGTTTTCCGCTTAAGAAGGGAAACGTGTTTGAGGGGCGTTGGTCTTAAGGGAAATAAAGCAGATTTGCATTTATCATTGGAAAAAGGTAGCGTTAAGGTAGGCGAGGTCTATAAAGCAACAGATCAAGCAGCCCTGGGCCAGTTGATGACCTTCCTGACCCAGGCCCTCAAGACATCAGCGGTGAGTGTACCTTCACTAAGCCCATGGGTTTTTTCACAACCTTCTTTTTTCTTGTGGCTTTAACAGTTCGTGTCAAGATCAAGATTAAGGGTCTGGAATATAGCACATGCTGAGTAGGTAATAGCTGGAAGAATACAGTAGCTCTTAAACTTTTAAGCAGAGGTGCTCTATTCTCAAGACTTTATGGAGCAGTCTTGTTGTGAGCAGAGGTGAGCACAGTCTTCCTGTCTGAGGAGGGGGTGGCCTGGCACTTTGTGGCTCAGTCCCCACCTTCCCGCTGGGGCCACGAGAACATCCTGGGCAAAGGTCTCCAGCCTTTCTGGTTCTCAGATCCTGGGAGGGACATTCAAAACAGAACAGCCTGTTTCCTTAGGCCTAGCTGGAACACGCCCCTGTTCAGAGTGGGTGTTAAGTATATTAGATGTATTAGGTTTGCAAGATAATTTCAGTTATCACTTGATGACTGAAGAGAGGCTTGCAGAGGAGCTTGAGAGACAACGGTTGGGCTTCAAGAAACCTCAGATGATGAGAGACTTCTGACATGAGACCTAATACTTTAGGTTTGTTGGGGGGGTTGGCCCATTCACCGTGCCCAGAATTTCAAAGTTTGCCTCCTTTTGAAATGTGAAGGCCGACTCTTGGCCTCTGAAACCCGCACAGTTGTACGTACAGGCTGGTGTGAATAGCCTTGGGTGTGTCTGAGGGTAGCAGCGACTTCCTCTCTGCTCCTGCCTGTGAATTGCTCCCAGGTCTCCTGCACTGGCTGCCCCAGAGCTCTTGCCCCAGGACATTCTCCACCTGGGTCCCCAGAGCCTTGGCCTCTGCTCCCCCATTTCCCCAGCAAGCAGCATCTCCTGCAGAGTCCCTAGCTACCACCACCTAGAGGCATGGTCCACCCCACTGGCGTCCACATCCAGTGATACTGTCTCAAGTGTGGACTCTACTTCATTTCTGTTCCTGCCATCCTTCCTGGCTTTTCTGCTGGCCGATGGGGGAGGTTTCACCCTGGGCTGCCGCCCCTTCTGTCCCCATACCCTCCTTCCCAGGGTGCCTGAGCCCCTTCTGTCCTTAGCCCCTCTGCAGGCCTGTTGTCTGGAAATGCTCCCAGTTCACAGCCAGAGTGCCTGCCCTGGTTGGCCTGTACCCGCTCTTGTTCACCTCACTGCTCTCTCCACGCAAACCAGAGACGTCCCCAGCTGCTTCTTACAGCCTGACCACTGTCTGTGTCCTTCGGGGCCCAGCCTGATGCTACCCAGTTCCCCAGGTTTCCCAGGCCCTCCTTGGACGCCAGAGCAGCACGTTGGCCTTGAGCTGTGTGCTCCACGCACGTACAGGGTGCCTGCCTGTGGTGGGTGCAGTTAACGTGGCGGCTCGCACATCTCTCGGTGTAGGACGACTTCGAGGTGACAGTCATCATCGTCAGCACTGAGGTCGTAGCTTGTGATCGGGGGCTCGCGGGTTCCTGTGCTGAGCGATTTACGTGCTTTCTCCACCCTACTCCACGGGTCGGGGGAGGGAGCGCCCTGCTCCATTGGCAGGCAAGGTGCTCGGAGCAGTCAGCCTACCTGTCAAAGGTCACGGCGTGAGTAAGCAGGCCAGCTGCAGGTCCTCCCCATACTCTGAAGCCAAACCGCGAGCCCCAGCCTACCTCAGCCCTAGAGCTTCCACCACGTGCCTAACACGTGCTTGGAGCCAGCGAGCCCCAGGGGTTACGCTGTAGTCAGTGATGCAGGTGCTGCAGCTTGGGGTCCTGGGGTCTGCTGCTTACCTTGAAGGCCTCAAAAAATAAGACAGATTGTGGTGGGGGGGTAGAAGGGTGGACGTGTGGGCAGCAACCTGGGAGCGTGGTAGCATCAGGGAGGTGGGCTCATGGGGTCCCAACCTTCTCTCCGTGCTTTTATGTGTTAGAAAGTTTTTGTAGTGAAGCGTGGCGCACAGGAGAACTCTGTCATCACGGATCTATTAGAGAGGCCCGACGTGCAGGCTTTTTTAGCAAGGAGAGCACCGGATACCCACATATTTCCACATGTGAATTCCGCTGATGAAGAGAATACACCTGGAAGCTGTCAATCACGCACACACGTGTTTCTAACGTGTGGCCTGTGAAGAGCTGTCAGCCTATGTGCATCGGCTTCTTTCTGGGTTTTGGGGGTTTTTTTTTAACATTTATTTATTTGGCTGCACCAGGTCTTAGTTGCGGCATGCGAACTCGTAGTTGTGACATGTATGATCTAGTTCCCTGACCAGGGACCTAGACCCCTGCACTGGGAGCACAGAGTCTTAGCCACTGGACCACCAGGGAAGTCCCTTCCTTCTGGTTTAATCCTTGTTTGCCCCTTACGTTCTTGCCTGCCTGTGCTTGCCTGTCTGTGAATCAGTAACAGGTATCAGAGGCTCAGGAAAAATGTTCGCACTGGAAAAATAAAGGACGTTCTAGCCACAGGCTTGCTTTTTGTTTAATGGGGAAACGACCACCATGTTGACCCTCCTGCTGTCAACAGGCGGGCGGGGGACAGCCTCTCTGATGGAACCCTTTGGAGTGTGACAGTCCCCTGGGGGCAGACCGCACACACACGCTTTCCGCTGGGGATGGAGCATACACAGGTGGCCCTTGGAGGGAGGGGTGGCTGAGCAGGTCCGACCAGGGTGGCCACGCGTGCGCTCAGGTCGAGGTGGGCTGTGGTGTCCCTGAGCAGCCCCTGGCACTTGTGAACACTCGCCCAGTGTCCTGATGCCCACACACCTGCCCCCGCTGCAGGACACGCCAAGGAGGCGCTGAGTCTGGCACAGATGCAGGAGCAGACACTTCAACTGGAACATCAGGCCAAGCTCAAGGTGAGTGTGGGTGTGGTGCTGGCAGAGGTGGGCTGCAGCCTCGAGGCTGAGGGGCCCCCAGACAGACAGAACATGGGCGGTGGGTGCAGCTCCTCCCTCTAGGATTTGAGGGAAGCGGGGATCAAAGACAGGTGTGTGGCCTGAGTTTTGTACAGAACTATCTGGAAGGGCACATGTGGGTGAGGAGTCTGGTCTCCCCGAAGGGGGACTCCTGCCGTCACTCTGAGCACGTAGTGAGCGAGCGTAGGAAAGGCACAGGCTCTACCCTCCACCACGGGCTGTTGTAAAGCGAATCAGAAAGCAAGCACGTGGCATAAGCGCAGCGGAAACGGTGTAGGGGGCTGGGGGAGTGACAGGTGCCCCAGGAGACCGTCTGGCTGCTTTGGGGCCTGGCCCTGTCCGTTTTCCTGGCTTCTCTCTGCTTGTGGGTCTGGGTCCTCCTGGGCCTAGGTGAGGCTACAGCTGAGCACCCACAGGCCTGTGGGGTGCAGACCAGGCTGCATCCCTGCCCAGGCGCTGCACAGGCTGTCCGGCTCCTTGGAGCCCACGCAGGGGAGGGGCGTTGGGGTGGGAGGCCTGGCCAGGCCCTGGGCTCAGGGCGGCTGGTGTGTCGCGCAGGAGTATGAGGCCGCCGTGGAGCAGCTGAAGGGCGAGCAGGTCCGGGTGCAGGCCGAGGAGCGGAGGAAGACCCTGAGTGAGGAGACGCGGCAGCACCAGGCCGTAAGGCGGCGGGGGTGGGGCACGCGGGGCGCTCCTTGGGCCCCGCGCCCGCCGAGTCCCACCCTGGACCGTGGCTTCTGTGCCCGGGCCGTGTGCACACCGCTCTTTCCCTCCCTAGAGGGCCCAGTACCAGGATAAGCTGTCCCGGCAGCGCTATGAGGACCAGCTGAAGCAGCAGGTGAACTCTGCCCAGCCGCCTGTCTTCCCCGAGGGCGTGGGCATCCCTTGGGGCGGGTGGGGGCCAGAGCCTGGGGTCTGCCCGGCAGTAACCACTACCTTGGAGGGGTGGGGATCTGCCCGCACCGCCCCAAGGGTCTCCCGGGTGGGACCCTGACTGACGGGTCTGTGGGGGTCATTCAAACGGGTCTGTGGGGGGGGGGCATTCAAACGTCGAGCCTGTTGTGGGCGTTTTAGTTTTTAAATTAAACAGTCCAGCAGAAAGCCTGTTTTGTGAGGACAGCTGTGGGTTAGGCCTGCTCTGAGGCCGAGCTAGGCTGGGAGCCGCGGCTCCTGCCTCAGGCTGTACAGCCTGCAGGCCTCAAGGTGACCATCCCCTGGGGTCGGAGCCCCTGGGGCGATGGGGACATCTCTGAGGCCAGAGCAGCTAACCTGCTGGTGTGATGTTGACCGTTTCCTAAACTCGAAGCCCTTCCCTCTCCCTTGTGGCTCCTTTTCAGCAACTTCTCAACGAGGAGAACTTACGGAAGCAGGAGGAGTCCGTGCAGAAGCAGGAGGCCCTGCGGCGAGGTAGGGCCCTGGCCTGGGAGCTCACGGGCCAAGGGCCGCGGGCCTTGCTTCAGGCCCTGTGCTTCCCAAGCAGCGTGAAGCAGCGGGCGCAGAGACCCTTGGGAGAGGGGGGTGGGGGGGTACCCGGGGGGTACCCTGCGCTTGCGCTTCATCCTGGGTCGGGGGGCCTCGGGCTGAGCGCTGCTCCCCGCTCTCCCTGGGCAGCCACCGTGGAGCGGGAGATGGAGCTTCGGCACAAGAACGAGATGCTGCGGGTGGAGGCCGAGGCGCGTGCCCGGGCCAAGGCTGAGCGCGACAATGCTGACATCACCCGCGAGCAGATCCGCCTGAAGGCTGCTGAGCAGCGCCAGACCATCCTGGAGTCCATCAGGTGAGGCCGTGCCCAGCGGGCATCCTCTCGCCCCTTCCCCTGAGCAGGCACCCCACTACTCCCCTGGCCGGTCCTTCTGTGGTGACCTTTGGGGCTGACCTTGGAGCCTGGGCTAGGCGCACGGGCACAGCCCGATTCCTTCCCAGTCATGCCACTGCTTCCCCTGCAGGACGGCTGGCACCGTGTTTGGTGAAGGATTCCAGGCCTTTGTGACAGACTGGGACAAAGTGACAGCCACGGTAAACAACGCTGCCGTTTTCCTTGCGGTCTGTGTCACGTGTCGGGGTCTCTGCTGGCTGTGAGAGGCGCCTGGCGCTCTGAGCGTTCACAGACCTACGGCTGAGGCGGTCGCTGCCCCCGCGCCCCCCACTGCCACTGGAAAGCCACAAGTGACGCAGCCTTTGGGTTTGGGGCGCTCGGAACAGCTCAGTGTTGGCCCTGGTGGGGCTGGGAGGAGGGTGTGGGAGGGGTGCCAGGCGTCCGTTTCATCTCCACACCAGTGCCTGCCCTTTGGAAAGGTACTGGTGGGGCCCGGCTGAGACTCAGGGAGCTGGTGGGGGAGCCCCTCTTTTCTGCCGGGGATGGGGTGGGCGCCACCTGCCTCCCCCGCCCTGTTCCAGGTGGCTGGGCTGACGCTGCTGGCCGTCGGCATCTATTCCGCCAAGAATGCCACGTCGGCCATAGGGCGCTACGTGGAGACGCGGCTGGGGAAGCCGTCCCTGGTGCGGGAGACCTCTCGAATCACGGTGCTGGAGCTGCTGAGGCACCCTGTGCAGGTGACCGCGGGCCTCCTGGGTCCGTGTGGCCTTACGGCCGAGTCGCACACGTGGCCCCTTTTCCCCTTTTTACTCAATACTGCCCTGTTCCCCTGCTCACAGATTTGCATTTGGCTTTCTCTTCCTGACGCTATTCCTCTGGCCCTGTGGCGTCAGCACTGGGGGGACCCTCACGCCAGTCTGCTCCGTCCCTCTGTGGGTCTGTGGGCATGACCGTCCCCCTGGGTGGACTGGAGGTTGTATACAAACTTCTGGGGCTCCAGCAAGCCATCTACCCGTAAGATAAGTCGCTGGAAGCAGCCCTGTGTCGGCTGCCTTCCTCGAGGGGAGCCAGGCTTCCTGCCTGGCCTGGGTGCTGTGCACCCACGGGCAGTGCTGTGGGCTGTCGCTAGAGGTCAGTGTCGCCGACAGTCTCCCCTGCCGGCCTTCTCCAGGACAGCTGGTAACGCGTGTTCTGGGGCGGCTGCACCGTGGGCGCCGCCGTTGACCCTGATACCCCCCCGCGCCCCGCAGGTCAGCAGGCGGCTCCTCAGTAAGCCTCAGGACGCATTGGAGGGCGTCGTTCTCAGCGTAAGTGGGGCTGCCTGTCCCTGGGACCTTCCTGCCCGGGCGGGGCTGCTCGGCCTTCCTGGAGTCCGGTTTACTGGCTGAGCCCCAGCCAGGGAGAGGCGGCCTCTCGCACTGACCCAGGCATTCAGGAGGGATGGACTCAGCGGCACAGCGTCCCCAAACCTCGTGTCCTCTGGCAGCCCAGCCTGGAGGCTCGTGTGCGGGACATCGCCATTGCCACGAGGAACACCAGGAAGAACAGGAGTGTGTACCGGAACATCCTGATGTATGGGCCACCTGGGACGGGCAAGACACTGTTTGCCAAGGTGAGGGCACAGTAGCTGGGGGTTGTGGAGTCTCACCTACCGGGGAGAGGTGCCGTGGGCACATGGGAGGCGGCCCCTGCCCAGCTCTTCCAGGAAGGGCGTCTCCCCACACGCGGTCTGGTCCCCAGCGACCGGCGCGGTGGGCTGGAGGGCAGACGGAGCAGGCGTTAAAGTGCCTTTCCCACCCAGAAACTCGCGCTGCACTCAGGCATGGACTACGCCATCATGACGGGTGGGGATGTGGCCCCCATGGGGCGGGACGGCGTGACCGCCATGCACAAGGTCTTTGACTGGGCCAACACCAGCCGGCGAGGGTGAGCTGGGTGCCTCCTGGGTGGCCCTGGGGCTCCTGCTGGGAAGGGGGGTTGGTGACTTTCCCCACAGCCTGTCCCCAAGGTCCGGGAGCCTCTTGGTCCCAGAGACTTTGTTTTATTTTATTTTTGGCTGCGTTAGGTCTTCGTTGCTGCGCGTGGGCTTTCTCTAGTTGTGGCGAGCGGGGGCTACTCTTCGTTGTGGTGTGCATGCTTCTCATTGTGGTGGCTTCTCTTGTTGCGGAGTACGGGCTCTAGGTGCGTGGGCTTCAGTAGTTGTGGCATGCAGGCTCAGTAGTTGCGGTGCACGGCCTCAGTAGTTGTGGCTCGTGGGCCGTAGGGTGCAGGCTCAGTAGTTGTTGCTCACGGGCTCAGTAGTTGTGGCTCACGGGCTCTAGAGCGCAGGCTCGGTAGTTGTGGCGCACGGGCTTAGTTGCTCCTCGGCATGTGGGATCTTCCCGGACCAGGGCTTGAACCTGTGTCCCCTGCATTGGCCGGCAGATTCTTTTCTTTCTTTTTTTTCTTTTTCTTTAAATCTTACTTATTTATCTATTTATTTTTGGTTGCATTGGGTTTGGGTTAGGGTTAGGGTTAGGGTTGCTGCGTGCGGGCTTTCTCTAGTTGCAGTGAGCGGGGGCTACTCTTCATTGCGGTGTGCGGGCTTCTCATTGTGGTGGCTTCTCTTGTTGCGAAGCACAGGCTCTAGGTGCGTGGGCTTCAGTAGTTGTGGCACGTGGGCTCAGTAGTTGTGGCTCATGGGCTCTAGAGCACAGGCTCAGTAGTTGTGGCACACGGGCTTAGTTGCTCCGCGGCATGTGGGATCTTCCCGGACCAGGGCCTGAACCCGTGTCCCCTGCATCGGCAGGCGGATTCTTAACCACTGCGCCACCAGGGAGGCCCAGTCCCAGAGACTTTAAACCGTTTAAGACAAGGGGTCACCAGCCTATTTTTAGTTACTTTCTCGTGACACTGGTACTTCACACGCCCCCGTCTATGGCCAAGGTCTGGGTCCCGGTGGGGGCAGTGCAAAGTTTGGGGTTCCTGCGGGGCCGTGCCCTGCCTGCCTCACGTGGCCCTGCCCTTGCAGCCTCCTGCTCTTCGTGGACGAAGCAGATGCCTTTCTCAGGAAGCGAGCGACTGTGAGTGTCTGGAGACCACCCTCTGGCCTGGGGAGTGGGCAGGGCGGGCGGGGAGCTGGCAGGGCGGGCGGCCTGGGCCGCGGTGTCTGCACTTCCTGGAAAGGTCACCGGGAACCTGCTCCTCAGCTGCGCTTTCTTCGTCCATTTTATTTGAAAAGTGGAAGTTCAGCCTCTTTGGAGTCAAGCTTCAGCCTTCGAACTTAGATTCATTCTGTCGTGGACGAGCGGGGGCTGTGCCTTTCTGCGGAGCCTTTCCTTAGCGCCCCCGTGGCTGCTTATAGAACTCCGGCGTGCGGACCTGACGCCGGACTTTTGTCTCTGCAGGAGAAGATCAGCGAGGACCTCAGGGCCACCCTGAACGCGTTCCTGCACCGGACAGGCCAGCACAGCAGCAAGTGAGGAGAGCCCGTGTGCGGGGGCCGTGGCACTGCCTCAGCTCATGTGGCTGCTGCGGGGCGGCCGACCGAGCAGGCTCACGCCTGACCCACGTGGCCGGACGCAGTGGGACGGCCCGATGGGCGCCGTGGGGCGTCTGTGGAGCTGCGGAAACAATGTGCTGGGGTCTCTGAGGCAGAGCCGAGGGGCACAGGCTCGTCCACAGGCCACTGCCCTTGGCTCAGGCCCTGGGCATTTCCGGCTGCCCATGAGATACATTGTCAGGGGCTCACCCCACAGCCAGGGGCCCCAGGTCACAGGTTGCCCTAGGATTGGGCTGGCCTTTCTGGGCCCCCTAATCCTGCTCCTCCAGGTGGGTGAGGTCCCTCCAGCCCCCTGCCCGCTGGTGGCATCTAGCCCTGCCGGTCAGCCAACGTGGCTACCACGCCAGACTCACTAGCCTTGCCCGCTGCAGCTGCTGCCGGTGGAGACCCTACCCCCACTGAGACCCCCAGGGGCGTGTCGAGTTCCTGCTGAGTTGGCACGTCTGCTTAGCTGAGCCCCAGGCTTCAAGACCCCAGCACTTGGTGTGGGAGGGGCAGGGATCTGTCTCAGACCTGGGTGCCTGGGTCCCCGTCCCTCCTGCACACAGGGAGGCTTCCATGGCTGGGCCACCAGTCGGGGAGAGGCACGAGCTGGGGCAAGACGGAGGGATGGGAGGCAGAGGGCGGCGCCGGCGCAGCGGGGTCTCGCGTGGGAGGGCGCCGCACGGCGGGTTCTGCTGGCCCCGAGCCCTGAGCCCTCGCCGTGTGCTGGCTGCAGGTTCATGCTGGTCCTGGCCACCAACCAGCCCGAGCAGCTGGACTGGGCCATCAACGACCGCATCGGCGAGATGGTCGGCTTCGAGCTGCCGCGGCGAGAGGCGCGAGAGCGCCTGGTGAGGCTGTATTTTGACAAGTATGTTCTTAAACCAGCCACAGAAGGAAAGCAGTAAGTGTCCCCGCCACCACGGCCGCTCCCCGCCCGTGCCCCTGCCCCTGGGTTTCACGTGTGGGGTCATGATCGCCCATCACTGGAGGCCCTGCTGCCCCGTCCTGCCTTTGAAACGCTCAGATCCAGGCCACAGTCAGGCCCTGGCAGTGGCGGGCTGTGCCGGCCCACTTCTGGCCTTGCTGAGCCTCCCTCTGGGGCCCCTCCCCAGCACACGGCGGGGCCCACCAGGCCAGGGGTGCCCTCCCTGCTCGTCCAGGCCCTCTCTCGCTGTTGTCGGGAGCGTTCCAGATAAGCCAGCGCTGGTCTATTTGTAACCCTCTCCGGGGACCAGATCTCAGCCCCACCGACCTGGTTCCCGCCTGGCGCTGCTGAGCCGTCTTCTGTTCTGCGGCGGGCTTTGCCTGCCCCTGCCACCCGTCTGACAGCTGCCCCCAAGCTCTCTTATCTGGGTCTCTTTCCTTTTGCCCCTGGCTGGCCCCAGTCCCCCACCTCCCCACCCTGCTCCAGCTCCCGATGGCGCATCCTAGCCCAGCTGCAGCCTGGACACTGCGTGCAGCCTGAGTTTCTGAGCACTTTTTCACAGGAGTCTGAGCGGGCTCTCTTGGGCCTTCAGCCAGGCCTGACTGGGCCTGGCATCCGCCTGCGGGGGCGGGATTAGGAGCTGGCCGCTGTCTGAGTGCTGGGCGGGGTCCCTGCCCCCAGGCAGGCGGTGGAGCTGGGAACAGGCCCCCAGAGCTCCTCCGTTCTCCCACACCCTGAACGGCCCCACGGCTGCCCCTGAGCCCAGCATGTGCCCCACCCAGGCCCCATCTTGGGCTCCACGAGGAAGGGACATTTGCCCAGCAGGGTAGGAAGGTGGAACAGCCAGACCTGGCCCCAGCAGTGGACGTTGGGCAGGGGGTAGCTCATTAAAGTGAGGGGGTCGGACGTGTCCCGCCTGGGGTTTCCCAGCACAGGCTCCTGCTCTCCGTCTGTGTGGGAGCCTGGGTCCCTCACGGGCCTCTGCTCTGGCCCAGGCATCACTTGGGAATTCTTTACCAGGCGCTTGAAGCTGGCCCAGTTTGACTACGGGAAGAAGTGCTCAGAGATCGCACAGCTGACAGAGGGCATGTCGGGCCGGGAGATCTCCCAGCTTGCTGTGGCGTGGCAGGTGAGCTGGGGATGCGCCCCGCAGGCCAGAGCCCGACCGAGCCAGGGACCCTCAGAGTTGTCGAAAGGTGACTGGGCTGGCACCTGCACCTCCCCCCACCAGGGTGTTTCTGAGTGATTTTTTGCACAGACGTGACATGATGCCCTCCCTTCCCGCCACCACCCTCTGCCCCCCGCAGCAGGGAGGATGGGCCAGGGCCGTCTGTGGCTTCGCGCGTTATGGTCCTTCCCAGTGTCATTCTGGCCCAGGTCAGGCGTGGCCCTCTCAAATCAGCAGCGTGTCCGGTGGTCATCAAGCTCAGGGTCTAAGGAACCTGGGCTTTGTCCCAAGCTGGGGCCCAGGACAGTTGGCACAGCAAACTGCAGACGGGTGGAGGGTCTGGGGGACACTGCCTGGGCCAGGGATGGAGCATCGTGAGCTGTCGGTGGGCTCACCCGAGGGCGCAGGACGTGAGGAGCCAGGAGGCGACTGACCTGATAAGGAGTCGGGCGTCGCCTTCCCAGCCCCTAGAGGCAGACTGCTGCTTTCGGGGCTGTCTGCGGGGGCGTGAAGGCCTCAGGCGTTCTGGCTTTTTGGATGGGTTTGCTGAGTCCTGAGGGCCTGAGGACAGCTGGACCACGGGAGGTGATTCCATCTTCACCTTGTGGCTCAGGGCACAGAGGCCAGAGTGGCCCTTGTCATTCCCAATAGCCAGGCTTTCATCTGAAACGTCCCAGCAGTGGTTCCATGGGTGCCCAGGGCAGGGAAGCCCATTGACTCCCGGGAGCCTTGGGTGCAGCCATTCAGAACAAGTTTCCCCATGGTCCTTGCCAGGTGGAGGGTGCTGAGTGGCTCATGTGTGGCCACGTGACAACCTGGCCACTGTTAACTTAGCACGAATGCTACGCAGACATCTGCTTGGATTTGAACATCCTTGCCAGATGCACAGGGGGGCTGTATTAGTCAGAATGAACTAGGTCCTGCTGCTGTAACGGACAGCCCCAGATTACAAACTCTGTCCTCATGTGAGTCACAGGGTGCCCTGCTCCAGGCTGGCCTCACTCAGGAACCAGGCCTCACGAGGTTGGCTGTTTCCACGACCAACAGAGTGGCGAACAGGGTGTCTTAGCCTGGGCGGCCGTGACAAAATGCTGCAGCCAGGCGCTTGAACAGACATTCATCTCGTGGTTCTGGAGGCTGGAGGTCCCAAATCAGGATGCCAGTGAGGGGGGTTCCGATGCGGGTCCGCTTCCTGGCTGCCTTCCAGCCGCTTTCTTGCTGTGTGCTTGTGCAGAGCCCTTGGGGGTATCTTCGTACAAGGACACCAGTCCTGTAGGATCAGGGCCCCACCCTTAGGACCTCACCCAACCTGAATCGCTTCCTTAGAAGCCCCATCTCCATGTGCAGCCACACTGGGGGTTAGGGCTTCAGCGTGAACTGGGGGGCGACAAAGGCTCAGTCCCAGTGGTGCCCAGTCCCAGTGGTGGGGAGCGCCCTGGCGCACCTCCCCTCCCCCGCCCTGCCCTGCCCTCCCTGCTCGTTGGGGAACCAGGGGACAGGCCTGTGTGTGCCTGCGTGTGGGGAGCTGAGGATAGTGGCCCCCGCACGCGCATGTGAGGGTGAGTGTTTGCGCGTGGAGGCCCAGAGCCCGTGGGTGCGCTCCCTGTGTGTCCAGCCCCTGGGCAGCCGGGCCCTGGGCACGTCTGCTAGTCCCCACCCCCACCCCCTGTGAGAGAGGGCCAGAATGCCTTGGGGGTCCCACCGTCTGGGACAGGACATGTCAGTGTGTCCCTTTGGAGTTTCTCCCCTGTGGCCCCAGGTGCACAGGGCTGGGCCACTGTGGTGGCTCCTGCCCACCCTCCTCCCTCCAGGCTGAGCAGCCGGGGACCTGTGCACCTGCTCCCCGAAGCCCACCTGCTGGTGTCGCATGGACCCCGCTGCAGCTGCCACCCCCGTGCGATGGTTTTGTCAGTGCAGGTCCGTGCTTCTCACCCTGCAGCTACCTATCATGGGGACCTACTGTTTTTTTTTTTTAAACATAAAACTCATTATTTTAACTTTTTTTTTTTTTTTTTTGTGGTACGCGGGCCTCTCACTGTTGTGGCCTCTCCCGTTGCGGAGCACAGGCTCCGGACGCGCAGGCTCAGCGGCCATGGCGCACTGGCCCTGCCACTCCGCGGCATGTGGGATCTTCCTGGACCGGGGCACGATCCCGTGTCCCCTGCATCGGCAGGCAGACTCTCAACCACTGCGCCACCAGGGAAGCCCTGGTTTCTGTTTTTTGGTAGTGGCCATTCTGATGGGTGTGAGGTGGTGTCTCGCTGTGCTGTTGACTCGCGCTCCCTGATGATCAGTGATGCTGAGCATCTTGTCTTGAGCCTGTTGGCCGTGCGTGTGTCTTCTTCTGAGAAAGGTCTGTTCGAGTCCTTTGACCTTTTTTTAACTGGGTTGTTTGAGGTTTTCTTGTTGAATTGTAGGGGTTCTTTATGTGTTCTGGATATTAACCTTGTCTCAGATAGTAGTTTGCAAACATTTTCCTCTTTTCTGCAGGTTGCCTTTTTTACTCTGTTGATAGTGTCCTTTGAAGCACAAAACTTTTTAATTTTGATGAAGTCCAATATTTATTTATTTTTTTCTTTTGTCACCTGCTTTTACTGTCATAGCCAACAAGTCATTGCTAAATACAATGTCTGGAAGCTTCTCCCATCTGTTTTTATCTATGAGGTTTATAGTTTGAGGTCTTATGGTTAGATCTCTGATCCATTTAGAGTTGATTTTTGTATATAGGGTACAACTTTGTTCTTCTGTATATGAATATCCAGTTTTCCCAGAGCCACTTGTTGAAAAGACTGTCGTTTCCATTCAGTGATCTCAGCATCCTTGTTGGAGGTCACTTGACCATATGTGAGGGTTTATTTCTGGGCTCTTTGTTCTATTCCACTGGCCTGTGTCTGTCTTAGTGCCAGTACCACACTGTCTTGATCACTGTAGCTTTGTAGTAGATTTTAAAACCGGGATATGGGAGACTTCCAACATATTCTTATTGAAGATTGTTCTGGCTGCTTGGGGCCCCGTGAGATTGCATATGAATTTTGGGGTGGATTTTTTGTGTGTTAATTTCTGCAAAAAACATCATTGAAATTTTGATAGGGATTGCGTTGAATCTGTAGATTGCGTTGGGTAGTACTGACCTCATAACAACGTTGTCTTCCAATGCATGAACGCAGATATTTTTCTGTGTTTTCATGTCCTTAATTCTAGCAACATTCAGTGTACAAGGCTTTCACCTTCTTAGGTAAGGTAATTCCTAAGTATTTTATTCTTTTCGATGGTGTTGTAAATAGAATTGTTTTCTTAATTACTTTGCCAATTATTCAGTGTTACTGTGTAGAGACACAAATGGTTTTGTGCATTAATTTTGTGTCTAGCAACTTTGCTGAATTTATTACTTCGGATTTACTATATATGATAAGATCATATCACCTGCAGACAGTTAATTTTACTTTTTCCTTTCCAGTCTGGATGTCTTTTATTTCTTTTTTCTGCCTGATTGATCTGTCTACAATCTCTAGTGCTCTGTTGACTAGAAGTGGTGAAAACGGGCATCCTTGCCTTGATCCTGATCTCAGAGGAAAAGCTTTCAGTCTCTCACCACTGAGACGACGTTTGCTGATGTTTTCTTATCTGGCTTTTATCAGGATGAGGAAATTTCCTCGTATTCCTAGTTTATTGTTTGTTTGGCTGTGCTGCACGGCTTGCGGGATCTTAGTTCCCTGACCAGGGATCATGCCTGGGCCCTCGGCAGTGAAAGTGTGGAGTCCTAACCCCTGGACTGCCAGGAAATTCCCCCTCGTTTATTGTTTTCATCAAGAAAGGGTGTTGAATTTTGCCAGATGTTTTCCTGTATTAATTGAGACAATCAAGTGCTTTTTGTCCTTCATTCTCTTAATTACTTACCTAGGTTGATTTTTCCCTAGGTGAACCATCCTTGCACTCCAGGGAAAAAAAGCCCACGTGGTTGTGGTGTATAATCCTTTCAATACGCTACCGAGTTTGGTTGTTAGTATTTCGTTGAGCGTTTTGCATCAGTTTTCACAGAGGGTCTGGTTCTGTGTGGTGTTTTGTCTGGTTTTGGTATCAGGGTGATGCTGACCTCAGAGTGAGTAGGAAGTGTTTCTTCCTCTCCAGTGCTTGGAAGAGTTTGAGAAGGATGGGTGTTAGCTCTCCTTTAAGCTTTTTTTCAGTGAATTTTTTTTGTTTTTGAATAATTCCAGGTTCACAGAAAAGTCGCAAGGCTAGCACAGCTCCCTCCACACTGGCCGTCTCACCACATCCCTCAATTCCACCTCAGACGTGATCTCTCCCAGAACCCACCCAAATGCCCATGACATTCAGTTCTCCTGTCTCGGGCTTCTCTGGGCTGTGACAGTTCTCAGGCGTCCCTTGTTTCTGACGATCCCGGCAGTTTTGAGGAGTCCTGTAGGACATCCCTCGTTGGGTCTGTCTGATGGCTTTCTCATGAGTGGAATGGGATTGTGGGTTTTTGGAGGAAACCAGAGGTGAGGGCCCCTTCTGGTCATATCGTATCAGGGGGCACCAGACATCCACACGACATCACAGGGATATTGGCCTGGATCCCCTGGTGTCCGTGGTGCCCACCTGGCTTCTCCGTGGTAAAGTCGCTGCACACCCTCTACCTGCCCCTCCCCATCAGGGACCCCCTCTGGCTGCCACCCCACCTCCTCAGCTGCTTTGCAGAACTCGGGCTCCTCGCGGGAGGCCTCAGGGACGGCCCCTCCCTCTGCAGCTTCAGCCAGGCGCTGAGAACAGCCGTGTGGGGAGCAAAGTGACTGGTCATCTCGGATGGGGGAACTTGCTTCCTGTGTCCTGCGTGGGCTGAGGCTCCTAGGGACCTAGAGAGAAACAGCTGGACTGGCTTGGGCTCCCTGCTCGGTGGACACTTGAGTGCACATGTCAGAGCCACAGCTGGGTGACAGGAAGCAGTGGGGCCCGGGGTCACCCAGGAGGCACGCAGCCTGGCCAGAGGAGACCTGCCTTGGCAGCTGAAGTGCTGTGGCCCACGCTGGGGCCCGGTGAGCCAAACTGTGGTCACCCCGCCCACGTGCACGGCCTGGGAGCCCGGGCATCGCGGGTGCAGAGCGCCGCCGACAGCCCGGACCGCGGCAGCCCGCGGTTCTGGGAGGACCGTCTGCAGACAGTGGGGCCCCGAGCGCTCTGCGTGGAGGGCAGTTTGGCCCCGGGGGCTCTGCCTCTCCTGGTGTCTGCGTGGCCTGTGGTGGTTCTGTTGGCTGCTCGTTGGCCCTGAGCCCTGCTGTCCACAGGGCAGGGCCCTCCGGTCTGCGGTTGGGGGCTGGGTTGCCCCCTGACAGCGGGCCTCTGGGTTTCTTTTCTTCGAAAGCCACTGAGAAAGCCAGTGGAGCAGCCAGCACTGGCACCAGCCGGGGGCGCGGGCAGGGCCCCGGGTTTTGCAGGGATGGTGGCTGCTCTGGGCTGCAGGGTCGCCTGCGAGCACATGTGTGCTGCCGCATGTCGGCGTGCGCCTCATGCTGAGCGGCCAGGCCCCTCCTGCAGCTGAGCGCAGGCCCAGGAGAGCAGCCCACGCTTTGCCCCACCTGCCCCTGCCCCAGAGGAGGTGGGTTCTGGGCGGCGAGTGCAGCAAGGATGGGGCTGGCCAGGCTGCCTTGTCCCTGGGTCAGGCCTGGCCTACACGGGTGAGTGGTGACTGGTGGGCCCTGAGGAGCCTCAGGCTGAGGCCCTTCCCCCACGCAGGCAGCCCCTGTGCTGCCCTGCCTCAGTGCTCTCTTCCCCTGCCAGGCCATGGCGTATGCCTCTGAGGATGGGGTCCTCACCGAGGCCATGATGGACGCCCGGGTCCAGGATGCCATCCAGCAGCACAAGCAGAAGATGCAGTGGCTGAAGGCAGAGGGGAGCCGGCCCCTGCTCCCAAGTTCACAGGCCGAGTGAGCCGGGCCTGGACACCTGCAGCACACTGACCAGGTGCCCCAGCTCCCAGCGGACGTGGTGACACCACACAGCCGCCCCCCTCCCGGCGTGTGTAACCTTCCTCTGGTCAGGCCCAGGGCGGCAGGGCAGCATTAAAGGCCTCTGCTCAGGATCAGCTGTGCGGTGCAGCCTCGAGGTGGGGTTGGTTCCCCTGACCCCGCAGCCGCCCCCAGGACACTCCTGGGAGACATGTCCCTCCAAGCCCGGCCCAGACGGGGAGCAGGCACTGTCCGCCATGCCCGGGGCAGCGGCCAAGCTGGCAGCACAGCGTCCCAGGCAGATGCTGGCTGCTGCAGCAGTGACCAGCAGTAGGGGGCCCGGCCAAGGACCTGACCTTGCCCAGTCCCTCCCAGGGCCAGACCCGAGCCCGTGATGAGCAGAGCTGGCCTCTGTGCAGCCCAGCTGTCCTCGGGAGGGCAGTGCCCTTGAGGTCTGTGAACCCATAAAGCCGGGTGCCAAGAACCAGCCCAGCGACCCGCGATGGCCAAGGATGTGTGGAGCGGGGGGACTGCCAGCCCACGGAAGGCAAAGCTCTCCCGGATTGGAATTGGGGGTCTTTTTATCCAGAATCTAATAAAAACTGACAGATACGTCTCAGTGTCTGTCTCATGGCTGATGTGCGGACCCCTGGGTCAGAGGCAAAAAGAAGAGGCAGAGGCTGGAGCTTTCTAGAGAATTTACTGACCAGCAGGGGTGGGAGTCACAGTGAGGCGCCCGACCCGGGCTGCCGCCGCGGGGCTCAGAAGCCTTATTGCTGGGCCCGGGCCTCCCCCGGACCCCTGCCCGCGCCCCCACTGCGGGCCGCGGGCGCACACGCCTCATGCACGTGCCCCCGTGTGCAGACGTGGGCGCACCCGGCTCCCGGCCGTGCTTGCCTCCGGCAGAACTGGCTCCGGCTCCGGAAACCAGACGGACGGACGGAGAGACAGACGCGGGCGCACAGGAAGCCGCCGGTTTCCAGCGGCGGACGTGGTCCTGGGCTGGGCGGGCGGTCCCACCCGCGCCCCCGGTGCCGCTGTCCCCGCGCCCCCGCCCCGGCCCCACCCCGACCCCCTTTATAAAAAGAAGAGGAGACAGCACCTTCCGCCGGACGCGCCCGACGGCCGCGGGCGCCCTGGCCCGGGCCGGCCGTCCAGTCCCGTGAGCGTGGGCGCGGTGGCCGGCGGCCCCGCGAGTCCTGCGCGCGGCTCAGAGGTGCCGCGGGCTCGGGTGACCGTTGTGGTAGAGTTTCTGCTTCACATGCACCATGTTCCCGGCCGCCTCCTCGAACGGCCTGTGTGGCCGCCGGCCCAGCTCCCGCAGGCTGCACAGCTTGGGCAGCCAGGTCCACGAGCCGTCTGCGGGGCGGGGGGCGCGGTCAGGGCGTGGGCTGGTGGGCGGGGCCGGGAGTGGGCATGGCGTGGGCGTGGGAGAGGGCGTGGCCCCGGCGCGGACGAGGCTGTCTCCGGGTCCCCGCGCCGCGCACTCACCGTAGCGCCGGCCCGCCCTCCAGGCGCGCACGGCGCAGTGCAGGACGCCGTCCATCCACACCAGGAACCAGCTGATGCAGAAGCCGAGCAGCAGCCCCAGCATGAGGTCGATCTCCTGCTTGGTGACGTTGTCTGTCACGAAGTAGTTCTCGGAGGCGTCCACCACAGACTGGTCCCCGTCGTACGGGATCACGTAGTGGACGTGGTGCCTGGGGGCGGCAGGGCGGGCTGGCACCTGTCCCGCGGGGCGGGCAAGCTGCACCCGTTTGCCTGCAGGGGTCTTTGAAGCAGACCTTGTGGGGTGCTGAGGTCGGGAGGGGCCAGCGCACTCGCCCAGGACCCGGGTCACCAGGTGGGAGGCTGCCCGCAGGATGGGAGTGTGCGAGGTCATAGGTCAGCGTGAAGTCCAGTGGCTGGCCTCCACGCATCACCCTCCTCCCTCCTCTGCCCAGCCCGGGGCTCAGAGGCAACCCTGACACGGTGACAGGAGCACAGCGCAGGTGGAGAAGGCGTACCGGGGCGAGGGCCCAGGCGGGGTGCCCCCGCCCAGTGACAGGGTCACAGCCCGCCCGTGGGCCTGTGCCCAGAGGCCGCCACTGGCTCCTGGGGTACTGCCCCTCTGGCCTCTCCCTCCCACCCTGCAGTCACTCCGCCCTTTCCTCAGCTTCCCCTCCAAGGAAAGCCGCGTGGGATGAGCCCTGCCTTGGGCCTCTGGTCTTCCTTTTGCCCCTCTGTCCCTTGCAGGAACCTCCCCTGCCCCAGTTCTCTGTGCTTGAGGCCCGGGGGCACCCCCTTAACCGTGCCCCACACAGATCCCGGCTCCTGGGACAGACCCTGGACCATGGTCTGTCCCCTGCATCCCAGCACCCACTGAGGCCTGGGCCGTTCCCCTCAGCCTCCCCTCCCTTGACAATCCAGGCGGAGGCCACACTGAACCCTCCCCACAAGGCTCCCTCCAGTCTCAGGCCTGCGTGGATCCTCTCTTCCTCCAGGAAGCCCTTTGGGCCCCACAATCCCGGGTTGGGTGGCCCTGTCCAGAGACCAGTACCCAGGGCAACAGACTCTGGGCTCCACGCCCCCCCCCCCCCCCCCACCGACAGGAGGGCCGGGGAGAAGGAGCTGCAGGACCTGGGTGCCGGAGGCGTGTGGGGTCCGTGCACCCTGAGCCCCCAGTCACCCTGGGGCCCCTCCTTCCCCGAAGTGCAGGAGCCACCTTGGGGTGCGCCTGCCTGGCTCCCCTCCTACCGAGCCCCTCAGCTGGCTTCTCCAACTCTCCACCCCCAGCACGTCCCCGCGGCACCCCACGTCTGCTCTGAGCTCCAGCTGCCTGCATGGCGTCTCCACGTGGGATCTACAGACACCTCAAATTTGCACCTAAAAATAGCTCCTCCCTCCCCAACCTGCTTCTCCCCATCTTCCCTCGGTTACATGTCGACACCTCTGCCTGGTTTCCAGCTGAGATGGGTCCCCGTCCCCCCCTCGCAACTGGACATGAGCCACCCTCCCCGGCCCCCCAGGGACCTCCTCACAAACGGAAACCCCCCAGGACATCCCTGACCCCAGGCCCCTGTTGCCCGTCCATCACCGACATCCCTGTGCCAGTGGGGGCCACACAGTGCTTTCCACCCTGTGGAGACAGCAGCGGGCAGGCCCCATGTTACCCCCCTCCCGCTCCCCTGGAGACTCCTGGAGCCCATCCGGCTCAGCTTGTCCAGAGTAGGTGGGGCCTCAGCCACCACGGCCCCTTGAGCAGGGACCACCACACCTGGGTTAGTTGGAGAGGACTGCCTGACACATGGTGGCGGCCGTAGCTCATGTGGCCACAGCTCGCCAATGGCCCTTATCAATCATCAATAGGAGATGGAGAACCATTGATGAGCGCCCGGAATGCGTAGCAGCAGAGGACGCCCTTCATCACCCTGGCCAGGCCAGGCCTCCAGCAGCTGATAACACTGAGCGTCGCCGCCATTTCCTGCCCTCCTGCCTTCCGGACCCCGACAGGGAGGGTCTTCCTCGGGACCACGACTTCCTACCCCTGGACAGGGCAGGAAACTTGAAGATGGAGTCACCGAGGAAGCCAGAAACGCCCCTGCAAGTAGGACAAGGCCAGGGCCCCGACTGCCCCGGGGGTGGGGGGTGGGGGTGGGACCTCCAGGGGGTCAAAGGTCATGACCTGTGCCCCCATCGCTGTCCTAGCACCTGCCGCTCTTCCCCTGCTCCTTGCCCTCCTCCTTCCTCCAAGTCAGGCAGGCCCCGGGGTGGGGGTGGGGGGCAGGTGGGGGCTCAGGTCACCCACGTGCACACATATTTCCGTGATGTGTACATACATGTGTCCTGCCTGGGCCACGCATGTTGCATGTGTCTACCTGAGGTCGGACGCATGTTGTGTATACACGCCGGCCACATGCACAGGACATGGCGTGTATACCATGGACTCGGCCCATGAGCTCCACATGTGTGCATGTGCACGCTCGCCCGGGCACGAGCACGGTGCGTGTCACATGGAGATGCACATGCACTGGGCTTTGCGCACAGCCATCCTCTCTGTGGGCACCGTGGCATATGCACGGGTGTGCACCCACAGACACAGCCTGCTGGCACGCACGCTTCACAGCATTTACACACGTGTCCTCTGTATAAAATTCTCCGTATCGGCATGTAGAAGGCACACAAGTGTGTGTGCGCCTTCTCTGCAAACGGGGTGTACACACAAGTAGAGTCCATTGTGGCAACATGTGTACATGGTTCGTACACAGAGGCCTGATATGCCAGACTGTACCCTGCAGACATTCACTGTGCCCACAGGGCGCACATGGGTGCTGTATATTGTGTTACACACATGTACTGCGCATACACATGCATGTTGTCAATATACAAGAATACTTTGTACACGGAATTTACACATCCTCTATGTAGTGATGTGTACAAAGCACACATACATGGACACATACACACACGGAAACACTCTACGCCTACAGCAGGCGTGGCTCTCGTGTTGTCTGTGTCTAAGCTGTGCACTCAGGCCCCGCTGTGGCTTGCACTCCATGGGCACTTGTTTTACACAATCCACGTGTACTCTGGACACTACATATGACCCACACACATCCCCGGAGCAAATACACTCTGAAAACACACCCTGTCTGCCCAGAAGGGCCTCAGTGTGAGGTCTTAGGCACACATGTGCAGGTCACACTGCAACAGCCCTGCACGGAAAATGGGCCTCACTAATGTTTAGGGAGCTGAACCCTGGGCCGGTGGCGGGCACACCTCCGGTCTCCGGGAGGGTCTCAAGACCCCCGCTCACACCCCCAGGCTGGGTCGGCCCAGGGAGCGTGGAGCTGACCTCCTGCCGCTCCTTGGCCTCGGGCCGTGCGCACCACGCAGGAACACGCGGATCTCCGCGAGGGTGTGGCCACCCAGCCAGCACTCCGGATGATTCCTGGCCAACACTCGTGAGGGCCGTTTACACGCCCATCTCCATCTGCCCTGCTGCCCATGTTCTGCTTCGACACCCGGTCTGCACACACAGGCATGTAGCATGCTTAGTGAGGCATGAAACTGTCCTGTCTCTCACACACCCCTCGCCCAGTACGTGTGCACACGTCCCTGGAGCAGCAGCACAGGGCAGGGTCAAGAACACGAGTTCCCTGCCGGCCGCATGGCCCTGGGCAAGTCTGTCTGCTCAGCCTCTGTCCGCTCTCTCGGGGGCCCCAGCGTGCGTGGGGCTGAGGGGCTGCTGCGTGTGCGCACATGTATATGCACAGACGGTACACACATGCGCGTCTCATGAGAAGATGTTTATTTCGTACATGGACATACAAACATGCATGGCCAGGAAGACTCCATCACTACATGTGCACAGAATGGGGGGGGTCACAAAGTGGGTGTAGGGACCTGGGCTCTCCCCTCTCTCTGTGTGACCTTGAGCAGACTCTACCCCCGGCCTCAGTTCCTCCCGTGGACAGCGAGGGGGGTGGGCCAGATGCCCCTCAAGGTAGGCCCTGCCCACCTTGACCTTCTGCTCTTCCCCCTAGCTGGCTCCCAGGAAATTTCATGGACACAGCTCAGGGCCCAGGGAGGAGGATGGTGTCCTCTGTGGGCATAGCCGTGCGCAGGATCCCTCCCGGGACACCAGGCTGGGCTGCTGCTCTCCTGGTCTCCACGCCCCGGGCCAGGAGGCCCTGGACCCGTTCTGCCCGTCACCCGCGGGCCCTTTCTCTAAAGGCAATTTGGGAGGGGGTCCTACTGCCTCGGGCATGCTCCCCACTCCCGGAACACCTCTGTGCCACGGAAGCTGGCCGGTCCTTCCCCCACCCGGCCTGGCGCCAGCCTCAGCAGCCCCCACCGGCCTGGCCCAGCTGGGCCTTGCAGCCCGGCCTGCATGGCGCTCGCTGGAGCCCCAGTGGGCCCCACCTCCACCCCACATGTGTGATCACGCGTGTGCCCCTCTGGGTGCAGACTCACCGGCCACAGTTGCAGTGGCAGACGCGGTCCTCGCCCCGCAGGTGCGGGAGGATGTAGTTGTGGAATCGGTCCAGCAGCGCGTTCATGTCCATCAAGCACGCGATGGCCTGGAAGAGCCCATGACCGGTCAGCGCCGAGGAGCGAGAGGCTGGGCCGGCGCCCCCAGGCGGGGGCCGACGCGCTGGGGATGGGGGAGCGCAGGCCGCCCGGGCCGGTAAACAAGGCGCGGGAGGGGGAGGCGGCGCGCGGGCGCGGAGGCGGGAGCGGGTGCGGGGAGCGGGCGCGCGGGAAGCCCCTCCGCTCACCATCACGATCGACGCCCCCAGAATCATGAAGATCATGGTGTTGGCGCTCATGGACATCGGGCGGGGCCGGGCCGGGCCGGAGCGCCGCCCCCCGGCCCCGGCGCCCCCCCGGCCCCGGCCCGATGCTGAGCCCCCGCCGCCTCTGCAGAGGTCAGCCCGCCGCGCACCCACCGCCGCCGGCCGGGGAGGAGGCGCGGGGCCGGCGCGGGGCAGGGGACGCGGCGCTCCCGGGGTCCTCGGCCGCCCGGCCCGCGCGCTCGCCGCGCCCGCCGCGCTCCGCTCCGCCCTCGGCTCTGCCTCCCGCTCTGCGCGCGGCGCGGCTCCGGCCCCCTCCCCCCGCGGCCTCCCCCGCGTCCGCCTCCCGGGAGGGACCTCGCCGCCCGCGGCCGCTCGCCCCCGCGACGCCGGCCGGACCCCTCCCCGGGGGCCGCAGGGCCCGCTCGCCCCCATCTGCCCAGTGCCGGCCCTGGCTGCCTGCCCAGCGCCCCTGGACCACGGGCCGCGTCCCGTCCCGACCCGCCGGGGCGATCCCGGAGAGGCCCCGGGCTTCCTTCCGCTCTCCTCCTCCCCACTTCTCAGCTGGAGGCCCCTCCTCCCCGCCCGCCCGGGGTCGCCGGGTGAGGGGCTGCGGGCAGACTGGTCAGCACCCAGCCTCCTCCGGCAAGAGGCTGCCTTTAGCAGAGGGGCCGCAGGGTCGCTGCCAGGGAGGTCACTCCGGAGCCATGGCCACATGGCACAAGGATGGGGCCCAACAAAGGCTAAAGGATCCCCTACTGCGGGGGCAGGGCCAGCCTCAAGCCCCGGCTCTCCTCAGGGGTGGGCCACGAAGCTCAGAGGCCCGCGTCGTAGCCCTGATGTGGCTGCCCCATGTTGCTGGGGGCTGGGGAGGGGTCATTGAGCCAGCCCACCATCCACAGGCCGGGGGACAGCACTGCCCACAGAGGAGTCCCCGGAACACCTCTGTGCCACGGAGACCAGGAGGGGTCACCAGGCAAGAGCGGTCCCCGCCCAGGGAGCAGGTGCCACATCCCTCCAGAGTCCCAGTGGACGGGAGGCCCTCGGGGTGGTGCTAGAGAGCTCAGCT
The DNA here is from genome assembly GCF_964270905.1 of Leucopleurus acutus. Taxonomy (NCBI): domain Eukaryota; kingdom Metazoa; phylum Chordata; class Mammalia; order Artiodactyla; family Delphinidae; genus Leucopleurus; species Leucopleurus acutus. The sequence continues at coordinate 193,005,570 of NC_139143.1, read as the reverse complement.
TGACCCACAGGCCCGGACTGCCGTCTGAGGACCCTGACGGGAGGTCCAGGCCAGGCAGGGTACTCTGGATGAAGCCAGGACGACCAGCAACATCTACTGATGAGACAATGGCAGGTTCTTTCCCAAAAAGTACAGCCTGTTGCTTTATTCAGGGATTTGTACATTGCAGCCAGTTAGGGGAGACGGGAAAGGGGTGCTCAGTGAGAGGCAGATGGCTGGGGGGAAATGTGCTATCAACCGTTTTTTTCTTTTTTGGTTAAAGAAAAAAAACTATAATCAATATCCCACTCATAAGTAAAAGTGGGATGGGAAACACTTGATTGTAATCTGGCATTTATGTATATCTTCTCATTTCATATGTACAGTTTATTTGGGCACTGCTACCGTCCGTCCATCGGCAGAATACCTAAAGGTAAAAACAAATATCAGGAAGGAAGAAGTATTAACAAAAGGAAGCTCAGCAAGGTGGCTCCAGGCGGGCGGGGGCCATCAGTAGAAGCAGACGGTGTGCAGGAAGGTCCTGCCGCTCTTCTCCTCAAACTCCTGCAGCAGCTCGTCAATCTCGTTCTCCATGTCCTCCGTGTGCTGGATCTGGAGCCAGAGGAGAGCCGCCCTGAGCCGCCCGCGCCCAACAGGCAGCCCCACCCCGCCCCGGCCTGGTGCCGCCCGTGCGTGCGAGGCGGGGCGGAGGGGAGCCCGACAGGGACGGGACACGGAGTGGCTGCAGCAGGGCGGGTGGCCTCAGATGCCACACATACGCGCACTGCAGACGCTCGCCGCCTGCACTGCCCCCACCCTGAAAATGAGCAGACCCGACCCAGACAGTACCGTCGCGGGCCCGGTCAGCCAGCAAGGAAGCCTAGGGGCCGTCCCGTGCACTGTAGCGGGTTAAGCAGCGCCTGTGGCCCCCACCCGCCAGCTGCCACTAGCGTCTCTCCCGGCTGTGAGGCCCACCGTGTGTGCGCTTAGATGTCCCCTGGTGGAGAACCACCGCCCTGGAAGGAGGTGGCCCTGCCAGGGGACAGCCCCAGGGTGGTCCGGGGCCAGCTCCTCAGCCCGCCTGTCCTGGCAGGGGCTGGCCTGCGGCCGAGGCCCCTCGCTGCCCCCCGTCTCGGCCTGTGAGCAGTGCCTCTCCTCTGCAAGCTCTCGCCAGCCCGACCCAAGTGGCTGTCACGTGTGCTGTTTCTGGGACGTGTCAGCCCCTTCAGCCCTGTCTTCTGCATGATGGCCAGACCATGGGAACAACTGCTGGAGCTTCAGCAGCCACCCTGGACCATGAGACACCTTGGGAACAGAAGCTGTGCCGGGCAAAGTAACAAGAGAGCAGGGGCCTGGGCCCCTCACACAGCAAACCCGTCCAGGCCTGCCTGTCTCCAGACTTCTTGGTTAAGCCTCGTTTTCTTCACTTTTCTATCACTCACAGTTAGTTGGCCTAAATGCAGAAGCCACAGGCCAAAGATATGACCAGACATATGAGTTGGGTCGGTCCTTTTGTCCCATCTAAGAGGAAATGTTTGGCTCTGAGCACAGCTGCACAGTGGCTGCAAAAGCTCTTGGGGTTTCCTGTACAAGGGAAGATGCCCAGGGCCACTCGGGGAGGGCTGGACGTCTGGAATGAGAAGTGCGGGGGCAGAGAGGACCAGAGCCCTTTGACGCCATCTCTGGGGGCTCCCGGGCTCCTCTAGCTGTTTGGGGTCTTGGCAGGGGGCCTAGGTCCTGGGAGCCATCTCCACAGAAGCCAGACCCCGGCAGGTCACTCACCCCTGCAATCAACCTAAAACATTCAAAGGTGGATTCTTTAGCCAGAGCTGACTCGGTGACTCTCACCTGTGGGCACCTCTGCATTTATGGGTTTTAACGTTTGGCAGTAAGCGGACCGTGAACCGAGCGGTGTGCTCGTCACGTTCATGCTGAAGCCCCTGTGTGCACGACGCAGGCCCGCCCAGGGCCCGATACTCACGCACTGGCAGAGCTCACAGATGAGGAACGCCCCCAGGGTGGCCTCCTCGTGGTTGTCCTGGATGTCCACGTTGATCACATGCACAGGCTGGCACGTTTCCTGCTCCCTAGAATTCAGATCTGACCGTGACAAGAGGACGGAAGTCAGAGGCCTCAGAACAGAGCGCAGGAGGCTGTGCGCTGCCCAGTCTTCCTTTGGGGATGCAGTTAAGGACCAACATCAGAGCATCTGACCAGGCCGAGCACTCCCCCCCACCCCCAACCCCGGGAGGAGCCTCACGCCAAATACGGCTGGGACCGCAGGAAAGCTCGCGCTCATGAAGCTGGACCCCAGGCCACCTGGTCACACCCGCCAACTCCAGCCTGTCCCGCGGGACAGCAGCTGACAGCACCCTCACTTACAAAGCACCAGGCCCTAGTCCCTCTGCACCACACGTGCTCTTGCTGTGCCACAAAGGCCCTGAACCTGCACTGTGCTGTTGGCTGGCACAGGTGGTTTTGCCCTGGTGAACACGGTCAGCCCCAAGGCCACCATCTCCTGCCCCCACCCCCTCCCAGGGCCCACACAGGTCAGGGGCCCTCTGTCCACCTCTCTGTGGCCTTGCCCCATTTCCCCCGCCTGCCGGAGCCCACAGACGCACCGGGAACCCTTCTCCAGCCCTGAGCCAGGAACAGACACCACGCACAGGACGGCCCGGCTGCCTCAGAGGCGCTGGACGCACAGCAGGACAGAGGGCACGGCACAGGGCCTGGCGCTGCAGCTGTTGCGCTTACCTTCCACCACCTGGTCGTACACCCGCTCTTCACAGGTGAGGATCAGATCAAACAGATCTTTGCAGTTCTGGAACCTTTCTGGCCGGGGCTTGATCCTCTTATTTCTGTCCAGCATGTGTAAAATGCCATTCTGCGTGTAGCTGAGTGCCCGAGTTAAGGAACTCTGGATAAAGGCCCCGCTCCCCCCCCAGCATCCGCGTAGGTGCAGCCACCCGCCCGCCCCCCCCCCAGCAGGAGCATCAGGGCGACGGAGGCACGTGGGGGCAGGCTGGGCCGCAATCCCCCATCCCGCAGGAGACAAGTCAGGTGAGGGTGCTCGCCCCCAGCCCAGCCTACCGGCTGCCCTTGGACCCACACCTCTCCAGAAAGCAGACCTAGTGTCTGCAGCCTTCTCCCAGGTCCGTGTTTCCCCAACCAGGGATTGAAGCTGCACCCCCTGCAGTGGAAGCTCAGAGTCTTAACCACTGGGCCGCCAGGAAGTCACTGATGGCCTTTTTCATCCTGCAGAGTCTTGGCAAACGCTCATACTGAACCCAAGCCCTTCGGCAAAGACAAAGCTAACCTGGAAACCCAATCCCAAGCCTAGCTCAGCATGGCAGTGAGAGAATCCGGAAGCCCACGCAAGGGAGGACACGAAGAGCGTCCAGGAGGGAGAAGCCTTGGGTGAACTGAGGGCAGAGTGAGGGGAGCCCAGCCCCAGGACCTGGAAGGGCCGAGTCCCTCGGAGCTCGGATGGGCCACACAGGTCCCGCAGTCAAGGTCTGTGCCAAGCAGGTGGCCCTGAGCTGGAAGTGCCTCCTCTGGGACCCTCCAGACAGGACCCCACCCCCACCCCCAACCCCGATGGCTGTGTCCTCGGCCCCAGGAGAGGGCTCACTGCCCCAAAGACGAAGCCCGTGGTCTCTAAGGGTCATTCTGGATAGTTTGAAACAAGCATGTTGTCCACTCTACTCGGACACAGATGAGCTGATTTAGGAACTCTGAGGGATACATTTACTGTCTTTCCCAGATTTTAAGTTATGAGAGTTTATTTCAATGGGCTCGTATTACTCAAAATACATTTCCTACCTTCTTGGATGGTGAAAACGGCTTTTAAAATACATTTAATTAAGAGTTTTCACTTGAAAAGACACTTGACTGTTAGCTGTGGGGCGTTTTTGGTTCTTGCCATTTTTTAGACAAGCGTTAATAACCACGGCCACCTCATGATGGCCTGCGTCCCCGGGCTGGCCCTGCCGCCTCCTGGCTGCCCACAGCGGCTGCGCTGCTACATCTAGGTCTTCCTCCCCAGAACCTGGTCCTTCGGACACCTGGCATCTACGTCCGGCAGAAAGACACAGGCCAGGGAGGCCCCACGTGGTGCAGGGCTGGTGGTGGAGGCTCCCTGCACTCCCACAGTGGCTCCAAGACCGGCCACCCAGACAGCCCGGCTTCAGGTGACACCAAGGCTCATGGTGACGGCTCCCTCAGAGGGGAGGCCACCAGGTGCTCGGGGGGCTCCTCAGGGTCCCCAGCAGTCTTGCAAAGCCCCTTCCTTCTTTCCTTGACCCTCAGTTATGCACACAGATGATGTAACAAATGAAAGTCAGCTGCACATAACTGAGGACAAAAGGCCTAGTTCAGAGATCAAAGCCTCACCTTCATCAGTGTAACAAGGAAGGAGTAACAGGGACATTTTGAGACTATTTTCTGGCAAATCCCGGATACGCAGGGCCCAGGCCGTGGCAGGCAGGACCAAGGACAGCGCATGCTGGGTGCGGGTGTGGGTCCTTGAGGATGAAACGACGAAACACTGGATTCCCAGGGACCTGCCTGAACTCCCGCCTCACACCAGGGTGAGACAGGAAAAGTGGGGATCAAGATGGCGACAGCTGTCTGCCACCAAGACAAAGCCTTCATTAGGGCCTGGCTTCTGAGGGAAGGCCCACGCTCTGTGCACGGAGGGAGGGAGGGAGGGAGGCAGGGGGCGTGCTCACCCCACGGAGGCTGGGATGCTGCAGACTCAGGGGCCGAGCACTCCTAGCTGAGCCACGACCTGCAGGGGCCAAGGCAGCAGGGCCCCGGCCACTCGAGGCATCTGCACCGAACCCATCAAGGCCAAGCCCGTGGACCAGAGCTGCCAGGGAGCCGGGCAGCCAGGACCACCCCCTGGGCCCCTGCCAGGTGGGAAGGACACGTTAGGCCCCTAGAACCACTCCCACCCCACATGGGTGCTCCCCCAGCCAACAGCAACCTTGGGCCCAGAGGCAGCGGCAGGCCTGGCTGACCACAGTGGGTAAAGGGCCAGCCGACCTGCCAAGGCAGGAAGCCTCCTTTAGGGAGGGAGAGCTGGCTGGGGCCTCCCTTTGAGCTCACACGCTTGTCAGAAATAAACCCCCCAGGCGGGGAAAGCTAGCTCAAGAGCCCAACCCAGGCGGACGGAGGCCGAGGTGGGTGCAGGCAGAGAACACGGTGTCTGGGCCCCTGCCCCTGCCCCACGTCTCCTGGGCTGCGGCTGTGCGCCCCAGCTCACGCCTGGAGCCGCTGCACCGTCAGAGGGCGGGTCTCCCCCAATCACCTGGGACAGATGAAGGGCGGTGTGGGCACCTCCTCTGCGGTGCAGATCCGCAGCTCCTCAAGAGTGGGGGCCCCAGAAAGACGAGAGGTTCTGTCTGCTGCCACAGGAAGTACGACAACAAAGGATCGTTCTGAAACACTCTGGGGTCCTACCCATCAAACGATGCAGACCCTGTCAGCGGAGAGCACGTGCTCTCGAAACTGCTACATGAGCACCGGCAAGCCTGCTGGAGCGACCCCGCGGGGGGCACTCAGATTCAGGATGGGCCCAGGGACTGTCCTGAGGGGAACATGGCAGGCACAGGGGGCTTGTGTCCAAAGTTCAAGGGCAAAAGGCAAACATACCGGAGGGTCTGAGATGCACCCAAAGGGACCACAGACCGGCCTTGAGCCAGGACCTGGGCCTGGAGGCTGCCCGTCCGGAATGGCAGAACCTGCTCTGACCCGGGTGCCCGAGGGCTCCAGTCTGTTCTAGTTCAAGGCAACTTCTCAGATGTGAGGTTTAGCCCCCAACCACGAGTTCATCCTACATACGTGTGCTCAGCACGGAAAACAGGTTCAGCTGAACGCTTCTGTCTCAACAGTGATGCTGAGAGATACGGGCCTGACAGTGCGTCTGGCAGACGTGACTTCTGGGCGCCCGAGGCAATGCCTTCCCGAGCCCTCGGAGCGCAAGCACATCATTCCTCCTGCTGCCCCAGCCCAGCTAAGTGGGGGGATTCGGCGAGGATGCGGCTCTGCTTCCCGTCGGACAAGGAGGGCCCGGGAGGTGGGCAGAGGGGGCCAGGCCGGCACAGAGCAGGCCCCGGTGCGCGGAGCCCATGCTGGGAACCTGGGGTCAAAGCAGAGATGCCCCCTGTGAAGGCAGGTGGCTGAGGGCAGAGGCTGGGGCCAGACCAGTGAGGAGACGGATGCGCCGATTCCAGGGCAGGGGTGAGGCGCCGACAGAACCCACATACGGGGTCAGACGCTCCCTCGGAGGTTTAACAGTGGAGCCCACGCCCCCACGTCCCCTCCCAGCCCAGGGCCCAGGCCTCTGCCGAGGACCGGCCAGGCTCCCGCTCCCCCAGGGACAGAAGTACTTCCCTTCCCAGGGTCGGAAGTGACACACCTCAGCCTGGTCGCCCACAAACATCACCCAGCGCACGTGATGGAGACAAACTTGGGAAGAGACAGCCTCGGAACACCGAGAACAGAAGCAGGATCTCCAGGTGGAGTCAGAACCCCGAGGAAGTGGGCGAGGGGGCCAGGGGCAGTGCCAGCCGAGCCCTGTCGGGAAGGCGCTTCCGGCAAGTGGCCTCCCAGGCCCGCCGGCCGCCACCACCTGTGTTCTCTCCCAACAGCCAGGCCCGGGAGCCCAGCTCTGCCCCCGCACTGGGGCTCTGGGAATGGAGCGGGCAGGGGGCGGCTCGGGCAGGCCCTGGCTGGACCGTTGCGGTGTGTGCTTCACCGAGAGAGGATGCCCTCGTCCGAGCTGTTCCTCGGATGCTGACCAAACGGAGCCCAGGGACTTTCGGCATCAGCACCTCTGCCCCCCAACGGCACCAGGCGTTTCCCGCCTCGAGGCTTAGCCCGGGGTGTGAACCCAAATCCCACGGCTGGAGCTGGCCAAGTGGGCTGTGCCCCAGAACACGCTCATCCCAGGCATCCTCCAACCTAATTCTACCTCCAGTACTGAGCTTGATCCAACTGAAACAGAAGATGCAAAACCCCTCAAGTGCCTCTGGGGGAAGGTCCTCAAAGACAAGGACCAGCCCTCCGCTGGCCTGGACGGGTGACCACTGGCCAGCCACGGGCAAGGGCTGGGGCTTCCGCAAACGCACTGGGCCGAGCGCAGCACCAAGGTAAGCAGGACCTCGTGCCTCTGGAAGCCCACGGTGGCCTCCCAGCTCCAAATCCAGGAGTCCGGACCCTTGCTCAGCGGCCCTGCGCTCTTCTCTGCTGGATTCAAGAATCCACCCAGAGCCCTGCCCACCTGTGGGGCTTCCCTCTGGGGTGCCCGTCCCGGGGAAGGGGGGGCAGCCAGGAGCTCCCTCCCTACACATGAAGCCTCCTGGGCACTGAGTGGATGCGCAGCTCTGCAGGGAAATGGGCCACCCATCTTGGGAACAATTTAATCATTTTGCTCAAATTTTAGCCTCACTACCTAATGACAACCTCGCCACCTTCATTTCAGATGGGCACCAACCGCAGCTGCACGGGTCCAGCCCTCACCCATGCCTTCCCTGTGCCGCCAACAGTCTGCTGTCACAATACCCCCAGGGTTTTGTGTCAGAGCCATTAGCCTCATAGGCCTCGTGAAAAGCACAGCCCAAGAAGCACAGTCACTGGCCACTGGGGGGGGCAGGACGGGTGACAACCTCGTGTCTGTGAAACGGCCACATCCCCAGACAGAAAACTTAAGAACAAACTGGGTGCCTCAGACACACGTGCTGCACAAAGGACGCCCTGGAGGACAGCGCAGGGAGCCACGGGATGCATAACTGGGCCGCTTTTTGGAACAGGTGTCACGTAGAAAAAGAATGATGAAAATTAGAAAAACAAACCTCTTGAGCAGCATGTGCAGAGAGGGTGCTCCAAACGGCCTGAGGCCCGCAGGGACCAGAAGCCTCTGTCTCGTGAGCCACCCGTGGGGCCGGGCGAGCAGGGCCACAGGCAGCCAGGAAAGGGCAGGACAAACCGAAGCAGAGGAGCGACTACAACTCCCCAGACTGCAACCAGGCAGCGAGGTCGCTTCGGTCGGGCCAAAGTCAGCAAAAAATGAATTGGGAAGTAGCAAATACGTTTCATCCGTAATCATGTTCTACACACACTAGTCACAGGCCCGGCTTCCAGAGCACGTCCCGGTCGTGTGGAGCCCCCCGGAGGGCAGCTGCCATCCCCCCCACCCCCCGCCAAGAACACAGCCTGGACCGGAAGGCGAGGAACACTCACCCGTCTGATCGACCAGGGCCCCTCCACCAGCCCTCCCGGGACGGGCGCAGCATCCTAGGGGCTCTGCTCGCCCGGCCTCTTCTGCACGGGGCCTGGGGCCCGGGAGGCAAGAACCCGCCATCCCTCTTCTTCAAAGGAAACACTCCCTGCACAATGGTGTTAGAAACAAAACAAAACAGTGACAGCCAGAAAGCAGACTCTGCAACCCTCCAGTCCAATGTCTCCTCCTCAGAAACCCGACCTCAGAAGCCGCCTTAAGTCAGCCTGAAGGGGACAGATGGCAGAGACAGACAACACCGTCTAACCAGGTGTGGCTTTAGCAGACTTTAAATAATACAAGTAGGGCTTCCCTGGTGGCGCAGTGGTTGAGAGTCCGCCTGCCGATGCAGGGGACACAGGTTTGAGCCCTGGTCCAGGAAGATCCTGCATGCCGTGGAGCAACTAAGCCCGTGCGCCACAACTACTGAAGCCTGCGCTCTAGAGCCCGCGAACCACAACTACTGAGCCCGTGTGCCACAACTACTGAAGCCTGCGTGCCTAGAGCCCGTGCTCCACGACAAGAGAAGCCACCGCAATGAGAAGCCCGTGCACCGCAACGAAGAGTAGCCCCTGCTCGCTGCAACCAGAGAAAGCCTGCGTGCAGCAACGAAGACCCAATGCAGCCAAAAATAATAAATAAATTTATTTTTAAAAATAAATAAAAGTGGTAGACCACTTGTCCAAATAGGGTAAAATGCTACATTTATTTAAATTTAAGAGGAAGCTCAAGAAAATATTTTTTAATAAATTGGCTGAATAAAAATGCAATGGGAAAAATATCTTTAGTCTAAGTGTTTTGTTTCAAATAGACACGTACCTACCCTCCAGCTGTGTGACATCATAAAAATTTTGATCTCAAAACAAAAGAGAAAACCTAAGTCCTAGGCTGGAGCATTTTACTTACTTTTTGAGAAAAAACTCTCAGATCATGAATTAGTCTGCAAATACCAAATCACTTCTACATAAATGGTTCAAAACAGACTAAATCCCAAACATCACAGGGTGGCGGGGGGGTGGGGAGGGTGCGGTGGGGAACAACATGGTGATGCTCTAGGTGCCGATCTCCTGGCCGCCTACCGCCCACCTCCAAGCAGTGCCCGAGATCCACCCCAAACACTGTGAGTTCAAGGAAAAATAAAATGACCCCCACCCTCACTGAAATTCCACTTACTGAGTGATTTAAGCAGGAACAGTACCAACCCCAGGGTGGCCACCGACCCAGATGTCCCTGGATGACCCCCCGTGCTCCCTGCCGAGCCCTGGCCAAGCTTGGCGTTCTCGAGACCACGCAGTTTGCACAAGAAACCAAACCGTCTGGCTAAGATGGAGGGAGGGTGGGGGGCTGGCCCAAGAGGCCAGTGGTCATTGCAAACCAACCCACCTGTGCCCAGCAGGGTTCCCCATGGGGACCCGCGGGAGCAGCCAGGGTCGAGAGGCCTCTGAGAAACACAGCAGAGGAAGGAAGGGCCGCAAGCCTCCCAGGCAGGAAGCAGCCGAGAGGAGGAGCGCTGCCGAGTGTCCCCAGCTACCTGGGACACACCAAGGGCTGCCCGACATGGCCTGGCAGAGCCTGTCCTGACAGACTGTCCGTTCTTATTCTGGTGGTCATGGTGACGCCCTGCCTGTCCTGATGGGGCTGGGGCGGGGTGGCTGTGGTCCTGCACACGAGCCAGGGAAAGGCCGACGGCGGAGTTCAGGAGCTTACAGGTGACGCCCACGCACCAGGGAGATGCTCCACGAAGTGTCCGCGGAGATGGTGCTTTGGGGCCAGATTCCTCGAGCCCAACCACGTGCCAGGGAGAGGCCCTGCCCTCAGACACGGACGTGCGACCCAGACCCTCCCTGAAGGCCCCCATGACAGTGCTTCTCTAGTTTCCAGGATGTGTGTCCCCAAAGACGCCCTGCTCAAGTCCCTCGCTTTAGAGGATGGCATCAGGAAGGTGCAGGTTCACGTGTGGACGGGGCATCTCGGGGGCAGGAGCCTGGGGCACCTAATGGCGACGCAGCTTGGGCACAAGGCCGCTGGTGTACGCACTCCTTCAGTCTCCATCCACATGAGGAGCGGTCAGTGCCGAGGTGGACATGGCTGGACCCCGTCAGGGTTCAGGGCCAGGGGGAAAGCCGTACCCACGCGGTGCTGGCACCTAGACCCACACCCGCCCACGGCAAGGCCCGCCCAGCCCACTCCCACACCTCCTCAGAAGCCCTGCCCTGAGGGGGGGGGGAGGGCATTCCTGATGCCCACCCGGCCCCCGACCTCGGAGCTGACACAGCTCACCCGGATTCCCACCAGCCGGCCAGCCCTCCAACACTGGCCACAGGCCACGGCCACCTCGAATTCAGACTCCAGACACATGCCAGGTGCCAACGGGAGGGGGCCAGAGCTGACTACTGCTCCCCCCCCCCAGGGAACCCTGACAACCCCTCACCTGTTATGGATGGAGACACCCTCCCCTCCAAGGCACCCAGTCTGTGTTTTCACGGCAAAGCAGCATGGATGCAAGAGGTCTCCCTCGAGCCACGGGGCTGGGGCAGCACAGGGGCCCAACTGCAGCCCCCCATGGCTCTGAATCGGGCCCCTTCCTCCCTGGAGCCGGGGGGCGAAGCCAGGGCAAGAGCAGGCCGGCAGGCGGGCGGGTGGCGCTGCAGCTGCTGTGCGTGGTCACGAGAACACTCAGCCACCAGCCGTGGGAGCGGCGTCCTCAGCACACCTGGGTATGAGCAAGGCTGACAGCAAAGAGCTTTAGGCTTGAAATACTCTCAAAGGGTTGTGGCGACTGCTGGGACACTCGAACATGAAGAGCCGAGGCACCACAGCTGTCACGAGGCCCCACCGCTCCTGAGGCTGGCGGCGGGAGCTCTGGCGTGGTCTGCAATGGCCTCGCCACCCCGGTCCCCAGTCAAAGTGAACCCACCAACGCGGGCTGCGGCGTCACCCACCGGCTACACGCTGCGTCTGCACCCCACCTGTCGCAGGCTGTGGGGACCCCGACCTGCCCTGTCGCCTCAGGAGCGACCCTGCAGCCACCTCGGGCAGCCAGCTGCTCGACTCGGGGCAATGCCTGTCAGACATGCAAGCTTCTCTTCCGGCCACATCTGAAATACCTGAAGGCCTTAACTTTTATTTTAAGCCTGAGTGCTTTTCTAAAATCCAAAAGCTTAAGCATCAGTAAAACTAGATCAGAGTTTCCCTGGGAACCAGTGTCTGGCTTAGGAACACACTCATATGTTAAACAGACACTGTTTTCAGTAACCACTTGAAACCACAGCTGCCAACCAGGGTGAAATGAGATGGGGTCAGATAGGCGAGCTCACGCCAGGCACGCACGGGGCCAGTGAGGGTGACCAGGGACCGCCCACGACGGGCGTCAGGCAGGACACGCTGAAGGTGGGAGCCCAAGGGGCTTGGACTTGAAGTGCAGGAAGTGTCCTCAGGGCAGGGCCGGGCAGCCACCCCATGCCACTGAGCGCAGCAAGAGAAGGCGAGGAGGGTCTGACGAGACCCCAAGAACAAGGTTCTGGAAAAGCCCAGGGGCCTTGAGCAGGACGGAGCTGCTGTGTCCACTAACCTCGTACCCAGGATGGAGGCCCAGAGGCTGTGGGATTTATACTCTTAGAAATCACATTTATTATTACCTTTTACCCCAAGACAACAAAAATTACACAGTGGAGAAGTGAGTATACACATAAATTAATCTAAGGCCTAAAAGACAATGAAATTGAGAAACTGAAAATGAATAAACAAATAGTTAAAAAACAATCTAACCCCAGAGGTATTTAATTACAAAAGAGCCACAAGAGCAAGAGGGAAAGTATGCGAGATACAAGTTCAACACGCAGCCTCCACTTACAGGGTAAAGTCAGGATCTGCGCGAGTGTTAGTTATATCTGCACTGAAACTCACTGTTTGGGGAGCAATTGGTCACATGTATTAAAAATCACATGAACTATATTTAGAGCCACACATTCACTTGCTTTTTATGACAAGTGGTTTTGTAACTCAGAAAGCAATTATCCAAAACCAAGGAAAGATAGCTCTCCTGGAGCCGTGAGGATACTGCCAGCCTCACCTTTCCTGGCGGCCCCTCCTCCGTGACTGGGCCCAGGGACCCTGTTCCTTAGGTCACAGATTGGCCAGTCTTACATTTAGAAGAAAATGACTTATCTTCCCCCAAAAGTCCTCCAAGTAGGCTGAGGTTCAGCTGCAGATTCTGCTCAACTGATGCTGGAGAGCCCGGGAGGAAGCTCAGGTGTGGAAAGTGGCTCAGGCAGAAAATGGAAAGATCTGGAAGCCTCTACCAACCTGACACAGGAGGTACACTACAGCCCCCAAACGGAACACCAAGTTTGAAGCTGCTCTATATTCAAAAGGACTCCAAGGCAAAGGGATGAAAAAACTTAAGGTCCACGGGAACATTTACACATAAAAGAGGACAGCTCAACGACAACGACAAAAGGACAGCTCAACTTCGGACGTTAGGCAGAAGCTAGCTCCTAAAGACCCGTGCTGTACGACCTGTGGATCAGAAACGTCCAGAAGAGGCAGAGCCACAGGCGGGGACTGGGCCAGCAGCTGCCAGGGGGCTTCCTGGGGGGAAATCATCCTACAGTCTGCTGAGCGCACAGCCCCGTGGACCCGCGAAGCCGTGCACTTGAAGCAGGTAGATCGTCTCACAGTCAAGGACAGCTCCCGCCTTAGAGGCGTCCGAAGAGAAGACCCTCTTACATGCCCGGGGAGGGTCAGGTGAACCCAGATTTCCTGCACTATCGTTGAGAATTCCCACAGGGGGAGGGAAACGTAAACCTCGCCAGGCTGTCTAGCTCCTCACAGGGCTGGGCGACATCAGGCAGGTGCTCTGCGGCCACACCTGTCACCGCAGGACCGAGGCTGTAGCCTCTCAACCCAGCCCACTCCTGCTTGTGACGAGAAAACCAAAAGCAAAACCCCTATTTACAGCCAAAAATTAACAAATAAACTGCTAGGCTACTAACGACTACAGACCAGAACCCACTGAGGGCTCAAGAACCACAGGGTCCCAGCCCACAGGGCAGAGCGGTGCCCAGGCAAAGCCCGCAGACGTCTCCAGGGCCCATCTGTCCCTGCCAGCCACTTGGCCTCAACTCCCCGGCTCTGCCCAACAAGGGGCATCTTCTCTTCCCTGAAAATTCAAACATTTACTGAATGTTGTTTTATCCTTGGGTTTCATCTTACAATATTTTCCTAGCTTTGCACTGTAAGTTACAAAAGCCACTTCTGCAAATGTCCAGGTATTCTATGCTACAGATTTAGGTTTTTACCTCTTGTCTGCTGTGTCCTGAGCACATGGGGAAACGCGGGGCTCCCTGCCCCACACCTGATCACCAACCCTGCCCAAGTTGGCAAGGTCTCCGGCCCCCCACCCCCTGGCATCCTGCCAGCGTCCCAGTGGACTCCCCGTCCCCCACTGCCGGCAGATGCTCCTCTGTTACTGGCCAAGGGCTGACTCAGGCAGAGCTGAGCATAGTGCCAGACACAGCCTTGTTTTGCCCCTTCCCACCCCATCCAGAAGGTAGAAATCCCACCCAAGTGAAGCCAGCAAAGCGAAAAGGCTCCCTCCCAGAGGCTCGTGAAGGGCAGCCAAGGCAGGGGGGTCTACGGAGGCAACTTCCCTACATGGGGCTCGGACAGCAGGCACAACCAGCCCCTGGACTGGATGCTGCTGGGGAGACCACGGGCCTGTACAGTCACCCCGAGAGGAGAGTCTGAGTTCTGAGAGGCTGGGCTCTGCCCCTTCGTTTAGAGCCACCAGGGACACGCACAAAATCCCTCCAGATTTGGTCTACAGTGTGTAAATGCTGCCCATTCCCAGAAGTAGCTCTGATGTGAAAGACCTAACTTACAATAATTAAGGGAGTACAGACAAGTAAGTGCATTATCTGTTGTCGTTTCTCTTGTTGAGTTTAAGTCTTTAAAAAACGAATGGTGCTAACTGAAC